>NW_011495078.1:3263815-3325789 GCF_000754665.1 Bison bison bison | reverse complement strand
TGCATCTTGCAATGGACAGACCAGAGTTGCACCTGCTGCTTCTGAGTTGTGAATTCATTATGAACAATCCTCTTTTTCATTCTTATTGCTTTGATCAGTGATTGAGTCTTCATGTAGTAAAGAATATGAGGTTTCAGGGATTTCATCTAAGCTCTTGAAGTTGTGAATTTTATTTGAATAATTCTCTGGCTCATCTTCATCGTTTGATCAGTAATTAAAACTTTATTAAATATAATAATAAAGTTTTAATTACTGATCAAACGATGAAGATTTTCCAAGGATTTTTAATTCAAATCCTTGAATTTCCAAGGATATTTAAACAGAATTGACTGTTTTGCTGTATATTATATTGAAATGATATAATATACATGATATGATATAATGAATCTTCTTTATGATTTCCATTTTTTTCTCATTGATGCAACCAGATAGCACTTAATGTACTTATGAAATGTTATAGTATATTTAGACTTTATTTAAGGTCAAAGTCCAGTTTGAGAATCTGATGAATGGAATAAATGCACAATTTTACATATCATTTTGGGGGACTCTCCTCTCAAAAAAAACAAAAACATAAACAACAATGTCACTGGACTGTATTAACTTCTTAATGTGTTGATTAAATAACTTAATAAATTCTGAGATAGTACCGCCAATCTGGTTCATAGTCTCCTGCTAGTTTTTTAGGATTTTTAAGTCAAATAATTTGTTTGTAATGATTTTGTTGTTGACTTTCTTTTTAATTAGAAAATTGACTTTGTAGTTTTAGATATAATCTGTGATTGTTAAAAACATACACTGAGATACCCCCTGATAGATGTGATTTTTACTACACTAATATGGGGGTAAGAATGTTAATCTTTTTAAGATTATTTTCAGTAGATTAGATTTGCAGCTATAACTGAGGATTTGTCAAGGATCTCATCCATCAGGGACAGGAAGTCAGCGTCTTAGTTTATGAGACTCTCGGGGCCTGGGGATGGAGCCCTGTCCTCTGCATTGCAGACAAACCATGAGAAACGTCTTCTAGATTCTAGTCCGTGCCCATACTGCTAGCATACGTCACCTGTAAATGTTAATGCTGTACCTAGAGTCTTAGAACAGTTTCCAAATTCTGTCTACAGGTTGTTTTAGCTTTTTGTGCAGCTGGATTTGTCATGCTTCCTGCACCATCTCCTCCTGTTTCCCAGGATGCAAATGTCTAAAAATTCAAATCAGGTGTGTGTGGTGGGGGGCGGTTATTTTTTTTCTTAAGTTGTTTAAACAAAAGATTTTTTAAATAAATGTCTATGAAATGGCAACCCACTCCAGTACTCTTGCCTGGAAAATCCCATGGACAGAGGAGCCTGGTAGGCTACAGTCCATGGGGTTGCAAAGAGTTGGACACAACTGAGCGACTTCACTTTACCTGACTTTTTAAAAGGACTAGAATGTAGCCATCAAGAGTTACAGATGGTTCCTACAAAAGTATCATTTGTTTCTTCTTTTGCAAGGAAGTCAGTTTGGTCAGGTTACTTCTTTGAGTTTAAAATTTGAAGATTAATCTCTTCCAGTGGCCACATCCACTGGTTACATCCCAGGCAACTGTAATCGCTCATTATTGGGACTTGAAACTCTCCAAAGGGCCTCAGAGCATCCGCACGCCTGTCCTGCCCTGCCTCCTCAGAGATGGTCACCTTGGTCTTAGCCGAGGATCTGACATCATTCTCTCCAACAGGAAGTGTTAAGGTGGGCAGTGTTTCCTCTTTCCTGAGTCAGAGGTTGCAGAAAAATTTTATTGAAAAGAAGCAACACACTTTGTCAGATATCTGCTTGCTCCCTCCCCACCCCCTGCCCCGTGCCTGCCAAATCTGTAATGGAATTCGTGTAACTGTCACCTCCCTCCAGGCTTAAATACTTTTCCTCTTTGAGACCATCCACTAGCTGATCTGTATTAATTCTCAGTAGTTCAGGACAGGGCTTGGCAGGGCTGTGTGACCACTGAGAAGCAGAGGAATATCAAAATTAAATACTTTAACCACACACATCTGTCCCATTATACTCAAGGAATCTCAGTGAGGAAGAATTTTTAATGCTCACTCCAGTATTCTTGCTGGAGAATTTCATGGACGGAGGAGCCTGGTGGGCTACAGACCATGGGGTTGCAAAGAGTCGGACACGACTAAAGCGATTTGGCATGCACACACACAGAATTTTTAAATTAATTAATTTTAATTGGAGGCTAATTTCTTTACAGTATGTGGTGGTTTTTGCCATATATCGATGTGAATCACCCACAGGTGCACACGCACACAGGATTTTTGAGACCAAAATAAATTAACTATCTAATTGATAAACTGGGTGATGAGAAAATGAAGTAAGGAGAACAACGTCTAGAAATTAAATACTTTTCACCGTTATTTTGATAACAAAATTGGAAATTAATTTCCACCAGGAAACGTCTGATCCTTTTGATATATTTAACACCACTTGTGAATCCTGAGTATATCTCATTCTCTGTTTCTCTCGTGTTTACCTGTCCTCATTTCAGACACGCAAGTACAAAGCAAAACCTGCAGCTGAAGCAGAGACTGAATGTGTAAATAAATCTGATTCAGACTCGAGTATCTACTTATTAGTTTTATCTTTCCCTCTTAGAACTTTGTTAAAATGATTATAAAGATTTAAGTTCTCTGATGGATATTGCACATCCAGAAGAAAGATAATCTGAAAATTTATACCAACACTTGTAAGTAATTAAGAGTTGGTAAAATGATGTTTTGTACACTGCCTTGTTAATTATGATGTAAAACACTTCTTAATAAATGAATTTATACTGTTAACTCCCAGATGCCTCATAGAAATACTAAAATACCTGCTGTGCCTTTGTGAGAAAAGGAAAATAGGCTTTTGATTTTTTTCCCCATTTAGCATGTAATACCTTCCTTCATTAAGTGTATTTGGGGGAGGTGAAAGATTATAATCAGGAAGAGCCTTACCTATTATCTCATATGATTAACATTTGCCACTTCTGCTTCAGAATTTTTTAACACAAAAGAAATAGAAAATTGCAGCTAAAAGCTGAAGTTACTTTTGTTTATCCTGCATAAATCCATCCCTCTCCTTCCTGCTCAAACACAGGAAGTCTGTGTCATCGATTCTGTGTAAATGTCCCACAGTTTTAAAAATTCATCTGGATGTTGGTGTTTCATAATAAGTGTGTAACATCATGAGTCATCAAGAAGTAAGGAAATGCTCTCATACAGTACACTTTATGCTGTGCTCCCCTTTTTAACCCCACACGGCTTTTGAGGTTTAACTACATTGATACTAATGAGCTAATTCATTCTTTGGTTCTGCTGCTTGAATTCCCTGCAGAGAAACCACAGTGCCCACATTTGCTTGCATTTACACGGACACTTAGGTCTCCTTTCCTTCTCAGTCACAATGTCGCACCCTGAGATATCTGTTTAGAGTTTTCGCTGGGGTATATATTTAGTAGCAGAATTATGGGGAGAGTATTAACCTGCATTTCTCTGACTACCAGTGAGGTTTTACACGAAAAGCAGGTTCTACGCTGCCCCCGTGGTGACGTGCTCGTACAGGCATGGTGGTCTTTGTTCAGGGATTTACAGTGACCTGACTTAGGCACTTAGCATAGTCATTCTTTTCCTACTTCAAGGTCATCTTACATTTTCCCCCCAAACTTTAAGATTTTCCATACATCAGGAATTTATTTTTGTTTATATGAGAAACTGATTTAATGTTATGTTTTAGATGGATATTCAATTATCCCTATCTCACTTATTAGAAATACTTTTTTACCCCCTCCTGATTTTTAATCTATTTGACTTAAACTGTATCAGTAATATATTGTTTTAATAAGTAAGTTCTCACAATATGTTCTTATTTTTCTTATTTATTTTGGTTATCTCTGGATCTCTATTTTTGCATATGAATTTTATAGTCATTTTGATTCAGTCCATTAAAAGATTCATTTGGGATTTTGTGGAGAAATATATTTATAGATTAATATGGAGAGAAATGCCCTTTTTAGACTGTTGATTCTTTGTTTTCATAAATATGAAATATATATATATTTTCTTATATATTTCTTTCTTCATACATTCTGTAATTTCTTAAATATGTTTGTGTTTTTTCTATCAATTTCTTGCACATTTTTATTTCATTCTTTTCTAATTACTTTGTACTTTCTGTTGCTATGACGAATGCTCTTTCTCTATTATATTTTAATTTGTTTATTGGGATACTCAATCTTGAGTTTCATATGTTGATCTTATATCTAGAAACCCTGCTGACTTTATTAGTTCTAATAATTTTCCAGTGGAATATCTTCATGAAAATGATCATAGTGATCTTGTCTTCTTTGTCTTTTTCGTCGTTCTGTTTATTCTTATTTTATTGCATTGGCCAGCACTCCCAGTACAGTGTTAAAAATTTCTGGTGATAGTAGACTATTCTTGTCTTGTGTCCAAATTAATGTAATACCTCTAAACATTTGTCAGTGAGTTATCTGTTTAGGTAGGAGAAGGAAATGGCAACCCACTCCAGTGTTCTTGGCTGGAGAATCCCAGGGACGGGGGAGCCTGGTGGGCTGCCGTCTATGGGGTGGCACAGAGTCGGACACGACTGAAGTAACTTAGCAGCAAATCTGTTTAGGTAGAGTTCCAGTAGATAATCTTTGCTGAATGTTTTCAACCATAATGGATGCTGTTTTGTTGAATGTTTTTCTTTTATCTATTAAGATTATTTCTCCTTTTTTAGCTTATGTGGCAAATTTTAGTGATGTATATTTTTTTGATGTCAAGTAATTCTTTATTTTCAGGGTAAGTCCTATTTTGGTCATGATGTACTGAATTTGATTCTCTAGTCATTATTTTGGATGTCTGCATTTATTTTCATTAATGAGATAAGATTTTTTTTTATAGAATCTTTTGATTTTATGTCTATGTTTCTGCTGTTGTTCAGTGGGGAACTTGTGTCTGACTCTTTGTGACCCCATGGATTGCAGCACAGCAGGCTCCTCTATCCTCTATTATCTTCCAGAGTTTGCCAAAATTTATGTTCGTTGAGTCAGTGATGCCATCCCGCCACGTTATCCTCTGCATCTATGTTTAAGGAAGAATTGAGAGCATTCTGTTTTTCTTCTCTTCTAAGATGTTTTAAATGAAAATTATATATGCCTTGAGTGTTTGGTGAAATTCTCCCAAAAAATTTTTAAGGAGATGAAGGGAGAATTGACCTATGAATACTATCTTAAAGTGTGTGGCTCTAATCAGATTAGTTTCTCTCTTTTTAAGGTCATATATATTTTCTAGAAAATGGCCCACTTTAAGATTTTAAGTACATTCACCAACTAAATCACAGTTTTCTTTTGTTTATAATCTTCCAGTCAGTATCTCTTATAATTCTGGTTTGATAGCTTTCGGTCCTGATATTATTTATTTATGCCTTTGCCCCAGTTTCATTGACACGTCTTGCTTAAATTTGCCTGTATGAATTGTCTTCAAAACTCAATTTATTTGCCTTGTTGTCCTTCCTCATGTGTATGCTATTTATTTGACTAATCTTTGCAGTTTTATGATACCCTGTTTTGACTCTGAATTTTTCTCTTTTTTATCTGACTTCCTCACTGAAATGTTTGTTTCATAGTTTCTGATGATTTTGTTGACCTGAGTGTATGAAGTATCTTCTGCCTACTTAGTGCATTCCAGGAGATTTGTATGTAGCTCTTCCTTTGTTGTTTAATTCTAAATATTTTGTCTTTATTTTTGTTTCAGAGATTAAATAACAAGCAGTTTGTCAGAAAAATAAATTTGGCATGCCGTGTTTTTCCCTCCTTCATCCAAATTGAGAATTTTTTTTCCCATTAAGTAATGAGATTTCTTTGATTCTTATGGATATGGTAGGAGTGACTTCTATTTCTGCATAGACGTTTAAATCATGGTACTTATTGCCATGACAACCAAAACTACACAATTTAGCAAAATATCTAAGACAAAACCTGCTTTCTAAATAATTCTCCTTCTGCTCCATTTCCTTACCAAAACACTCATATGTATAATGATTTCCTAAAGAGCTATGAACCTTTTCTTTGTAATTGCACTTTTTTTTCATTTTTTTGTGAGATACATTTTTTTAAAAAAATAAAAGGATCCAGAGAAATAAAAAAATGTGAGAGGTTTACCAAAGTTTCATGTATATTGTATTACTCAAAATTTTTTTAAATACTTCGTAATAAATATAAAATGGTTAAAAATTACCATCCTTATTATACAAATTACCACATACTATGGACACAATAATGTTTAAATACAAATATTAATCATGATAATATGATAAATTATTCCAATAATAGGTCACTTATCAAACCAACAGAGAGCTGTGTACTTTTCCCTGAGTGCATGTGTTTAGGAGACATGAGGGGAAAAGAGATGATCTTTCAGATCTATGAGACCATGGCATTTTTAGTATTGAGCACTGGTGCTTTTCCTTTTTGATAATGACTAGTATGTGATTTGCAAATATTATTTGAGGGCCAAATAGATCTAATAATGTATGTAAGAGATTCAGTGATGTATTAGGCTAATAAAAACCCGTGGGCCTTCTCCTGTAGCCCTGTCTTGAGCCAAGAGTGCAGAGGCTAAAGCTTGTCTATTTTATACTGAGGGTGAAACCCATCGCTTTGCTAGCGGTGCCCGCGCTCTTGTTTCATTTCTCGCTGGGGAAATGCGTCTGGCCTCTGCTCCACCCCCGATAACCTGTCCTGCTGGGTAGAGTTAACAGAATCTGTATGCATTCAGCTCCTCCGCGCCTGTCGTTGGCGCACACTGGCAGCTCTGCCAGAATAAACGATGGCCCAGCGCCGTTCAGAGGCGAGAGCAGGATGCCCCACTCCGGCTCTCGGGGACCCTGCCTCTCCCCAAAGGAAAACCGGGAAGGAAACCTCCCCGCGATTTAAATGGGGTGTGCCTTGTTCTAATATCATTTCCTCATGGAGGAGGATGGGCTTTTCAACAAAAGGACATTTTTAGTTTTCGTCAGCTCCAAGCTTTTAACTTTTCTCTCTTGACACATCGTCTTATTAAAAATACACTTTCCAAACCTGGCTTTTTCCTGGGTGCAGATGTAATAGTAGGTGGTGAGGTGCATTTATTGGAATGCAATAAATTGGAAATAAATAATAAATTGGAAATTACCTATAAACAATAAATTGGAAATTGCCTATAAATGAGCCAGGCTTTGAGCCAGGGATTATTGCAGCTAATGTTGACATTAGCATGTGGAAGGAATTATTGTCTCCTCTCTTCAGATAGGGGCTTCCCAGGTGGCTCAGTAATAAAGAATCCGGCTGCAGTGCAGCGGACTCGGGTTTGATCCCTGGGTCAGGAAGCTCCCCTGGAGTAGGAAATGGCAGCCCGTTGTAGTACTCTTGCCTGAAGAATCCGCTGGACAGAGAAGCCTGGTGGGCTGTAGTCCCTGGGGTCACAGAGGGGCGGACTTGACTGAAGCAGCTGAGCGTGTTCTTCAGATGGTGAAACTGGAGCGCAGAGGGGTTGAGTCACCCAGCTGCGAGGAGTTAGTGGGCTTGGAGTATGAACCCTGCGTGTCAGACTTGAAACCTGAGTTTTCCCAGGAACATCTCCCACATGGAAACGGTCAGAAAATTGAGTTTTTAAAAAAGCATAGTTTTAAAGCTACCTTTAAAAAATGTAAATGGTTTCTTTATTTCCTCCCAAGATGATAATTTAGAGTTAGCGTGCCTGTCCATGGGTGTGTCCCTGAGGATAGCACTGCCCTCTGTCCCTCTGTTCTTTGTATCTGGGTCTCTGTCAGCCAGCAGTGCGCTTTGCAGAATGAGGTGCACTTTTCAAACTACCCGTTTGAAAGGTGAGCAAGCTAATAAGTGAAGTGAAGAAGC
The DNA here is from genome assembly GCF_000754665.1 of Bison bison bison. Lineage (NCBI taxonomy): Eukaryota > Metazoa > Chordata > Mammalia > Artiodactyla > Bovidae > Bison > Bison bison. The sequence goes on along the minus strand of NW_011495078.1, from coordinate 3,317,868 downwards.
GTGGGGCAAAACTGCCCCCGGCTGCTTGCATCTCTGCATCCTTGCCCTGCCCAACCGCTCTGACACTTCTCTCATCAAGAGGTGAGGTCGGTTCTCTCTACCTTGGCGTCTGAGCGGCCCCTGTGTCTTGCTGTAGCCAAGAGAATACAGCCAAGGTGAAGAGGCGCCAACTCTGATGCCTCACAAGAGCCCCCTGAGATCCCTGTCATTGCCCCTCACGCTTGAGCCCAGGCTCTTCTCGGGTGGGGAGAGGTGCTGTGAGCCAGCCAAGGGCTGGCCAACCCCAGGGCCCTTGGGGAGGAGGGTGCTGTCTTAGACCTGCCAACCCCCATCAGGCCACCCACGCTGACAAAAGGACCTAGAACCATAATGAGGACTTCCTGTTTTGTTTGGTCAGTGAGTTTGGGGCTGGTTGCTTACCAACAATAGCCACTTGCTGGAAGTCACTATCTAGTTAATTGAATTTTCATGGCGGTTCCTTTGAACCTCAAGTTGCAAGTGTATGTACTTGAAGGTGATCATTAGAAAGACAGGTGTCCATTTCCTGGGTGGTCTGAGGGATTCTGAGATGATTGTTGATCCCAGTTCTTCCAAACATTCTTCTCTATCATCATCTGAGGGGCAGACTAATCACAAACTTTAAGGATCTTCAAAATCTACTATTAACTAGCAAAGATAATCCAAAGTGCTCTTTAAAATTTAAATAGAAGGAACCTCATAAAAAGAAGGGTTTGTATTCAGACAGAATTATTATGGAGAAAAGGAACCCTATTAAGAAAAGCATGATAATTTTGCAGTCTGTGTGTGGCAAGTCAACAGGCTATATACCTTAAGCTTATACAACATTGTATGTAATTAAACCTTAGTAAAATGGTTGAAAAAAGAGAAAAGCATAATAAATGAAAAATGAAGCAGCACTTTTTACTGTACTTTCGACTAGTGGGCTGAGATGTTATATAGGTCTCATTTTTGTGGATATTCAAGATGGTAGTTAATTTATGAATACAGCAATTTTATCTTTTAACTCGGTTTTAATTTTTTTTTAAGGGAGTTGGAAATCGAGAGATCTGGGTTTCTATTCTAAGCTTGACACTTAGCATTAATGAAATCTTTAGTGAGACATTTATGTCTTGTGAATCTTAATTTGTTCAACCTCTGAAGCTGCGATAATCGCATTTCATTTACTTACAAATGAAGGGTGTTGGCTTATCTCTCTGGCTTGGTTTTGCTTTCAGGACCTAGGATTCTATGATTCCTAGTCAGGATATTTTGGAAGATGTTCCCCCAGTGTCTGACTCTTTGTGACCCCATGGACTATAGCCTACCAGGCTCCTCTGTCCTTGGGATTCTCCAGGCAAGAATACTGGAGTGGGGTTTCCACTTCCGACTGCAGGGGATCTTCCCAACCCAGCGATCGAACCCACGTCTCCTGCGTCTCCATTCTTTACCACCAGTGCCACCAACGAAGCCCTTGGAAGATGTTGGTCACATCCAAACATCTGGTGGCCCCCTGCGTTCTGGCAGGGGGTGAACTCTGAATCAGCCCTCTACACTGCAGATGATGCTAGGATGTTCATATTTCTTACCCCATCTGGGGTCTGACGTGTCAGCGATCAGCCACAGGGTCTGATTCAGCTCTGGCTCCATCTAAGGGTTTTGTGCCAAACAGCATTCATTTCTTTCCTGAGCTGACTTTGAATTACTTAGGTAACTGTCAGTTCACCTCCTTGCCCAGAGATGACTGAGGACAAAACCTGATGTGGATAGATCCCCCAACCTCGCTGCCCAAATAAAATTAGTTCATCCGTGTTCCGAAGAGGACATGCTCTTTAATTCAGGCTTTCCCCTTTCTCATACCCACAGGCCTGGAAGGCAAATCAAAGTCAGACAGATGCCCTGGCATTTAGCGTTTTGTCTGATATCGAAAGTGGTGTATTTTACTAATGAGTCGATGCGGGGTAGGCATTTTTGTTAACCGTTAAGAAAACCCTCAGGAGATTTCCAGGGCAGAATTTGAACTAAAGCAGATCATCTCATTAATATGTTAATTTTGCCTAACGGATTGAATCCCGGTTCATTTGATGACCTCTGTCTGCTCCTCCTTGCTAGAAATTGGATGTTGAGTTAAATGCCTGTGTAATACGAGTCGAGATATCAATAAGTGAAATGACAGCACTGCTGACTGCCGCATGGAACGGGCATTTTGCTGGCTGCAGGCCCTTGACTCCCTCCTGCCAAGGTAGCTATTGCAGTAGCAGTCACATAAAGCTATAGTTTTTCCAGTAATCGTGTACAGACGTTAGAGTTGGACCATAAAGAAGTCTGAGCACTGAAGAATTGATGCTTTCAAAACTGTGGTGCTGGACAAGACTCTCTAGAGTCCCCTGGACTGCAAAGAGATCAAACCAGTCAATCCTAAAGGAAATCAGTCCTGAATATTCACTGGAAGGACTGATGCTGAAGCTGAATCTCTGGTACTTTGGCCACCTGATGCAAAGAGCCAACTGATTGGAAAAGACCCTGATGCTTGGAAAGATTGAAGGCAGGAGGAGAAGGGGACAACAGAGGATGAGATGGTTGGATGGCATCACCGACTCAATGGGCATGAGTTTGAACAAGCTCCAGGAGAAAGTGAAGGACAGGGAAGCCTGCAGTTCATGGGGTCCCAAAAAGTCAGACATGACTGAGTCACTGAACAACAAAATTTCACTCAATCATAAATGATGAAATAGATTTTTGAAAAAAAAAAAGCAAACACACTTTGTCTGTCAGTAGTTGCAAAAATAATCCTTAAAATGCATTAAACCTGGATTAATTTTTTTTTTCCTGAAAATAGTTATTCCTTTTTCTCCATCTTTTTTAAACATTTTATCTGGTAACAAAATGTAGTTTGGAATTTGATACGTATGCAATGTGAATAAATGAAAGGAGTGTTCTTTGAACCAAATACACGCTAGTCTACGTTACTAATTAATAATTTACTTTCCCTGATCGGAACCACGATCAACGTCATGCTCACCTGCGTGCAGCTGGACCGCCTTGGCGTCCTCTGTCCACACAAAGCCCCCGTTGTTACAGAAGGGGAGAGAGTGTGTGTGAGGTCTGGCCACTCGTGGCTGTCACCCTTTCTCCTGACTCCTGTCTACACTGCAGGCTGTCTGGAGGAGGCCCGCTGAGCAGGCCAGTCTGGGGAGTCGGACCTGAGAGCCTGATTGCGCGGTCCTGGTGCAGGGTGGCAGCGAGCAGCCGTGCTCTGGGCCGGCACCTGGCCGTCAGGAAGCAGCCCTGCTCTTCCCTGACTCCCGGGGTCCCTGCTGCACCTCCCATGCGTGGAAAAACAGACCCTTGTCCACACCCCCTCGGCTGGGCTCCATTGCCCTGAAGGTCACAGTTACCCTTCCTCCAGCAGCTCAGAAGGTGACCACTCTGCATTCAATCACACGTCTTTCCAGCAAAGGCTAATAGAATTGTAATAGCCTGGTGGCTCGGCAGTAACACCTGCAGTGCAGGAGACACTACAGGAGCTGAGGGCTGATCCCTGGGCCGGGAAGACCCCTGGAGGAGGAAATGGCAGCCCACTCCAGTGTTCTTCCTGGAAGATCCCGTGGACAGAGGAGCCTGAGGGCTACTGTCTATGGGGTTTCAAGAGTCGGACGAGACTGAGTGGCTGGGCATCTCACACACATAGGACATTGTGAACAGTAAGAAGTCACCTCTGGGTCTACCACTGAAGACATTTCCAGGTCCTCTTCTCAGGTGGACTGTACTTCTTTCTAGGTCTTCTAGATATATAATAGAGCTTATTTGTACAGAATTTGTGTATTGGTTTCTGTTAACTTGACAGTTTCACTAAATCCCGTCTAGGAGGCATGTTGTTTAATTAATTGTGTCGTTAGAGTGGGGTATCTGTTACTTCTTTTTGTTGTTTAACTGTAACAATGGGCATCATTCTGTCTTTAATTGCATTTCTGATCATTGTCTTAGTATTGGTTCTTGCTTATGGAAGTCTTGGTTCAAATGATATGAATATTTCAAAGCTTTGTGCCACGTATGCTCTGCTATGCTAAGTCGCTTCAGTCGTGTCTGACTCTGTGCGACCCCATAGACAGCAGCCCACCAGGCTCCCCCGTCCCTGGGATTCTCCAGGCAAGAACATTGGAGTGGGTTGCCATTTCCTTCTCCAGTGCATGAAAGTGAAAAGTGAAAGTGAAGTCGCTCAGTCATATCCGACTCTTAGCGACCCATGGACTGCAGCCCACCAGGCTCCTCTGTCCATGGGATTTTCCAGGCAAGAGTACTGGAGTGGGGTGCCATTGCCTTCTCCGTATGCCACGTAAGGAAGTCATTTTTCAAGAAGGCCCTGCCAGTTTCAGCTGCCAACAAAAGTATTCGGGAATATCTTTCTCATCAGAATTTTTCAGAATTTTATTTCCTTTGCAATTTTCATGAGATTGACATTTTACTATGCTGATTTGATGTTTATATTTCTTCTGTTAGCGACCTTCTTTACTTTAAGAGCATGTTTCAACAACTTTTCTTAAAGCAACTTCCAGGGACTGGAGACACACGGTATACTAGCTATTATTCTAGAACTTTCTTTACCTCACTTCTTACATAGGGAATGTTTAGCTGGATAAATATGATTTGTTATCTTAGATTTACAGATGATGAAATTTCAGCTCAGAAAATTTAAGTATTAATGACTTTGCCAAAGTTATCCAACTAAAAAGTGTTTGAATCAGGATTCTTGCGAAGATAGAGTAACTCCCAAACTTGACAAGCTTCATCACTAGCCTCCTACAAGAGAAATGATGCAGCTCATTACATGGAAAACACACACACACAAACAGCAAAGTGACGGGTCAGCCTGAACCTCAGCACCATGGTCCCCACTGAGTGAGCTTCACCCCCAACGTCCCTCTGTCCACACTGTAAAGATGGTGGAAAGAGGCGGGGCAGGCAAAAGACGGTGCAAAAGATCTATGAACATGAAAGAGACAGTGCATTTTAAAACAATAGTGACTTCTAACAGAATTTAATTGCATTTAAACTATTTATCCTCCAGAGGAATTTAGTACTTGCATAATCATACTTGTGAATGTTTTCCTTTGACCTTACACAGAACTGAAAACAAGGGGGGAAAAATGGTTACATTTGTTTTCCTGTATGTGTTTATAGCTTCCTGTTCTAGCATTTGACTCTCTAAACCATGTAGAGTTTATTTGGACAGAGGGGGAAATACTTTATTTTTTTTCTCTTCTAAAATACTGAATTAGTTACCTAGAGACCTCCAGTAAATGGTTCTCTGCTTCCTTAACTGACTCACACTCTTTGCCATGCGATGCTTGTATTAGGGCTTTAAAAGTGCTCTCCTTCCTACTTAGGAAGCTCACATTTGTACTACTGGCAGTAAATAGAGACAGGATAGTGGACCCCGCAAGCCATGCGGCGCGGCCAAGCACACAAAAGCAAAACCCTCACCCTCTGCGCCAGCAAGGAGACTGGTGATGAGACAGGGAGCACCATCGTCGTGAGGGACCGTCACTCCCACTGGCCGAAAATGCGGACCGCATTCCCCCTGCAGATGCACTGGAGAGAGACATTAACATGACGGGTGGGCTGACCAGTGTTCCAGAAGCATCCAGGCCTTTCTTTGCAAGAAGCTCCTCAGGAGTACCCCCCACCCACCCTGTGCTGCCCCCACAGCCCCACAGAATCCAGGTTGTCGGTGTCGCCGGGTCAAGCACGGTCCCCCTCCTCTCCTCACTGACTCCGTGTGTGGCGTGGAAAGAGGCGGGGCGGTTGAAAGAAGATGCAGGACCGGACACGGGCTGATAGAGCGAGGCTGCCAGCATCTGTGCTTTGACCATCCGGGACGAGCGAGTTCTGAGGATGATCATTTAAGCGGGAGAATGAAGTCATTACATGGATCCCTGTCCATTTTGCACCTGCATTTCATGATCTTCACAGTTCTTTATTTACAAGAACACTTTGAGGCTCAGTTTAATCTGTGAAAGAACATGCGTGTGGCTTAATGGGGTTAACTCGTGTTGTACTTATGTATGACGGAGAAATTGCTTGACTTGTGGCTGGGGTAGCCTGGCAAGGTACAAGTTTTAGCTGAGGAGACCCACTCAACAGATAGCTGCAAAGTCCTTCAGAGGAAGCAAGTCTGGTTGAAGGAGACGACAGAGAAAGTGTTGCAGAGAAGCAAATGTTAAACCATCCATTTGTTGTTGCAGTTTGTATTTAGATATCAAACGCATTTTTGTTAATGAGTCTGTGTTTGAATCGAAGCATTCAAAGAACACTCTTCCCTCCTAATTTTCAGTTTTTCACCAGGTTAAGATCACCATGTGCAAGCTTTTACTTCAGATTATTGACGACGTGCTCAGTGGCCGGGTTCCTCTGACCTGGAGTGGCTGTGGGCAGGGTTAAGGATGCCCATTCAACTGTGTTCTGTTCCATTTCAGCTCACAGACGTGGGGCATTGGGATTCTGGACATCTTCGGATTTGAAGAATTTCAAAAGAATGAATTTGAACAAGTAAGTGGATTTCTTTTGAAATTTTATTAACTTGAATGGTTTTTCCAACAAATAGTTACCTCTTGTGAATTCATTAGAGACTGTCCCCATGATTTCTTGCACACATATAATTAAAAGAAGTACTTAGCCACCCTGTTTTAAATTAATGTCCCTGGTTTGTTGACATAGTCATCATTTTTATATGACCTTGTAAACTGGCCTAATCATTTAGTTTTAAACAGAGGCGCTTGTTTTAAAAGACAGTATTAGATGAAGACTGGAGCTGTATTTATGGAAATGCCATTTCAACTGGGCCAGAGACAGTGTGGGCATCTCTGAAACGAGGGTGAAGGGCTTTAGCAAGCCCTGGCCAAAAATCGGAATGGACATACTCTTTCATGGTCAACGATCTTATTTGTAGATTCAGCTTTACGCCATATGCATACATATGACTAATGGCCAACTCATAAAAGGAGGTTAAAGAGGCATTGATTATTTTTAATCCATTTACAATTTAGGGGACTTGAAAGGCACTCAGTTCTTTAGGCATGCTATTAGTATAGTGCAAATAGTTTAATTGAATTAAGTGTATCTAAAAATTAAATGTTAAGAATAGAAATAAAACTTGCCTCAGAAGAGAAGGAAAAATAAACCTATAAAAGGTACAGGTGGAAAAAGGAAAAGCCACACTGCATTATATTACATGAAGAATGTCAAGCATGCAATGCTTAGGGTGGTTAGTGACATCAGATAAGAAATTAACTAGCATGAGGTTGAAACCCAATTCTGTGACTTTCACTAGCAGAGCTGTCTTGGCTAAGATGTAGAATCTGTAATGAGCTTTGGTTCCTTATCTGTAATGTCAAGATGGCAACAGACCCACAGAGCTGTGACCATAGACAAGATGCCTATTATGGAGGTTCTGGTATCATTTTCCAGCTCTCTGCACGTGTGTAAGAAATGGTGGGTAGCTATAATCACCTCTGTAAGTGGGAACACCCAAAAACCTTTTCCAATTCGGCCTTTATCCCCCTAAAAACGGGATGCAAAGCCCTGTGACTAGGTCTTAATCATACTGACTCACTTAATCCAGGGTGAATCATCATGAATCATTTCTCTGCAAAACCCTACCCAAATTCTCCTCTGAAATAATACCAAGGAGACCAGAGATTGCTTCTCCCTTTGTGCTTCTGTGTCCATGGATTCATGCAAAAGGGAGGACTTCGTGGTCTGTTTATTTACTGCTTAATATTAAGAGAAGCAGTGATGCCCGTACAGAAGAAGGCAGTGAAGAGCCGGCAGCAGGCTGTCCCACGAGAGACGTAGGCCTGCAGCCGCCTCCGCCAACGCAGCTCAGCCCCCGTGTTTGAATGTTGATGCCAGTCGTACTGATTCCTTACATTTTTGTCTTAGAAAAAGATGGAGTTCTGGTCTCTAAGGAGACTCACAGTTTCTGCATCTCCTGGTTAGTGATACACAAAAATCACAGGTGGGCAGTGTCCGCACAGGCTGGGCTCCCAGGCTCCACTCTGCGCCCATGCCTGGGCACCGATCAGGCCTGTGCTGGCAGCTGAAATGTGCAAAACATTCATATTATCTTTTCATGAAAACTAACATCTTTACTACAGTTATGTGCATCCCTTACCACTCTTTCCTTAAGTTAAATATTTTAATTATATAGTTAACAACATATACATGGTTTGAGATTTTTATATAACAAAGAATGGCTTTTGTTAATCTAAAAAAACAAGTCTGTTAAATACCAAAAGCTTTAGATACTTAAGGGTAAAAGCTCAAGACAAAGTTTTTTAGACTTAAATTAAGAAAACAGTAAATATTTTGAAAGATGTGCTTTTAGTTTGCTGGGTAGGCCGGCCATGCCGTTTTCGCTGGCTTGCTTAATTACTGGGGCACGATAGTACCCAGGAGGCATCTGAAAAATAAAATTATTTTCTTTGTGAGGAATCATATCTCAACTTACGGTGGATTTAGCAGATTGCTGAATTTGCCTGTGAGGTGTTTTAAAGGCCATTGGTTTGAATGATGCATTTCAGATTCGAAGTTGCTGATAGAATGGTGAACTTCCGCATGTCTTATTCCACTGGAAACTTGCAGCAGAGTGTTTACCAGATCAATATTATATTCAGAACCAAACTCAGAAGGATCTTAATGTCTTTATAAGTGTCTGTTCTATTCTGTTTTGAGCTTATTGACCTATGAGCTTCTCACTAGAATGTCAGCCGCCACAGAGTGCAGTCAGGTGTGATACCACTTTATGCATAGAAAACAAGCTTAGCAGATGTGTTTCATCTGAAATTTAAAGAGTAAACTCATAAGAAAAAATCTTGCTCTCCTGGTGGCTCAGACAGTAAAGAATCTGCCTGCAATGCAGGAGACCAAGGTTCAATCCCTGGGTTGGGAAGATCCCCTGGAGAAGAGAATGGTAACCCACTCCAGTATTCTTGCCTGGAGAATCCCACGGACAGAGGAGTCTGGTGGGCTGCAGTCCATGAGGTCACCAAGAGTCAGACACGACTGAGTGACCGGTCACTAACAAATGTGTTTCAATTAAAATTTAAAGAGCACACTCATAAGAAAAAATCTTTAGTAAATTTGCTAGTGGTTCTTCTTGCTCAGGAATAGGAAAATATATATTTATATATTTCTTGACAACTGTTCATCCATAAGCATTTTCCATAAGAAACTTGACATATTTAGGACAGGGACAGTTTCAGAAGATTCTAAGAAGTGCTCCAAAAATCAGGACCACCAGCCTGGGTATGCTCGAGAAGCTCCCAAAAACTAGCTGAAAGCTTGTGATGCTCTACCTGAGTGTTTGTTTCTGCTACTAGGAAATGTTAGTGCCCGTGGACATCGTGGTGCCACTGATGTTAGAAAAGCAAAGGCAATTTAAGGCATGATGTGACAGGGAGAGGCAAAAATACTTTTCAGTCCAGAGATGATTAATATTTAGACAGCTGAAAAGGACGAATGAAAACGTGGCCACAGACAGCGAGAGCGCCTGATACATGGCCCGTTGTGCATCAGCTCGTCAAACAAAGGACTTTTGTGTGTTCTTAAGGCAGTTTACCGGAATCAGAGGAAAAGAAGAAAACATTTACATCAGCAAAGTTAGCCACTGGCCTAAGTGAGAGCTAAAATGCTCCTGGAAGGTGCACAATCACAGGTGAAAAATGAAAAGACCTCCTGCATCAGTAGAAAGCCTTGCTATTACGAAGATCCGGATTCTCCCCAGGTTAATTTATGAGTATAACTTGGTGCAATCTCACTACAAATAAATGAAGAATGAATGACAGAATTAGAGCAAGTCAGCGTCACTGATCCTGATAAGTAATGAATCTAGGCGTCTCTGTGATGAGGGCCTATCACAGCTGGCTTACAAAGAAGGCGGACAGTATATCAGATGCTTGTCAAGTGTCTCACCAAGGAACGTAGGGTGGAAGGAAGGGAGGGCGGAAGGAAGGAAAGGAAAAAGTCCTGAGCGTAATCAAGTGCATTGATGTAACTACTAACTAACAGAAACTGGGGACCGAGGACGAACTTCCCTGGCGGTCCAGTGGTTAAGACTCCACCTTCCTTTGCCGAGTTGTGAGTTCGATTCCTGGTCCGAGAACTGAGATCCCACATGCCTCAAGGCCCTAAAATTCAAAATATAAGACAGAAGCAATATTTATAGCAAATTCAATAAAGACTTTAAAAATGGTCCTCATCAAAAAAAATCTTAAAAAAACAGCTGATGACAGAATGATAAACTAAACTACAAGAGTTCACCCTACAAAATCTAACCTGTAAGAAACAGTGCAAGACAAATGACCTGATTTCTTCAACATATAAAATGCAAGAATAAAAATGTGAAAGAAGAAGGTGACTTACAGATTAAAGGAGCTCCAGGAGACATATAAATCAGTTACATATATAGGCACTATGTGGGTCCTGATTTGCTTAAGTATAAACATTATGAGTTAATCAATGTAATGTGAAATCTGGATATTTGACAAAATTAAAAAAATTATCCTTGATATAAATTACATGTGATATAGGTACTTTTTAAAAGACATTGTAGCTTAGAGAATTATACTCAAATATTTGCAGTTAAATGACACAATGTCTGAGAATTACTTCAGTGAATCTAATTTTGAGGGTAATGGATAAGGAAATGGATAAGGCAGAATTAGCCATGAGGTGGTAATTGTTGATAATTGTTGCAGTCGGTTGACTGCAGATGGGGTTTATTGGGTTATTCTTTTCATCGCTGAGTATGTTGAGAGCGTCCATAATATACAGGTGCCCCTCTGAGATACTGCTGATTCAGCTTCAGACCACAGCGAAAAAGCAAATACTGCCAAAGCTGGTCACGTGTATTTCCTTTGGTTTCACAGTGCGTGTGAAAGTAATATTTGCACTACACTGTGTCTATTAAGTGTGCTATAGCTTAAATCTAAAAAAAAAAAAAAAAAAAAAAAAAAGAAAAACCCGATGTATGTGCCCTAATAATAAAGACTTCGTTGCTAAAAAGCACCATCATCTGAGCCTTCAACAAGTCTTTGTAGAAACACCAAAGATCAATGATCACAAGTCACCATAACAAATATAATAATAATAAAAAAAGTTTGAAATATTGCAAGAATTACCAAAATGTGACACAGAGGCAAGAGTTGAGCAGCTGCTGTTGAAAAGCTGATGCTGGTAGACTTACTTGACCCAACGTAACTCGAGAGTTTCAATTGGTAAAAAAGGCAGTGGCTGAGAAGCACAATAAAATACGATATGCCTGTACCATCTAGAATAAATGAGAAAACTCTAAGATTATATGAAAATTATTTTAATAAATGTTAGAATGTGTTCTCCCAACAGTTGCTATTGCCAAGCTCTGCAGGCTACAGATCTTCACCAAAGTCATAAAGAACCAAGTAGTGGAAGCTAATGATTTAACATTCAATAATTTCCCCCCATTTCCCACTAGACACATAGCATGCAGCCACATGAAATGAAACTTAAAGCCATGGAGTCTGTAAAACTGCTTATCAGCAATTTGCTATAAGAATACAGAGAATTTGGAAAGATAACACAGTTGTTCAAAGTAAAAGCTTCTGTTGTAGAAGATAAGATAATGACAGCTGACCAGTCGTCAAGTGAGGCTTCGTCTAAGCGGATTTCAGAAGAGTCTTCAAGGATTTGAAACATTTCCCTGCTTACAAAATCTTTTCTAAAGAGTGAGATTTTTTGGAAAGTCCTGGTGAACAATAACTCAGATTTGGGCTAAGTGTTCAAAGGTTTGGAAAAAGCCAAATGCCTGGACTTCTAAAGTTCTATGAAATAAGATTATATAGTTTGTCAACCTCAACCTGTAAAAAACCCCATGCAATCCCTAGTTGTGAAATCACTATCTAGATATGATACAGAAAGAAATCAGTGGACATATGGAAAGAAAGTGGAAGTGTTAGTCGCTCAGTCATGTCCACCTGTTTGCCAGCTCATGGACCGTAGCCCACCAGGCTCGTCTGTCCACGGGATTCTCTAGGCAACAATACTGGAGTGGGTTGCCGTTTCCTTCTCCAGGGAATCTTCCCGACCCAGGGAGTGAACCTCGGTCTCCTGCTTTACAGGCAGATTCTTTACTATCTGAGCCACCAGGGAAGCTCAGAGGATATATTAACAGCCATCAATTGAACCCATCAGTTGAACTCAAGCCATTTGCTCTTGATGTAGATAATTCCATTTTACAGATGGGAAAACTGAGAGTACTATGGTCTCTGCTCTGTAAGAAAGTGTTTTCTCGGAACCTGGAAGGGTCCATTTTTTCTGGCTCACTTGCATCAGAGTTCTCTGTGGTTCATTCATTCAACAAATGTTTTTTGTGTGTGTACCAAGTTCCAGACTCTGCATTAGGCACTAGGAAAGGTGGGGACACTACAGCGAGGTAGGTGGGGTACAAATGTGAGAAGGACTCATTCTAAGTGGATATCTTGGGAGAAGAATTAGGAAAACCTTAGTGAGGAAAAGGCTTCTGTGTTCACCCCTAGTATGGCAAGTCCCATGTATTGTTCCTTTGATTTTTTTAATTGAAGTATAGTTAATTTATGCAGTGTTTTGTTGATTTCGGGTGTACAGCAAAGTGAGTCAGTTATGTATATACATAGATTCCCTTTCAGATTCTTTTCCATTATAGGCTATTACAAGAAATTGAATATAATTCCCTATGCTGTACAGTAGGTCCTTGTTTGTAACCTATTTTAGGGTGCCTTTTCCTCCACATCTTCTCCAGCATTTGTAGATTTTTAAATTATGGCCATTCTGACCGATGGGGGTGTGATACCTCATTGTGGTATTTAATCATAGCACATGTTCTGATAGACTATTAGTATCAATAAAATCTATTTTCAGCTCAATGAATTGATCTACGAATACAAGAAATATTATTAAGTTGTTTCACATTTAAATTCCCAAATCATGCATTCATTAAATGTCTAGCTCTGAGAACATTTTCTTCTCTCTAATTTTCTGAAATCTAATTTTCTGGAATTTTCTGGAATCTTTTCAGGAACTCACCACACTATTGATAATACAATACAAGAAAAAATCAAATGAGGAAATTTATTTTTTTACATAGCAGAACCCTAGTATAGTTCTATTCAGATTCCTATTGAAAAATAAGCAGATTAATTAATGACATGCTATTTTAATGTACTTATAATAATATCGCAGTCTGTGTTTAAAAATAGGTTAACAGTTTTGAGAATATTTCGGGGGGCACAAAAAAAATGAAGCAGAAGAAAACAATTTTGAGCATGGAAAGTGCACATTTAATGAATTTTTTCCCCTCAAAACTTTTTCACTTAAGCAACATCTCCATTTTAGAGCTAAAGAAACTAAGGTTCAGATAATTTAAGCGACTCAAGGAAGAATACACAGAACCAGCATCTGATTCCAGAACATTTCAAAGGTTGTTTGAAAGTTAAAGATTCATTATTATTATATTATACATTTCCTAAGCTTTAATTGGTACCTTCTTACGGGTATATTTTTTTGTATTTCTGATACAATATTTACTTATTTATATTATTTATTCTATTAAATACAGAAGCAATAAACTTTTAATAAATTTGATATGCCATTGTTTTTTTCATAGTGCAGTTTTCCAGCAGATCCATTTGTTTAATATGAATGAGTGAGTTGGCGAGTGCAGGCGTATCCTCTCCCTGTAAAGTGGAGGCAGGCCTTCTACTGCGCTTTGTTCCGTTCGGCTTCACACACATTGCGTTGTTTACAAATTAAAGTTTTGGGACAACCCTTCATCAAGCACGCTTTACTGGAGCCAATTTTCCAACAGCATTTGCTCAGCTCACTTCTTTCTGTCGTGTTTTAGTAATTCTCACGCACCATGCTTGTTTGTTACTGTTGTATTTGTTATGACGGTCTGTGATTGGTGAGCATTAATATTACTGCTAAGACATGCTGAAGGCCCAGACGCTGTTCAGTGTATTTTTAGCAGTAAAGTCGTTTTTAATTACGTACATTTCTTTAGACATAATGCTATTGCACACTTAATAGAGCACAGTGTAGTGTATGCGTAACATTTCTCAGTGAATCCCCTGCATTCACCAAGAAGTTTGGTCTGGGGAACCAAAAGATGCATGTGCCTAGCTTTATTGCCATATTCCTGTTCCTGCCCTGGTCTGGAACTAAACTCAAAGTATCTCTGGGGTGTGCCTGCCCCAGGGTGATTAAAAGGAGGTGTTGCAAAATGTAATAGGAAGAATTAATGTATTTGAAAATATGTATCAGGTCACTTTAGATAAGAGTCAGTTGAGTTCTTTTGATGACAACTGACCAGGAAGAAGCTCAGCTTTACGATAATGAGTCTGCAGATGCAAAGCCCCAGGAATGCAGACTGTGAGCATGGTTCCATTTAGCCTTCTGCTAACAATCAGTAGTGGCTACGATTTCTGGAGTTGCTCCTGTAACCCGGACGTTCTTCCTTTATGATCACTAGCTCTTGCAGCACCTTCTCAGAAAGCTGAGGGACATCTAGAAACCTTTCCAGGGCTACACGGGAATCCACATGCAAATCCGTTGGGCCCCAAAGTGGCATTTCTGTGCCGCGCTCTCTCTTTCTCTGGCACCTTAGCCAGTGCTCTGACGTCTGTGATGTTTTCAGGATCTCTTTGTTGTTGTTCAGTCGCTAAGTCGTGTCTGACTCTTTGTGACCTCATGAACTGCAGCCACCAGGCTTCCCTGTCCTTCACCATCTTCTGGAGTTTGATCAAACTCATGTCCATCGAATCGGTGATGCCATCCAACCCTCTCATCCTCTGTCACCCTCTTCTCTTCCTGCCCTCAGTCTTTCCCAGCATCAAGGTCTTTTCCAGTGAGTCAGTTCTTCACATCAGGTGGCCGGAGTATTAGAGCTTCAGCTTCAGCATCAGTCCTTCCAGTGAATATTCAGGACTTATCTCCTTTAGGGTGGACTGGTTTAATCTCCTTGCAGTCCGAGGGACTCTCAAGAGTCTTCTCCAACACCACAGTTCTAAGACATCAGTTCTTCGGTGCTCAGCCTCCTTTGTGGCCCGTATCTCTAGGCTTTGTGTTTAATCCTGGATAAGGAGAACTCTTTGAAAAAGACCTTTATTTCAGTAGTGTTTGTGTGTTTCAATCTGACATTAACAGATTGTGATGCAGAATATGGCCATAAAATTAGCCAATACGTTTATTGTTGACCAACCCCTAAATATTGGCGAGTCACGTTAAAGGAGATTTTAGGCATGAATTAAACTCATTAAAATGTTGAATTTATTTTTTGGGTTTGTTTGTTTGTTTGTTTGTTTACTTAACAATATTGTATTGGTTTTGCCATACATCACCATGAATCTGCCACGGGTATACACATGTTCCCCATCCTGAACCCCCCTCCCACCTCCCTTGAATTTATTTTTTGAACCCCTGTTGCACTGAATGACAGAATCCCTAAAAGAAATACGGTCGGAAGAGAAAGTGTTTTTGTTATCTGTATAAAAATAGTGTCTCCATGCCTGTGAAGTAAATGCCAGCTCTATTAGCTTAAAACCTATAACACAGAGTTTGATTTGAAATCTCAGTGAGAATCCAGAGAGACGGAAAGGGTGTTTGGTTTCTTAAAGAAACAGTGATCTCCCCGGAAGATGGCCCACGTGGCACTACTGGTAAAGATCCCGCGGGCTGGTGCAGGAGACACAAGAGACGTGGGTTCCATCCCTGGATCAGGAAGACTCCCTGGAGGAGGGCACGGCAACCCACTCTGACACTCTTGCCTGGATAAACCCATGGACAAGACGAGCCTGGTGGGCTACAGTCCATAGAGCTGCAAAGAGTCGGACATGACTAAGCAGCTGAGCCCACATGCAGATATCAAGGACCTTTTGGCGTGGGATGGGCCAAATGTCTGATGAGGCAGATGTCTAAAGGACATTTTGGTGTTTTCTCTTTTTGTTGTTTAATTTATTTTAATTTGGGGTATATTTTCTTTGAGCTTCCCTGCTGGCTCAGCAGTAAGGCATCTGCCTGCCGATGAAGGAGACATGGGTTTGAACCCTGGGTAGGAAAGATCCCCTGGAGAAGGAAATGGCAATCCATTCCGGTATTCTTGCCTGGGAAATCCCATGGACATGGGAACCTGGTGGGCTACAGCCCACAGGCTCTCGAAAGAGTTGAATGCTACTGAGCAACTGAAACAACGTCAACGACAAATAGTTTCTTCACAGTGTTGTGTTAGTTTCAGCTGTGCAGAATGAATCAGCTGTAAGTAGGCATGTGTCCCCTGCCTCCTGAGCCTCGCTCCCACTAAAGGACACTTTGGACAGAAACAAATGTCCTTTAAGGTATAATGGTATGATATATGTCATGCACATGTGTGTGTGTGTAAATTGATGTGGAAATCAGTTAATGGATTGTGTATGCCATCATCTGTCTCCACGTTCGAATCACCCGGAAAACTTCTAAAATCTATCAATGCCAGGCCGCACTCTGATTTAATTGGTATGGGGTCAGACCCAGACATCAGCCTTTTTTAAAAGCGCCTGGTTAATTCCAGTGTTCAGTAGGATTTTGAATCCCTGTCTAACGCCTGGGGCTCTGCCTTCAGCTGGAGTCAGCTTTAATTAATCTCCACTTTAATTCTGTGATGCATATGTCATGCTTTATTATATTTTTGCTTCAGATAAATTTCACTGAGTAATAAAAATAAAGGGAGAACAGTTGGTGAAAATTTACTCAAGAAATTAAGTTTGTCATTAATACAAATGATGGGCCATCTGGATAAGCAATAATGGCCTGTTACTAAAGTGTGTTTTCAAAGGGTGCATGGTTTTTATTATTAAACCGCTCCACAATGGCACCTAATGTACAAAGCATGTATTTTAATCAGAGAAGGTGCATGCTAATTAAACAGTTCTTAATAATTGTTCATTATCATTTATGAAAACCCACCTTTTACCTACATTAACATCTACTCCAGGGAATACTGGGGGGTTTTAATGAAACTCAAACATAGTTCCGTGGATAGAGTTGAAAAATAAAAATAATGACTGTTTGCATTGACGTCAGTGATATCTCATTACTGATGCAGATTTATGCTTCTAGATACGTAAAGTGCTCTGCCTTTGCAAATCTTTGTGTCTGTCTGTCTCTGATGGTGTTTAACACACGCATGCGTATGCACGTGTAACACAGACAGCTCAGTGAGGACAAACCAAGATGGGCAGGTTCGCGTCCTGGTTCTGGCCACCGTCCCGTTAGTGGCATGCATTTCTTTCTCTTTTCAGCGAGGGGCCTGCCTCAGGGCGATATGTCCACAGCCGTCCCCCTAGCTGCCTGTCCTGGTGGTTCTGAAGTCCATGGTGTTAGCACTTCTTTTATATTTTAACCTTTGCTGAAACAGTGAATGCAACCAACAATTTAGAATAGGGAAAGGAAAACCGTTCTGGTGAAAATGTTTGTATGCATGACTTCAGAATGAGCTTGAAAAGCGTCTACTTCTAACCCTGTGTGCTCGCTGTGATTTCCTTAAATGCATCGCTCAGCGCTGTTAGAAATCCAGGCCCACATTCGGTTTCAGGAAGCGCCTCTGTTAAAAAGGCTGCAAGTCAGAAATCACAGGCTATTCACCAGTACGTATCTAACGGAGTTTTCCTTGGGATTTTAATAAAATTTTTTTTCTCCCCAGAATACAAAGAACACAGTGTACAATTAAAAGTTCCAATATATGGGAACTTTTAATATATATGGTGGGACTGTCACTGAGTCCCACCCAACACTGCAGCTTCAAAACAGTAACACTCGGGACAGAAGCTGTATGTTTTATGAATCATTTTGACCAGAAGAGCATTCATTTGGCTTCCTCTGTTTAGAAGTGCAATCCAAATCTTTTTTTTGTTGTTACCCAAAGTTTGGTAGATTATTTTAGACTTTCCTTCCTGGGGTTAAAAAAAAAAAAAGGTAGGGGAAAAAAAGACCAAAACCCCTTTTTCCAGCTCTTTCTAACCACGGTGGCTTTCTCCACATCCACATTTGGTATTGTCATTCTTTCTAAACAGTGAATCAATTTGCTGAACTCCATATTCAGTTCAGTAAAATGTTAGGAATCAAAACCAATTAAAATGTCTAGTTTTTATTATAAAAGCATTTGAGTCAGTTCAAACACTGCAGCCAGGTGTACATATAGAGGTGGTCAGCTATAAATAGTCAGGAGCAAGAGAATTTAGTCAGTTGTCACCAAAAGTAATTTTTATAACAGAGCTGAAGTCTATTCTGAATGCAAAACGATCAGAGAACTATCATATTGTATGATTTATACATATCATATATTATATAATTTATATAAAATTATTATATTAAATGTTTGAGAAATCTACATCTACCTAAGTCTTTTTAACAAGAGCATCTCAAAATGAAGGGAAGGATAAGTGTCACATAATTTGGATGTCACTTCTACAGCAGAGAATCAGCCATTGCTCGGCTTATTTCAGAATCCTTTATCAGACTTCTTTTTATTTTTTCATGCAGTCATGGACATCATGTTATTTTTCACAGCTTCTCCATTTAAGTCTTGGGTGATCTATTCCCCAAATGTATAACATTCAGGCACACCTTCTGTAACTGCTTTTAAATCAAACTGCTGAGATGTAGGATCTATTTGTGTTGTCTTAGATGATTCAATGCATATTTTAATGTCAAAAAGTTTGAAAAATTTCAATTGCGTATGTCATCTAATCAAAGTGAATCTTTTCCAATGGCTTCATTTCATAATGGAGCCATTTATTTTCTGTACATTTACTGTAAATATTTCACTTCAAATTGAAGAAATTTCTTTTATAGCATTTATTAACCTTTGGTACAGAAATTATCTCAGGACAAAAGGAGTTTATCACATTATTAGTTTGGAGGAACACCTCAAATTATTATTTTTTTAAGTAAAGTGAAGTATTTTTTAATTTTTGTGTTTTTTACTCTGTCAACAATTTTCAGAAATTTCTGTTATTCGTTTATGGTTATAATGACAGTGATAAGAAAATATATTCCTTTCACTGTGAGCTCCTGTTGTGGACAGATGCTGCATTGTTTTACAGAGAAAGATTTGTCTTTCCTGAATCATTCCCAGAGATTTATACCACATGGAAAAGATGAACATAGATCTTGATGTATTGATATCACTTAGTTTTGATGGGACAAGTCAGGGGGATGAATGTGCCAGACTGTATCAGCTACAATCGGAGCTTCCCTGGTAGCTCAGCTGGTAAAGAATCTGCCTGCAATGCAGGAGACTCCGGTTTGATTGCCTGGGTCAGGAAGGTCTGCTGGAGAAGGGATAGGCTACCCACTCCAGTATTCTTGGGCTTCGCTGGTGACTCAGATGGTAGAGTCCACCTGCAATGCAGGAGACCTGGGTTCGATCCCTGGGTTGGGAAGATGTGTAGAAGGGAACAGCTACCCTCTCCAGTATTCTGGCCTGGAGAATTCCATGGACTGTATAGTCCATGGCGTTGCAAAGAGTCGGACGTGACTGAGCGACTTTCACTTCACAATTGTATCAGGATTGTATCAGGAAAGAAATATGTTTCAGATGATATTTAAATTCTGAATTCCGTACCTTCCTTTCCCGGCTCTCATATGCAGATTTATGGGTCTGTATCTGTATTCAAAATGTTTTTGCCTTAACAACCAAGAGTGGAAACTTCGTTCTATATGGTACGTTCTCAAATAAAGCAACTATATTTTTAATATGTTTATATTCAGAGAATTGATCTGCAAAGTTGTGAGTTAATTTAGGAAACAGTTTTAAATTTAAAACCCTTCCAGCTTTGCATATATCTCATGAGATGTAGTCATCAAGAGGAAGAGAGAAAAGGCTCTGGTTATCTACTGGCCAAATCAGAGAGAAAGAAGAAAATTCAAGAAATTTCAGAGATCCCAGATGGAGTGGTAGAAGGAAGAGGTGATGTTCCAAGTCTGGACAAATTCTCTCTCAAGTTATTTCAATTTTAAAATGATTTCCAAGACAGCAGCAGTCATTCTTACTTTTTTTGTAACTCTTTGGGGAGGGGCTTATAAAAAGCCTTGTTTAATCAATTACATAGAAGGATGAGGCTGGGCACACAGTTGCCCACAAACGTATACCGTGGGACCCTCCCTCTGCCCCTCTCGCGAGGCCGCAGCTGAATACCCGGAACCAGGCCCCTGTGCCCACTGGCCCCTCCAGGCCCCTGCCGCTCAGCTCCCTGGGTTCTCAGACCAGGGTCGGCCTGCTGCCTTCAGGCATCAGCCAGGGCTGGGGCAATCCAGGGGATCTTCAGACAGACACACTTTTTTATTTCAATTTTTTTATTTCAAACTATTAATTGAGAATAAGGGAGATATTAATAGCAATTTTCCCTCTTTCTTGTTAATTCTTTTTTAAAGGTCTTATTTTGTACTTGAAGCAATAGGGAAGCTTATCCAGTCTATAGACATTCAGTTCAGTTCAGTTCAGTTCAGTTGCTCAGTCGTGTCCGACTCTTTGCGACCCCATGAATCGCAGCACGCCAGGCCTCCCTGTCCATCACGAGCTCCCGGAGTTCACTCAGACTCACATCCATCGAGTCGGTGATGCCATCCAGCCATCTCATCCTCTGTCGTCCCCTTCTCCTCCTGTCCCCAATCCCTCCCAGCATCAGAGTCTTTTCCAGTGAGTCAGCTCTTCACATGAGGTGGCCAAAGTACTGCAGTTTCAGCTTTATAGACATTCACTTATCATCAGATTTACTGAAATCATTTTTTACTGTGAAGCAGAGGTGCAAGAAACACTGCTGGAAGCAGGGCAGTCGCCCGAGACCTCGTTTTTAATCCTGTTTTGTTTATTTTGCCTCAGAAATGAGGAGGCAAAAATTGCTCCTCCTTTCTCTGGTTTCTCATTAAAATGGAGCTTTTATCTTCACTTGTTGACAAGGGCCCACATATAATTTCATTTTGGAAATATATATTTTAAATACTGAAGTATATTTTAGACCCCAAATTTGTAAGTTAATGTTGGAATTATACTTCTTGTTGTTTTTAACATACTCACTTTCAATTGCATAATCAGACCATATAAATTCAACAACATCCGGTGAAGCTCTCTACTTTGGCTTCTCAGGGCCGACTGGATGGCTAATTGGTGCTGACCATTCTTGAGTCAGCACTTGGCCCGTCTGAAACGTGGCCTGGAACAACGCATGTGCATGCCGAATCACCTTGTGAATTGTTTTCTTGTTCCCCACAATAGCTCTGTGTCAACATGACCAATGAGAAGATGCACCACTACATCAATGAAGTGCTTTTTCTACAGGAGCAAGCAGAATGTGTACAAGAGGGAGTTACCATGGAAACGGCTTATTCTCTTGGTAACCAGACTGGAGTTTTGGATTTTTTTTTTCAGGTATTCATATAATATAATTGGATACTTCACAGGATGCATGCATTTCAAAGTACTGGAGACATAGAATTTTCTTTCAAGAAAATTTATAAGAGACTTGATGATTTCTAATTCATTTATAATCATTCAGGGTCAGTTGAGGAGCATACAACCTTTCTCTGAAAGGATGCTTGAAGGATTACCAATTGATTGAAAGAACAAGAAATAATCAGATCATTTTGTTATAAAAATATTCAACAGCAGTTATATCGTTAAAACTCTCCTTCTGGAATAGTTACAATACCCGTTTTACAAATATACTATTTTATAAATAGTACCAAGACTGACTGGGCTTCCCTGGTGGCTCATCTGGTAAAGAGTCCGCCTGCAATGCAGGAGACCCCGGTTCAATTCCTGGGTCAGGAGGATCTGCTGGAGAAGGGATAAGCTACCCACTCCAGTATTCCTGGGCTTCCCTGGTGGCTCAGCTGGTAAAGAATCTGCCTGCAATGCGGGACACCTGGGTTCCATTCCTGGGTTGGGAATAGCCCATGGAGAAAGGAATGGCTACCCCCTCCAGTATTGTGGCCTGGAGAATTCCATGGACAGAGAAGCCTGGTGGGCTACAGTCCATGGGATTGCAAAGAGTCAGACACAACTGAATAACTTTCACTTCCAAACTAGCAAGATCATAAAATAAATTCTAAAAATCTTGTTTATCTCCAAATTTCTGAGTCTGAATATGAAAAACTTTGGCAGGAAGAAAACTGTGTATACATACATGCCATATAATCTTAGTACTTCTGTGGGTGTTTATGCTTATCTTTATTGTTTGTACCTTATAAAGCAAGAATCTTTGCCTCCATGTCACCATCATAAAATGAAAATCTCTCATATAAACAGCAATCTGTGTCTACTAACATAAGGCATTATACAGATTTGCAAATAATATTTTTAAAACACTTGAACATTGTTTAAAACGAATGCCATTTCACTATTGGAAAGAGTAATATATGGCTTTCTACCCTTTATTTTTTAACTGTGTACTTATAAATTATTTTATTTTATTCATTTTCCTGTTAATAACATGCAGAATGGTCTCCTTTCTGTTACTAACTTGTCAGTGTGCTGTGTTTTAATTACAGAAGTTCTTCTCTTCCAGAAAGCCTCCTCTCACAATGACGCACATCATATATAGTCTAACTCTTCATTTAAAAATGGGTTGACAATACATATACTTAACATATACATACACATACGTTTAAGTTAATATATACTTAACCATATGTGGAAAGCCTTGGGTACCACTGCCCTCCTCCTCACTTGCTGCTGTGTCCTTGGCTGCTAAACAGTGGTCAGTGGAACAAAATTAATCTCTTTGGTTACTCTCATCCTTGGGGGTCATCTTTGGAATGGTTATCTCAGTGGAACCCTCGTCATTCAGTTCAGTTCAGTTCAGTCCCTCAGTCGTGTCCGACTCTTTGCGACCCCATGAATCGCAGCACGCCAGGCCTCCCTGTCCATCACCAACTCCCGGATTTCACCCAGACTCATGTCCATCGAGTCGCTGATGCCATCCAGCCATCTCGTCCTCTGTTGTCCCCTTCTCCTCCTGCCCCCGATCCCTCCCAGCATCAGGGTCTTTTCCAATGAGTCAACTCTTCACATGAGGTGGCCAAAGTACTGGAGTTTCAGCTTTAGCATCATTCCTTCCAAAGAAATCCCAGGGCTGATCTCCTTCAGAATGGATTGGTTGGATCTCCTTGCAGTCCAAGGGACTCTCAAGAGTCTTCTCCAACACCACAGTTCAAAAGCATAAATTCTTCGGCGCTCAGCCTTCTTCATAGTCCAACTCTCACATCCATACATGACCACTGGAAAAACCATAGCCTTGACTAGATGGACCTTTGTTGGCAAAGTAATGTCTCTGCTTTTCAATATGCTATCTAGGTTGGTCATAACTTTTCTTCCAAGGAGTAAGCATCTTTTAATTTCATGGCTGCAGTCACCATCTGCAGTGATTTTGGAGTCCAAAAAAATTAAGTCTGACACTGTTTCCACTGTTTCCCCATCTATTTCCCATGAAGTGATGGGACTGGATGCCATGATCTTCATTTTCTGAATGTTGAGCTTTAAGCCAACTTTTTCACTCTCTATTTTCACTTTCATCAAAGAGGCTTTTTAGTTCCTCTTCACTTTCTGCCATAAGGGTCTGGAAATGACCCTGGGTATTTCTGCTGCTACTTCTCTTTGATCTCTCTGCAAAGTGCAAGGAAAAGACATACCAAGTACAGAGTGAAAGTTGCATTTTTACATAAATACGTAGGTCTGGGGGCTTCCCAGGTGGCACGAGTGCTGACGAACCCGCCTGCCAGTGGGAGAACCGAGAGACGCAGGCTCGACCCCTGCGTCAGGAAGATGCCCGGAGGAGGGCATGGCAGCCCTCTCCAGTATTCTTGCCTGGAAACTCCATGTGTAGTGGAGTCTGGCAGGCTACAGTCCCTGGAGTTGAAGAGTCAGACATGACTGAAGTGACTTAGCAGGCAGGCACACGTATAGGTCTATATACCAGAAAGAAAAAATACAACTTTTTGGTGGTTGGAAATTCTATTTTTCTTAAGATGAGAATATATATTTGAACAACGCCCATGTTTTCAGGATGTCAAAGCATGCTATTTTATTTATTTATTAATTCCTGATCAAAAAATACTACTGAGGGCCAACGTTACATCAGAGGTTTGCTAGGTGGTGGGGACACAGTGGAGAACAAAAATAGACGTGTATTGAAAGGCAAACTCATGTTCTGAGTGATCGTATTAACATGATGAGGCTGCAAATGGTATGTGTGAACAGTAACGAAAATAGCAGACTGAGGAATGGAAGGGAAAAACAGCTGTCTTTTTAACTTTCAGAAGCCTTCTGGATTTCTCTCTCTATTGGACGAAGAAAGTCAAATGATTTGGTCAGTGGAACCAAGTCTTCCCAAAAAGCTCCAGGGTCTGCTAGAATCCTCAAACACAAATGCGGTCTACTCCCCCGTGAAGGATGGAAATGGGAACCTCGCCCTCCGAGACCAAGGCGCAGCTTTCACCGTCATGCACTACGCGGGCCGGGTGAGTTCACAGGACTGAGCACTCGTGGACCGAAGGCCTTAAGGGCAACCTTTTAAGATCTTGACATTGTAGAGTTTTCGTCACTGATACTGGGCGAACAACCCACAAGCTCTTTCTTCCCTGAGCTGTTTCCTTTCTGCCTGATAAGGAGTAGGCATCTTCAGAACATGGGTGATGAAGCGTGCAGTAGAATTCTTTTCATAATGTTGCCAGATTTGTAACTTGGGACGTCCCAGGGGGCACAGTGGTAAAGAATCCACCTGCCAGTTCAGGAGATGCAGGAGACTCAAATTTGATCCCTGGACTGGGAAGATCCCCTGGAGGAAGAAATGGCAACCCACTCCATGGAGCTGAAAAGAGTCAGACATGACTGAAGTGACTTAGCAGTCAGGCACATGTATAGGTCTATGTACCAGAAAGAAAAAATGCAACTTTTCTGCTGTTGAAAATTCTAAACTACATACTTTCCCAGGCAAGTATTCTTGCCTGGGAAATCCCATGGACACAGGACCGACTATATAGATTGACTGTCTACAGTCCATGGGGTCGCAAAGAATGGGACATGACTGAGTGACTGAGCTTGCATGCCAGATTTGTAACAATATGAGCAAAAGAGAGCTGGATTTAATGCAGAAGGTCTGCTGTGAACTTCGGGATATTTTCGAAATCCAGCTGGACACCTGAGGTTACTTACCCTCAAAACAGTTGTTGCTGTTGTTCAGTCGCTCAGTCGTGCCCGACTCTCTGCGACCCCATGAACCGCAGCACAGACAGGTCCTTCACCATCTTCTGGAGTTTGCTCAAACTCATGTCTCCTGAGTCAGTGATGCCATCCAACCATGTTGTCCCCTCTGTCGTCCCCTTCTCCTCTTGCCCTCAAGCTTTCCCAGCATCAGGGTCTTTTCCAATAGTTGTTAGTATGAAATTACTTTCCTGAAGCATGTCTGCCTAGGAAAGTTGCTCTCAGGTCCCTCTCCATTCCCTAACCAGGTTTGTAAAGCATGCTTCATGCTTCAAATCCTTCACAGACCAACTCTGATCTGTGTAAACCCGTCACACCCCTGAGGCCAGCCTCATGTTGGGCTTCTCCAAGTGGGTCCATCACTTCCTCCAAGGCTCATGTGCCCAGCTCTCCTCTACAAAACCTCTAGGCAGATGCGTTATTCCAGTCCACTCACTGTTTTCCTGCAGCTCTCCATGCACCCCCAGGTGAAGCCCCTCACACTCAAGCTAGAAATACCTTCCTGTCTTCTTCTCAAGGGCCAATTGTATCCATCTTTCCATACTTACCTACACATCCCGCTTAGCCATCCATGGTGAATTCTTCCACTTCTGAATCTGTAGCCTCCAGGCTTGCCCCCCATGTTTGGGCTGTAGTACAAATAACCGTTTTGCGGGGGGAATCCCTAGTTATTCTTTCCTTCTCAGTGTATTTCAATTCATTTCAACCAGTGGTTACTGGATGCTCCCGTCTGCCACAGCCCAGGCATTAGCGAACCAGAGACCTCAAATATACCACGGTCAAGTAAGGAAAGGCGAAATTAACAAGTGTTTATGCTATAACTTGCTTAGAGTAATATTGGACTGGAAATGACTCTGAGGGTCTCACCCTGTTGACTGATGGAAGGTTGTCATAGGCCAACCAAGAAGGGAAATGCTAGAGGAGAAGGCACTTTGGAAGGAAAGATAACTCAGTTTCAGATATTTTGAATTGGAGATTTTTGAATGGAAACCCTCAGGAGATGCTGAAAATGATGCTGGGAGGTTGGTTGTTTTTAGAAACAGTCATATTTTGGAAAATGTGTATCTGATAATTGAACGTGGAGAAGAGGGAGAAAGATATTAGTAGGAAAGGAAAGTATCACGGAAACCAAGAGGGAAGCAGAGGTCAGGGCCAACAGGAAGTGTGCCTGGAGAGGATGTTTAGGCAGGACACCTGGGGAAGTTCTGGTGCGATGGCTCGGGTGTGGGGAGGAAGGCAGCAAATCATCTTATATAATGAATGGATATTCTCAGAAATTATTAGCTATCTTTGTATTTGAGAGAGTTAGCCTTTAAAATTTTTATAGCAGTGACAATCTTTAGTCCTGTGTTTAGATTTTTTATCTATATTTTCTTTATATTGAGAATTTATTACAGAACATAGAAACAAAGATACTTGCGTAATAAAATACCATTAGAATGTTAGGAAACTTTTCATTTCAAGAAAACTTTTTGCGTCAGAAAAAAAAAAGTTGAGGTTTAGTTCATTTACAATGTTGTGTTAGTTTCAAGTGTGCAATAAAGCGATTCAGTTTCACATAAGTATATTTATGTGTGTGTATATATGCACACACACACATATTCTTTTTCAGATTCTTCTCCATTGTAGGTTATTCCCAGGTGCTGAGTATACTTTGCTGTGCTATACAGTGGGATCTCATTTATCTTTCACGTGTAGTTTATCTTTCTGCTAATCCCAAATTCCTCATTTATCCCTCTGCCCTTTTCGGCTTTGATGACCATCGTTTGTTTTCTACGTCTGTGAGTCTGTCTTTCTTTTTGCAGATAAGTTCCTCCTATGATATTTGTCTTTTTCTGACTTACTTCGCTCAATACGATAATCTCTAGGTCCATCCGTATTATTGCAAATGGTGTTATTTCGTTCTTTTCATGGCTGAGTGATATTCCATTGTGTATATGTGCCACATCTTCTTTATCCATTATTCTGTTGATGGACGTTCTATTAAGCAACTATCTTTGTTTCTATATTCTTTCATATCCCCAGTGCCTGGGAGAGTGTCTGGCATGTAAAAGACATCAATACATATTTAATGAATAAATGAATTATTTGATGATTTTAAAAAATAATTTACTGAATTCATAGGATTTAGTTGAAAACTTATATTTCTGCAAGTTTCATCTTCAGTCACTACACACCTGACCCTCCTGACCTGCCTTGTAACTCTGTTTGTGTTGTATCTTGGGGATATACTAGATGTTCAGTAAATGCTAATTGTATTAAACAATGGCACCAAGCTTTGGAATAATATTTTGCTTGCTAATTAGTTTATGTTTGCATTCAAAAAGTATTACACAAGCACTTAATAAAATTTCAGTTGTTTTAAGAAAATCTGGGGGAAAGCAATGAAGAGTTTGAATGAATACAATTATATCACCGAGCTCTGAGAGCAATAAAGCAAAGCAGAGAAAGCCCATTGATTAATTGCCACATAGCTAAGACCCTGTGGAATCACAAAATTTCCTGTAAAAGCACCTTTATACTTTAAAGCAGGATTTTCCATAATTGGAGTCAATTTTGTGGTTTTATGAAAGTCTTTCATTTCACTGAGATGTACTGATGAGTCTTAGCCCAAGGACTCCCTGAGGACTATTCACATGTTGAAGCATAGAGTCTATGTAATTTGTGGCAGTATGTCAAGCCATATGCCATTCCAATCATCAGATGTAGCTGCGTACACTTCAATTCTGAGGCACTGCATTTTCAAGGAAAGCAGCACATTTCTGCATCCTGTAATTCAGAAGTTGTAACAAAGAGCTAATTGGCTTAAAACCAGCAGGCAGGGGTCTATTTTGGATTGTAGGATGAGCAAGCCTGAATAGCCCTCTGATGACCGAGTTGATCCCCAGGGAGACCACGATGGCTTGGGGGGTTGCAGGCTTGATGGGCATCTCTTCTTAGCCCAGACAGATGTGCTAGAGTCCCTCCCATCACCACTTGTTCCTCCGTGACTCGTTTACCTGGTTTTGTTAGTAGAAGGGTACTACATCTCACAGGAAGGGCGATCATCGCTGCTGGTGATGATTCTGACTCCAGCCGCCTGCCCCCAGGACCCACACATCTGACTGCAGGAGCCCCGACCAGGCTTCTGAATTTCATTTGGAGCAGAGGCTCAGAGGTCTTTTAGAAATGTTTAAGCAACATTATTTAAATTATAGCCAAAGATCTTCCCTAAACACATTTGAATTTTTCATTACTCATAGGAGCGTGATGTATTTTCCACTCTCTGTTTCAGAAATATTTTAAAGTCAGTGGGAAGAGACTGTGCATGAAATATTAACAAGGTCTTGTTAGTGAGCATGAATTTGAATTAAAGAAGCTGTGAGTTGTGTGGGATTTTTTTTTAATTGTTGTTATTTGTTTTAGCAAATTTTAAACTGTATATGGAGTTACCTGTTTTAGGGATTGCTCTTAAACTTCTGGTGATTTAAATGATGGATAAGCACTAAATCCGGAAGAGCATCTAATTTGGCTTTTAAAATTAAGAATCTTGAAGGAAGGAGGAATTATGATTTGGCAAAAGACGTTGGCTCCTAGGAAAGCTGAATTTCTTGAAGGTGATTCCTAAACTTTAAAAGAAGTAGTATTTTGAAGTCCCTACACTTTAATGTGAGAAAAGAGGATCGATTAAGAGATAGTAAAGCAATCTGAAATAATAAAACTTAAATTCATGAAAATAGAGATCAGGATTAATAGCTGTCAAATATATGACACGTCCTATAACACCAGATCAGTCCTGGGTGTTCATTGGAAGGACTGATGTTGAAGTTGAAACTCCAATACTTTGGCCACCTGATGCGAAGAGCTGACTCATTTGAAAAGACCCTGATGCTGGGAAAGATTGAGGGCAGGAAAAGAAGGGGACGACAGAGGATGAGATGGTTGGATGGCATCACCGACTCAATGGACATGAGTTCGGGTGGAGTCTGGGAGTTGGTGATGGACAGGGAGGCCTGGCGTGCTGTGGTTCACGGGGTCGCAAAGAGTTGGACACGACTGAGCGACTGAACTGAACTGATATGACACGTATTTGATCCTCTTTGGTGTCTACTCAGCAAGTCTTTGTCTGAACATTGTTTGTTGTGATCATTGTTGTTTTTTTGGCATGAAGTGATTCATGGGTAAGTGGCCCATTGATGATTCATGGAAATCAAGCTGGTGATGTCGCTCTTACCTAGGGTGCTGTGTCTGTGTTTCAGCCTCCCTCTCTTTCCAAACACACAAGCAGCACGGTGGGTGAGAGAGTGTCCCCGTCCCATAGGACGGGCCCTGCTGCTCACTCCTGGAGCCTACAGATGGGATCTGATTTGGAAAAGGGTCTTTGCATGTGTAGTTAAGTCAAGAGTCTTGAGAGGAGAAGATCCTCCTGGATTATCTGTTGAGTCCCAAGCCCAGTGACAAGTGTCCTTATAAGCGTGAGGCAAGGGCGAGTTGAGAAAGGAAAGGACTGAAGGAATGCAGCCTGGAGCCTCCAGAAGCTGGAAGAAGCCAGGATGGCAAGCAGGGATGTCTGACTCCAGAGTGGCTGTTGGTTCCAGCAGCTCTGGGAATTAATGCGCCTGTTCCTTGGTTCAGCGTTTACAGATTAGAAAAGTAGTGAGGAGTTGTAACTTGTAACACTGTAGTTTTGTTTTTTTTTAAACTACACCTGATTCATTTGAAAATGACGTCCACGTTTCCCCATGTCTGTCTTTGCTCACGCAGTTTCCTCACCTGGAACACCCCTTTCCTCTTTCTTTCCAAATCTTTCCTGTCTTCCCAAGGCCCCAGTTCTTGCCTCGTCCACGTTACTCTGCTCTCTCTTCCCTCATCAGCAAGCATGCCTGATGCTTGCATAGCCGTTTTCAAGTTGCAAAGTGCCTCTGAAACATTTCCACCCCAACCGTCGGTGTTGATGTTCCAGGGTGGGGGGAGCGGTGTTCTGTGACTTAGCAAATACTGCACCGCTGTGAGTGAGCCTCCTGCGGGCACCATGACAGACTCCCCCACACAGCGTGGCTTCAGACCGTAGAATGTATCCTTCACAGTTCTGTCCGCCAGCGTCTGAGATCAAGTGTCTGCAGGTCGGATCCCTCTCCAGGCTTTGAGAAATATCTGTTCCAGGTCTCTCTCCCCCAGCTTCTGGGGTTGCCAGCAGCTGGCATTCCTTGGCTTGTGGACACAGCACCCAGGTCTCTGCCTCCATCTTCATGAGGTTTTCTCTCTGCCTGGTCTCTGTGTATCCCCTTCTCTTTATTAAGGACACCAGTCACTGCATACCCCCCTGCCCACCCCACCCCCCATGCAGTAGGACCTCCTCATCGTAACTGATTACATCCACAAAGATCTTATTTCCAAAAAAGAGCACATTCTGACATTCTGGTTCTGGGTGGGCATGAATTTTGGGGGCGTGTCTCACTTTCTCATTGCTGCCCCCCACCCCCACATCTTTTTCTCTCCACTGTGGTGTGTGGTGAAGTCTATGTTACCTCACCTGATGGAATCTGCGTCGTGTGATAGATGCTCCAGGGTGCTTGGGGTTCCATTGCTGTGACTTTGCGGAGCACGCTGACCCTCAGCCGGCACATCGGTGGAGTTTGTGATTAAGAGGAACAGAGCTGTGAACCTCAAAAAAACTCGCTTTGAAGTTTAAGCGGTACCGCTTCTCGGCCTGTTGGCTAAGATAAGTGAAGGTGAAGTGGGAAGCACGAGATCAGTGCAAGGAGGACTGTCGTGCAGCCTTCTGTCAAAGACGCCAGTCACATTTCCCCAACAAGAGCCGAAGGTCTTTCTATGCAGAATCACCACCATATTTAGCACACTTTTAAACTCATCCATCACAGATATCGAGGTCATGAACGTATTTCAGGAGCCATCTAAGCAACTGGCTACACTGAGAATATTAGAGTCCCGACTAACTTTTCTAAATTATTGGTAAAGGTCCTTGATTCGTTAGAAAAGATATTTGTTACTTCTTGTATGTTATACATATGCTCGTGTTATATAAATCGATGTTTCTAAGTGTGTTAGAATATTTATGGTATTAATGCAGCTTTAGCAGATGATAAGGAATATATAACCTCCACAGTCATGGCATCATCTTTTCTTACACTTCCTGTATCACTTGAAAGCCTTCAGGGGAACGTTAGTGCAGAAAATTGAGATTTTCCTCTATCTGTGGAAACTATAATATTAAAAGAAAAAGTATTTAGAAATCTGTTTCACCTTATGTTGATGTGACATTCTGTTTTTCACTGACTACCTGGTGATTTTTGTGATTGGTAATGCTACCTTGATTAAAGACAATTTTTGTAAAAATTACATTCTTTACCATTTAAGCATTGTGACTAATATTTTAATCAAGCACACACCTGTAAGGTCTTTGAAGTTTTATTGCAGATTTTTAAAGATCCTTTCACTGTTATTTCCCTTAAGAAAATGGAAGCACTCTCTGCAATTTCCATTCGTATTCTGAGATGTCATTTTACGGCAGGAGGAAGAGGTAAAACACTTTATATGATGTGCTTGTAGGTGCATCTTTATGAGGGTGGGGCGTGACTGCATTCACCGGGGTTCCTTTCCCAGCCCCCTAAGTCACATCCTAGCGAGATGGATAAAGTCGTAATCCCAGACAGTGGACCCTGGCCCTTATCATCATGTCACTCATTTCCACAAGCCTTTCCGGGAACCCAATTACAAAAAGATTGCTGATCGGAGTGATGTGGGGGAGAGACTGATTTGTGGCCAGTCTGTAAAATGCGTAATTTTTTCCCCCCTGCTCCTTGAAAAGGATCTGCCCCTATTGTGGAATAAATTAAGTGTGAAACATGTCGGGTGAGATTTATGGTGTTGCCCAGACTTCTGAGAAGCGGAGATCTTTATCTCACGGAGGCTGCCATACATTACATTCTGGGTGATACGCGGATGACAGCCAACCTCTTTGCCCTCAGACATATTTACATAACATGTGTGCGGGGGAGGGGGGATGCCTTGGTCCCTTCAATCTCCCCAGGACACCTGTGTCAGGAGCGTCTTCTGTAGCTTGTTGGCTGGCCTTCACCCCCAGAGATTTGTGGGAGACCCCATGTGCCCAAGACAGCTCTGAAAGTGAACCTTTAAATCAGCAGAAAAAGGAGACGCACTAATCAATAAGGAAGCTTCCTTTTATTTCTCTCCTTCTTTTCTCCAGGCAGAATCCCCAGACATAACAATGAAATCTGTCTGGTCTAGGCCAAACTGTTACTATTAAAGGTTATTTGACAAGGATATTTTGACCCATACAGAAAGAGCTTGATCTACATCTGTGTTTGTTCACCTCTTGGGCAGACTTTTAGGAAAATAAGAATGAGCCCCGCCAGGCTCCTGGTGCCCCGTTTCTTGTGTCAGGATCACTTGCGGTGTAGATTTTTGTAGATTTGATAAATGTTTCCTTATCCAGGGTTTTATTAGGAAGAAAAAAAACACAGGCTTTTATTTAGGGAATCTCACTGTTTTTTTTTTCCAAAGATTTAACTGGTTCCTTCATCTTCGTGGATGACAGACATTTATAAATAGGAAACTTTAGAATTTCCTTGAATATTGATATCTTATTGTTAGTTGACTGGTATTTTTTTTCTTCTCAAAAGGAACCAAAGAAGCGTGTTCATAAATTTCAGATATGGTAATTTCAATTCAATGCCCATATCCAGATTCTAGATATTTATATTAAAAACACTTAACAGTAACACTATCTGCTTCTAGTAACTTATTTTGTTGATTAGTATCTATCGACTTAAAGTGAATCAGAATGAGAGCAAGCAAAACTGCTGGATGGAATCAGTTAATGGAAAAATAAAAAACAGAAACCTCTGCTTACAAATATTGATGCTATAGAGAGATCAATTTACCACTGCACATGAAATCCAGACTTCTTAGCAAACCTCCGGTAGAAAGCTGAAGCCAGGCATGAAGAATTATCAGACCCATTTACCTTTGCTGAAAAACAATCTTATTTCTTTGGCTAAAATCCAACCTTACAGACATTCTGATGTGGTCTAGAGAATTCGAGAATGTATGTCAAAAGTCTGATTTTTATCAGCTGTTAATCCCATCTCTTTCTCATGGATTATATTTTGCATCATGTAAATATCGTGGTGGAGATGGGGATTGACTGACGAGTGAAATTACTTCCATTCTGTAAATGTTGGTGTTTCCCAAGACAGTATTTTCTGTCTCCTTCGGGGAGTCAATATGCTCTCATGATTCGGCTTCTCATGGGGATGGCTCCCGTCTCTCTCCTGCCTGTGTCTCTATGGGCTTCACAGCTCCGTGTCTACCTTTAATATCTCTGCTTGCGTCGCGTCTTCACGTTCACAAATCCAGAAGCTCAACTAAACTAAATCTCCGGACACTCCCTCAACTGACTCAAAAAATGTAAATAAATAAATGAAACTGATTTTCCATATTAGTCCCACTTGTCAATTCATGGTGAAACCAGAAGCCCAGTTAATGACTGCATACAAGCGCTTCTGTCCCGTTTACCCTGGAATCCAAACACCCGCTTCCCATTTCAGCCGCCGAGGTCATGTCGTTCTCCCTCTTGGGTCCCTTCAACAGTCTCCTAATTCTCACCGGTAGAAAAAATGTGAATTCTCAGTAAAGAGATGGATACCTCTCTTTACTTAAAGGCGTGCAGACTGCCTCTGCTTCATGTATCTTCTTGTTTCTCTGGTAACACTGTCCCGATTAAATGTGATGACCCTGATTCCACTTGCTAATAATAGTCCTGAAACAGAGGTGGTGATGCCTGCTTGCTGGCCACGATTTTCACCTCCCAGCTTACCTCCATGGTGGCTCAGAAGGTGAAGAATCTGCCAGCAATGCGGGAGACTCAGGTTCAGTTCCTGGGTTGGGAAGATCCCCTGGAGGAGGAAATGGCAACCCACTCTAGTATTCTTGCCTGGAAAATTCCATGGACAGAGAAGCCTGGTAGGCTACAGCTTATGGGGTCGCAGAGATTAGACTCAGCTGAGCGACCTTCGCTTCAGATACTTCATAATTATATTGTATTCTCATCTTAAACTTAGCAGCAGTCTTAAACTTTAGGAGCAAATATCTGCTTTAGTAGCTGTTCCATATTTAAAACGCCCAGGAAGCCTTGATCCTCTGCAGACCTTGTTCCCAGATGCCCCATCTCCTGCCAGCATCACGCCAGAGGCAGAGTTCACAGAGCATCAAGGCAGTAGTCCCTGGAGCCATGATTCTCAAACTTGACCGTGAACTAGGATCAGCTAGGGGGCAAGTTCAAAGTGCAGATTGCTGGGCCCCGCCCCTCTAAACAATGATCAGAAAGGACGGGGTGGAGGACGTCCTTGTTGATCCAGTGAATCTACCTCCTAATGCAGGGGACACGGGTTCGATCCCTGGTTAGGGAAGACCCCCCCCATGCCACAGAATAACTAAGCCTGTGGGCCGCAATTACTGAGCCTGTGAGCCTGAGCCTGCAAGTTGCAACTGCTGAGCGCACTGAACTACTTAAGCCTTGATGCCTAGAACCCGTGCTCTGCAACACGAGAGGCCGCCGCGGTGAGGAGTCCTCCCTGCTCCGCGCAACTGGAGAAAGGCCCTGCATAGCAATAAAGACCTAGAGCAGCACCAAAAGTAATAATAAGTAAATCTTAGAAAGAAAAAAAGGTCTGGGTGGGTTCCAAGGCGTGTGCATGTTTATTCGACACCAGAGAGTGTGGTCCGTGAGTCCCAGACACACTGTGGGTGCTCACGCTACGGACACGCTGCAGGTCCTTGGTGGATCAGCAGCCGAGTGGATGCTCCCACGGCACATCTCCTGGACCTCACACAGCCCTCCTCCTGCGTGCCGACATCTGGAGCTGGACTGGGACCACAGACTTGGAGAGTCAGGACCTCGTACTGGAAGACGCCAGGCTAACCACATGGCGTTGCTGGTAAAAGAAACTGCCTGCCAAGGCAGGAGATTTAGAGACACAGGTTAGGTCAGGAAGATCCCCTGGAGGAGGGCACGGCAGCCCACGCCAGTACTCTTGCCTGGAGAATCCCCAAGGACAGGGGAACCTGGCAGGCTGCAGTCCATGGGGTTGCACAACGTGGATACGACTGAAGTGACTCGGTACGGACACGCTGGAAGAGCCCACGCCTTCTTCACCCGGGTGCATAAGCCCGCCGCTCTTGCTTTAACTCAGGGAATTAAGACCAGAGGTGCTGGCTGGAGCTGTCTCCTCGGAGCTCACTCACCTTTGCACCGCAGCTTTCCTTGGCAATTAGCCAAGCCTGAGCTTGACAACCTCCAGTTGGGAAGACCGTGTGTGTGGTCTGGCCTTTTGTAAACTTTTCTCTGTGGACCCAGGAGCCCAGGAACCTTGATGGATAGTGATTCACACCCAGGGTGAAAGTTGTATACCCCTGTTTTTATATACGGCGAACATAATTCATCTTTCAGGGACATGAACTGCATTTACCTGCTATTGTGCTACAGCGAGTACGTCCAA
The DNA here is from genome assembly GCF_000754665.1 of Bison bison bison. Classification (NCBI taxonomy): domain Eukaryota; kingdom Metazoa; phylum Chordata; class Mammalia; order Artiodactyla; family Bovidae; genus Bison; species Bison bison. The sequence continues at coordinate 3,282,048 of NW_011495078.1, read as the reverse complement.
AAAAGGAGCACGCGCGACTGCAGCGCCCAGCTTACGCTGTCCTCTCGGCCTGGCGTCCACAGCAATGCGTTCAGATGAGTGTGCTAACTGCTGAAACGTGGGGGAGAGACTCCGTTGCCTTTGAGCCATTTTACTCAACAGAATCATTCGAGAGGAAACCTTTGACTACATGACAATTTCCTTAAAGATTCGTAGGGGGCCCTGTGCATATAAAGTCTCTATTACATGTGTGAGGGACGCTGTCACTTACAGCCTGAATCCTAAGAGGAAAAAAAAGAAAAAAACTAGTTTGAATTTCAATTATGTAAAGATGGAGGGTGGAAAAGAGCATTTAACCTGGCCTCTGTCTTTTGTGACTTTCAGGCTTTCTCTCCTTTCATCCCCTAAGTAATAAACCAGCAGGAAGGGGAAGGGCGGTGCTGAAATCAGAGCCCCAGGGCTGAGTGACCTGGAAAGACCCACGCCTGAAGCCTGCTTCCTGCCATCCAGCAGCACCTGCTCTTCCCTTCCCGAGTGGCCCAGCTAAGCTAGAACAGCCTTGTCTGTTCCCCCAAAAAGAAACACTTAGAGAGCTAAAGCAGTGTTCCCATTGCCACAAAATAATGAAGTTCACCTGCTTCAAGATTCATCGATTTTATATGAAGCAAAAACTTTTGCCCAATCCATGCTTTCTACAGGCATCAAACCGCCCTCCTTGAGTGTCTGCACATGTATGGATTTTGTTCAGTACCTTTTCCGTGTAACTTTGCCAGTTGGAGTCTCCGACTGGCAAGTTTTGAGCTTTTGTTTTGGTGGGAGACCTCTAGCTTTTTCTCTAACTATCCAAATACAATCAGGATGCCATTCATGAGATGTCCTAGAGCGTAGGATCTTGTGTTAATGACATCAACATACTCTCTGAGCTTCCCCTGTAGCTCAGTTGGTAAAGAATCTGCCTGCAATGCAGGAGACCCAGATTCAATTCCTGGGTCAGGAAGATCCCATGAAGAAGGAAACGGCAACCCACTCTAGTATTCTTGCCTGGGAAATCTCATGCACAGAGGAGCCTCGTGGGCTACAGTCCATGGGGTCACAAGAGTCGGACATGAGGGAGTGACTTCACCACCAACATAATATTAAATGAAAACAGGCAGCGTGATTTTGTGCTGTATGTGGTCACTATAACAAAACCTTTTTGTTCATTTCATTGACTATTTAATGAATCTGCCCGAAGGACAAGACACTTTGCTTGTTGCTGCAGAGGCAGAGCTGAACAATCCGTAGTCACTCCCTCCAGAAACAAGAGAAGGCCCCTCAGAAAACAAGGTGTAACAGGAGCAAAGACAGACAGGGAATGTTTTTAGAGACAGTCAGTCATTCACTTGTGTGTGTGTGTGTGTGTTCAATCCAGAATCATCAGATTCCCCTGAAAAGCAGAGGTTAGAGTTATAGATTGGGGCTGTAGAGAGGAGGACCCAACACTGCAGGGTCATCTCTGGGATGTTAAATAACCTGCCAAACACCCACCAAATGACCCACCAAATACCCTGCTAAATAACCTGCCATCTACCCAAAGATGTAGATGCCTTAGCTGGGTGTCGGGAGTCTCAGGGGCACCACTGCCTCTAATACAGGAAGGCGTGCAGGAGCCACGCTCCAGGTTGAGGTTTCTCAACCCCAATCTGATAGCATCTGGGGCAGATACTCTTCATGGTGGTGCTTCCAGGGCAGTGTAGGGTGTTTGCAGCATTCCAGTCCTTCCAGCCCCTCAGTTATGACAAATACAGACGTCTCCAGGCACTGGTTAGGGTCACTGTCGCCCTGGGTGAGAACCACTGCTCTAGATGATACAGAAATTTGCTTGTATTCAACAACGTGTAATATATAACATAGCAACCATTCTGACACGGGTAAGCCATGTTTTGGCCTAGGACCAAATTAGGTAGTGATTATAGAAGTATCTGGAAGTTGTTTATTTGTCTGCTTTACTGCTTAGCTCAGCTGGTGCTAGTGGGAAAGAACCTGCCTGCCAGTGCAGGAGACACAAGAGACGCAGGTTTGATCCCTGGGTCGGGAAGATCCCCTGGAGGAGGGCATGGCAACCCACTCTAGTATTCCTGCCTGGAGAATCCCATGGACAGAGGGGCCTGGCAGACTACGGTCCATGGGGTCACAAAGAGTCGGACATGACTGCCTGACTGAGCATGACTTACTTTCACTTCAGTTCAGTCGCTGAGTCGTGTTGGATTCTTTGCGACCCCATGGACTGCAGGACGCCAGGCCTCCCTGTCCATCACCAACTCCCGGAGCTTGCTCAAACTCATGTCCATCGAGTCAGTGATGCCACCCAACCATCTCATCCTCTGCCGACCCCTTCTCCTCCCACCTTGAATCTTTCCCAGCATCATAAAGACTTACTTCACTCAGTATGGTAATTTTTAGATCCGTCCATGTTGCTGTAAGTGGTATTGTTTCATTCTTTTTGTGACTGGGCAGTGTTCCATTGTGTTTACATATCATGCTTCTTTATCCGTTCCTCTATCGCTGTACGTTCAGGTTGCTTCTGTGTCCTGGCTGTCGTACGGCAAATACTGCTGCCATGAACATTGGGGTGCACGTCTCTTTCCGAATTAGAGTTTTCTCTGGATATACACTCAGGAGTGGGATTGCGGGATCACACAGTAGCTCCATTTTTAGTTTTTAATGCAGAAGCCATTCCTTTTCTCGTCCTGAGGTGACACTTGCTTCCTTCCCAAGGTGTCGTGAAGCCTTTCTAACTTGGGTTAGAGAGTTTTCTGAGCAGGTGAGAGTTTTTGAAACCAAAGGGACCACAGTGGACATGAATCAGCACCATTTTCTCCAACACTGGAGGAGGACTCTGCCCATCCGAACAGGAGCGGCGTCCCTGACTCAATGTGCAGAGGAGAGCCTGGGAAGGAGAGCTTTGAACTTGCTTGGAGCGAAAACTTTATGACCTGAAGATACTGCTCTTATGAATAATTTAAAACTGTCACTGAGTCAAGTTGTTCTTTAAAGAAAATTACTTTCATGGTCATGTTTAACCATTAGTAATGATGCTACTTTCTTTTATTATAGGTAATGTATGAAGCTGTTGGAGCAATTGAAAAAAATAAAGACTCTCTTTCACAGAATCTTCTATTTGTAATGAAAAGTAAGTTTCCCTGCTCTTTGGTTAAAATGCCACCCATTCTTTATGTCCCTGTCTCTGAACATGGTCCTGTAAAATATGCCACCAGCTAAGGATAATTGAAATATCTTTTGCATTCTAATGCCCAGAATAATAAGGAATGGATCTTGCCATGCTATACTTTGGTTACAATTTAATTTGGAGTCTAGTAGAAACCATAATTTAACTAAGCTTTTAGCAGATAGAAATATAAAACACCTTTCCCACTCTGGCGGTGTGAATATAAAAAAGCTCTTCTGTGCGGACTGATGAAGATGAATATGGTTTCCAGAGTTATTTAGGCCACAGCAGGGTGAATTCCATTACTTAAGATGACTCGGGAGTACACCGAAGGCTGGTATTTTATTCTCATGCACTTTCAGATATAAAGAGCTGATGTTTATAAAGTAAAATGAGAGTACAAGTTTATATACACACACACACGCATACATGTATATACCAATATAGATTTATAGGCAACAGCTACTTAGTGAACCTTAGTACTTTATATACATAATTTATATATATATATATAACCCTATAGTATATGTAAAATGATGTACTGTATTTATATAGAGTTATATACATAGATGCCCATATACAGATCTCTATATATTACATATAAATTCTATCCCCTCTAGTAATTATTTTATTAATAGCACTTCTGCAGTGATTCACATTTTCCTAATAACCTCTTCAAAGAATTAAAATGTATCATCTTTTGTGCTTTAAGTTGCTCTAAATGAGGTGAAGCCATTTATCATTCCTGGGAAAAGAAGCATATGATAGCCTTTCATGAAATAGCTGGATGCCTTTGAGCTGGAAACAAGACATCCATATCACTTCTGGCTTGAGGAACATCGTTACCTTAAATCAAATAGCAGAGTTGCAATATATTGCTTTTCATGGAGAATGACTCCACTTGCCTCTCAGGATGTATGGTTATTGAGTTCTCTTAAAGGTTGAGGCTAATGATAAAAGCATGGACTTGGACTAATACCGTGTAGAAAGAAAAGAGTGAGATAATTGAGCTTATGATCACTGGAAATACCTTCCTTCTGGTTTTCAAATATTTGGACTTTCATTTATAACATACTTCAGTTTAATCCATATACTTTATGAAGGTCTAGTGTACAGCATGTTTTCAAAGTTGGCACAAGAATATGCATTTAGAATGAAAACAAGATAGCTTGTGTTATTGCAATTCTGCTTATCTTAATAGAGGCCTTATATTTTAAAGTTACTCTTTTGTGTATGCTGCCTGACAAGTGCCAAGAGAAAACAGGTGAACCTTATTTTAAATATTTTAGACTATAGATACATCTGAACATGAGCATAAAGTTTACAATGTGTCCTTATATGTTCATACAAGAGGCGGCAAGCACTTTCTGCAAAGGGTTAGAGAATAAATATTTTATGCTTTGCGAGCCATAAGTTCACTGTTACAGCGACTCAACTCTGCTATGATAAGGAGGAAGTGCCTATAGACAATACATATGGATGTGGCTGTGTTCCAATAAAACTTTATTTACAAAAACAGGCAAGGGGCTGGATTTGGCACCCAAGCCACAGTGGCTCACCCATTCTGTCATACAAGCAAAGGGGATTGAGATAGTAGTTTATGAATCTGTGGAATGTTGTAACACTGCAAACAGTTATTAAAAGAAAGTGTAGTTTACAGATAACAGTAATGTTTCCAGACACCTTGCTAAGAACTTTGCTTACAGCACCTGATTTGTATCCTATTATCTAAAAGCTCTGCCTGAGGAAGGAGGTGGGGTCTGTGGCAGGATCTTCGCCAACCTGGCTGGGGCTTTGAGACCCCTGCCCAGTGCAGACCGGGAGCTGGGTGACAACTGCTTAAACAGAAAATCAGCATGGGTCCCTCTGGGCGCCTGAGCTGAGAAGTCAGGTCCACTTGACTCCAAAAGATGCAGAGAAGTTAAAATCCAGACTCTTCAGTCTGCTCAGAAGTAGAGGAAAGCTATTTACTGCCGATGCTGCTGCTGGCGGTTCTGCATTCCTGCTTACAGACCTTGGGCACCTCCGTCAGCTCATCCCCTTTTCCTGGCAGGAAGGTGCCCAGAGCGTTGTGTGGAGACCCCAGCAAGGGGTGCTTCTCATTGCCGCTTGTGCATATGGGGACCTGCAGGAAAATGCCTGCAGCAGGTGACTCCTAGAAATAGAGTAGGGAGGCCAGAGCTGGCTCTTCTCCAAGGGCTTCCTCCCCAGGTTCTTAGGCGCGACACCAAGGCCGGAAGTCTCAGCGCACGCACTCTGCCTGTGGGCAGGGCTTCACTGTCACAGGATGATGTGTCTCCATCACAGGGCACGGCTTCTCCACTTGAGCTTCACGCGGCCCCAGCCTGCGATCCAGAGGAGGGACAGACACCGCCAGTTATGTGTTTCCGTTCATACTTACTTCTAGTGTTGAGAGGTTTAGTAAAGACATTTCCCCAATTGTGGGAATGACTTGCTGCACTGTTTTATGCGTGGTTCCGTTCATCCACAGACCAGTTATAAATAATATTTTTAGTTAAACAGGTCGTGGCATTATATGTTTACTGTTTCACTGTTGTTTTGAAACAATTTCAGACTTAAAGAAAAGTCGCAAAATTAGTACAAAGAACTCCCATATGCTCTTTCCCAGACTGACTTTTTTCATCTTCTTCCTCTTTTTCTCTCTTGCTGTCTACTTCCCATCTGTGTGTGTGTGTGCACACATGCTCTGAACCACAGGAGAATGGCCAAATGTCTTTCTGCCCAAATCCTTTGGTCCCTATCCAGAGACCAAGGACATGACCTCCATAACCCCAGGAAATGACCAGACTATTAAATATCGATATGGCTGCTGATGCTGCTGCTGCTGCTAAGTCGCTTCAGTCATGTCCGACTCTGTGTGACCCCATAGACAGCAGCCCACCAGGCTCCCCCGTCCCTGGGATTCTCCAGGCAAGAACACTGGATCAGACTATTATATATTGATATGGCACCAGTATCTAATTCAGAGTTCAAATAACACTTTACTGATTATCCCACAAATCTCTTTCAGAATGATTTCCCCCCCAATTCAGGATCATTTGTGAGTTTAGTTGCCATTTCTCAGTAGTCTTCTTTAATCTGGGACCCTTCCTCAGCTTTTCTTCTTGACATTAATATTTTAAAAAGTGGAAGACCAGTTTTTGAAGAATGTCCCTCAATATGGGCTTGTTTGCTATCTCCTCACGTTGGAATCAGTCTCCACCTTCTTGGCAGGAGCCCCACGGAGGTGACAATGTCTCCTTCTTAGCACATTGTGTTCCAAAGCTCATGGTGACCTTCACCTTGATCACTCTGTCCTTCAGAGCTCCCTAACGTCACTGTTTTCGGTTTGTAACTGATAAGTCATTTCTAAAGAAGTGTTTGTCACAAGCTTTCACCCGTTAGTTTTGACTGAGGCAATGATTGTTGCCTACATCAGTGATTTCCCTTTTGGTTACAAAAGTGTGATTTTTATAACCCCCGTCTTCAGCAATGACATCCTGCTATAAGAGCTCTCCTTTTTAATAATTCATCCATCCATTTGTTCATTCATTATCAGTACAGACTCACGAATTGTTATTTTATTTAAGGGACACAATCCATTACTGTCGTTATTTTGATACTAAAATTGCCCAAGACTTAGCCAATGAGAACCCCTCCAAGCTGGTTCTTGTGTTCTTTTGACAGGTTCTCTTGTCCTTTTTAAGCACTGTTTTACATTCTGGCTTTCCAAAATATTCTAAGATCCTCTACCTTGCCTCACATCCTAAACTAGCCACTTACCCAAGATGCCTTATTTTATAATCGAATAGTATTAAGAAACTTAGAAATGGGGGCAGGCTGGGCTCATTGCAACTGGAGTCTTACTGCTTTTAGACCCTTTCAGAACTAGAAAATTTTAAATATACTTATAGATTTTATACACACACACATATATAAAACTGTATATTAAAATCATGAGTTTATTGTGATTCCCAAAACTCAAACCTATAACCACAAGGCTCCTGTTTACCTTCCTGTAATCCATAATTGTGTCTTTGCTTCTCTGTCCCTTCTCCTGGCTTGCTGGTTTGTTTGTTTCTTTTTTTTTTAATTCTTGCAGTGACTTTTCACTGAATGCACTGCTAGTAAATATATCAGCTGGGCAAGTGAAATAATCTGAGTGTGGAAATGGTAGAAACTAAACCACTTTGCTTCTGCCATTGCTGACTGTCCAGTGGGCTAAGACTGATCCCAAACAGTTTATGCACGTTACATCACCCTTCAGTCTTATAGGAACCCACAAAGTAGGTACTCAGTGGTTATTTTTTAGAAAAGGAAATTAAGGCTTAAACACTGCCTGTATACAGCTGTAAGTAACACGAGAAGCTTGCCTTCTAGGTGCTTAACTGACAGACAAGGTTCTCACTTGACTGTTCAGATTTGCCACCAAAACTCCATTCATTCATGCACCCTTTTCTCCCTGAGGTGTCAGGAAACACGTATGGACCCAGGATTACTAGAATTTTTGTAACCTGACATCTAAAAGTTATCAGCTTGCTTTCACGTTTGCAGCCTAACTGGATCAGAAAAAGAGGCACCTCTTCCCCCAACAGCAGAGACAGCCGAGTGAGTCAGGGGCTCCCCCGATGTCTGCAGACGCCCTGAGAGCTTCCTCCTGGGGCTGTGGGCTCCTGGCAGTTGTTTTCCTGGAACGGAGAGCTGATAATGGAAACCATAAGTCTTCATGGCTTGGTCAAGTGCCCTGAGGTCTTAGGTCTGAGCAGGTCCGATCTGGTTCTGGATGTTAGGAGAGCAGCAAGTGCCCCTGAATTTGAGAGCAAAGGTTTCAGGGCGCAGGACGAGGGCAGGAGAGCTTGGGATCCAGACTCCGGGTGGAGGGCAAAGAAAGTCAGAATTCATCAAACGGTGTGATGAGTAGTGGGGAAAATGAAAGCAAAAAGGACAAGGAAATGTCGATTCCCTCCCCGCACAGAATGCTTTCATGGTGAGAGCGCTAGGATGAGGGGTTAGCTTAATGCTTGCGTAAATTACGATTCTAATGCCACTTACAGTATTCATTTATTTATTTCCTAGCTAGTGAAAACGTCGTGATCAATCATTTGTTCCAGTCGAAACTATCACAAACAGGAGCCCTCGTATCGTCCTCTCCTTCTTTTAAATTCAGAGGACATAAATCTGCCCGGCTCAGTAAGAGAATGACAGCGTCTTCAATGATGGGAGAAAACAGGAATTATCTAGAACTTAGTAAGGTAGGAGTTTTTATGATTCGTATCTGGTTGTTTTTAAATTTGCTCAGCACATTTGCTGCTTCTTTTAAACAAAAAATGTACAGTCCTCTATGCTAATGGAAAGAAATTGGTATTTTAATTTAACAAAATTAACGGAAAGACTGCTTACCCAGTGTATAACCCTTGGAGAGAGGATGGTATGAGAGCATGCAGTGGAGTGAAAACTTGATAGCAAATACAGGCTTAGTCATTTTATTGGTTGTCTTTGCAACACCCTTTTTAAGTCTCATCTCTGCGACTGTGTTTTTGATGAATGGGAGGTTTCAGGGACAGAAGGTTTAAAGGGAATACACTTAGCTACCTTATTCCGTTGCCATTAGTCACTTCAGAGGTTTTAGGTCTCTAAACAATAAATTGTAGTTTCTCACACAGACATCATGTATTTTTCAGGTCCTGGAGTGTTTCACTGTGCGTTTTGTAGATTTTTAATTTGTTTCTGCATTACGCTAATTTTTTAATGTGTATTCGTTCCACACCCGCAAGGTTGTACTTACAACCTAAAGATTTTGATGATTTGTAAAAATAGAACAAAGATGTAGTGAAGAGTTGTTTCAGAAGTGTACTGAGTTTATGCATTCAGTGCCAGTGTGTTTTGCTTGCCTTTACAGAAACTTTAAAAGACGAGAAGTATGGTTGGGAAGGGTCCAAGATGATCCATTTTAGAAATTCAGTCGTTGTAGCCTGCTGGAATGCATTTTTGCTTACCAATTAAAATAAAAGCATAATTAAAATGAGCTCTATTACAGAAGAGTGGCAGAAATGTGTACAGCCTATTAGAGATGTGTGTGTGTGTGTGTAGCCAGTAGACCCTAGAGTTACGAATCTTTTGATATAGCTGTTACATAACTGGAGGATCACAGGAATTCCATCTCACTGCATATTAAAATGGCATCTTTTACATAAAAAAGACAAAGAGTTCCCCTTTGTAAGGAAGATCTCTATTCCCAGGGGTTTCACTGAAACTTCTGGCCCCTGCTTTCTCAATCATCCTGGAAATCATGAGCAAGAAATCACCACACACCTCCAAACTGTAATTTTTAACCTTAATTATTAAACATTACCAGGCAGAGATGCCATTAGCCTTTCCCCTAAAGGACTGCAAAAGCGAGATAATTCACAGCCGTTCCTCCACCCAGAAAGGGAAATTGAGTGTTCAATTTCACCAGATGAAGATTTATTTATTATGATTTTTCCTTAAGTGTTCCATCCTTCACTTCCTTCTGAGGGTCCTCACCCCTGCACACCCACCCCTGTGACCAGAAGGCTGCTCTCTACCCACCCTTCAACTGAGCGTCATGCCCAGCTTTGTGTTTATAGAAAACAGTCTGATCTTCGACCAGTCACTTCATTTTCCCTTCCCTTGTCAGTTGCACTTGATCATTCCAGCTTGACACTTCATCCTAATGCAAGGAAATGAGCTACTGCCTTGATAGCAGCACCATATTGACAAGAATGTTTCATCCAATTTTTCTTCTATCGAGACCTTTTAGTTTAAGATAAGTGATTCTGGATCGATAGATCCATTGGTCACGGTGTATATGATGCTGTGAAATGTAACAGAACGTTAGTGGCTGAGGTTCCTCTTAACCCCTGGTAGAATTTAATTAATTACCTTCTGCTCTTTCTCTCTTCACCCACTGCCTTCATTTTCACTTAATTCTTTTATATCCATAATCATTTCATCTTTGCTGCACGTGAATTCTTTTCTTTAAGAGCTGTATATAATTACTTATCAAAAAAGTCTACCATCAGTTTTCACAGGTGAGTAGTTTACTAACCCTTGTAACATTAAAAAATGAAGAAGAAGGAAAGGAAGGGAGAAAATGAGTAAGACACCGATGGTAGTTAACTTAGGGAACAAAACAATGGTTATTAAAACATCAGATTTTTGTAACATAAAATAGCATCCTTTTACCCCGGAATAAGCTGCATTTCATGACAAACAATTAGTAATACAATTAAGAAGACCAGGGTCAGTTTCTTGTACCACCAAGCTAGGCAACATCTGTTTATTCTCAAATTAAAGTAGTTGCACATTGGTGGCAGCCACGGACTTAAAAGGACGCAGTGAAGGTTATTTTACATGTAGTCGCCTATTTTCCCACCATTGCAGAAAATCATTTGGCACTGATTTTTATAGCCTCTTTTAAATCTCCATCTGCCTGTGAGTGAACGTACATGCATGGGAGGGTTAATTTTTTTTCTCCTACACGGGAACTTAGTAAAACAAACCTGCTCACGCTTTCCTTTTGTTTTCATTACAGTTATTAAAAAAGAAAGGAAATTCTACATTTCTTCAAAGACTCGACCGGGGAGGTCCAGCCACCATTGCATCGCAACTCAGGGTTAGTGAAGTTTTCAGATTTCAAAATTTTCCGTTTTGATTGTATCGACTGTAAAAGTTTTACATGGAATTTTCTTCCATTTTGACCACTTAAGTAACTTCAGAAAAGTAAGCATGCACACATATGTACACACACACAGTGAGTGAATGCATAATACATAAGAATCATGGACTGAAGATAAAGGTTTTTATTTACAAATTGCCAACCTTTATTTAAAATTCCCAACCTTGTCAGTTGGGGTCTTCTCTGGAGAATCAGTTGTGTTTTACTTCTCTCCTTAGAAAACTCTGACGGATATTACTGGGAAACTTCAGAAGTGCACTCCACACTTTATTCATTGCATCAAGCCCAATAACTCAAAGCTGCCAGACACCTTTGATAACTTCTACGTGTCCGCTCAGCTGCAGTATGTTGGGATCCTGGAGATGGTGAAGAGCATCCGACACGGGTACCCTGTCCGCCTGTCCTTCTCCGATTTCCTGTCGAGGTAGGTTTTTCTCTCGTGTCCACCATCCCCAGAACCATACTGGTGTTACTGTAGGTGGGCCTCCTGATTGCTTTTCTGGCATTTCTTCTATTCTTCATACTCTTTTACCATGAGTAAACAAAATGCTCTTGGAAACCATGACTTATATAAAAACTTATATAAAAAGCTTTTAAATTTACTGAGGACAGTCACTTGGAAACAATTTTCATAGTTCCTTAAATTTAGGTTCCCTTGGATTTAGAGATTTATAAAACTGTTGCTTATAATATTGACTTAAAATTATAATTGAATATAAGAAGCTATGTGTGGGATTATTTTCTCCTTAAATGTATGAACAAAATATTTTTTAGGTGAAGCATTGGTACTCATGGGCCAAATTTAGCCCATTACCTATTTTTTTGTAAATAAAGTTTTATTGGAACACAGGCAGTGGACATAATGAGAGTATCTGTTTTATAGGCAGTCAAACAATAAGAGCAGTGTGGACAAAAAAGAAAGTATTTGGTAATCGTATATAAAAACAGGAGATTTAAAGTGATACTGATATAAAGTAATATCAATATTATGAGCACAAACTTTAACATTAATGGATAAAAACTAGAGCAACAGTAGTGTGGTGAAATCTATTTGGGAAACCATTTATCTAAAAGAAGACAGTTTAAGACTTTGGTTGAGCAGCAATGCAGTTTGGGCCACTGGTATGAAGAAGCTGCTAAACTCAAACAACCTATCAACCAAAAAACTTAAATCACCCAGTTGGAAATAGTCATAACAAAGGGCATACTATTTAAACTGTGACTAAATTTAGCGTTTCTAACCTTTGTATTTTCCAGAGGACAGAAATAGAAGTTGTTTATTGTGCATTTTAAATTTCCCAAAGACACAAATAAGAAAGTAAGCATCGTGTGAGCCATTCATTGTTAAAGAAGTGATCGACTGTTCAGAAGGGAGAAGATAAAATTCGCCACATTTAGGGATAAAGTATCTGGAGAATGAATATGTTTAGCCTGCAGAATGTGTAGTGCAGATAGACAAAATATTTGATTTAAACGTAAAAGATGCTTATTCATGAGTGAAGAGACACACTGCCTCCTATCTATAGAGAGGAACTGCAAAGTTAGGCAGGACACAGGGCTACATTAAGAATTAATACGTGCTGAATGAAAGAATTATTTGTGCTTTTGTTGGGTGGGGATGGTGGTGTTACCATCACTGCTCATTCTACACTGAGAGGTGTCTGGTAGTTCTGATCTGCCTCTTGCTGTTCCCCAATGGACAGCTGTTTATAGTCCCCAGAAATGTTTGGTCTGTTCATGAGTATGTATTTGTCATGCATAAGAATTTAAGTATTAAAAGTCAGCCTTCCCACCCCTTTCAATCCAAGTCTTCGGATCAATGAGTTTGAAGCCTGCCCAATACAAGTTTAAAGTAATAGATCCCCATATTTACCCCAGACCTTCTGGACGACAGTCAACAGAGAGTGGGGTCCCGGGACCCCTGGTTTCTCTGACGGAGAAGGGTATGGTTTTGTTATCTGCAGACATCATATGATCTCAGAGGGTCCCCAGCCTTGATGAATTGTAGTTCATTCAGCAGTACTGACTCCCTTCCCAAGTTGTGCTGAAAGCAATGGTTCTCCAATGTTAGCGTCCATTTAGGCGTGTTAAAACACAGATTTCTGGGCGGCAGCCCCAGTGTTCTAGATCAGTCAGCTGGTCTAGATGTGTTGTGCTGTGTTTAGTCACTCAGGCATGTCTGACTATTTGCAACCCCGTGGACTGTAGCCCATCAGGCTCCTTTGACCATGGGGATTCTCCAGGCAAGAATACTGGACTGGGTTGTCATGCCCTCCTCCAGAGGATCTTCCTGACCCAGGGAATTGAACCCGGGTCTCCCACATTGCAGGCGGATTCTTTACCAGGTGAGCTATCCGGAAAGCCCCTGGTGTAGATGAGTTCCGCAAATTACCATCTTTAGCGAGTTCCCAGGTGAAGCTGGTGTTGCTGGTATGTGGACAACCTTTAGAGAATCACCGCCCTAGAACATCTACTCACTTGGAGATTATATCTTTATTTTATTTGGTTTGATTTTCTTCCACCAAGGATTGGAAGTATGTGAGTGCCTTGATGATTATCAAAGGGTACTTGCTGAGGATGCAAAGTGAAAGTGTTAGTTGCTCAGTCTTGTCTGACTCTTTGCGACCCTATGGACTGTAGCCCACTAGGATCCTCTGTCCAAGGGATTCTCCAAGCCAGAATACAGAGTGGGTAGCCAGTCCCTTCTCCAGGGGATCTTCCCGACCCAGGGATTGAACCATGGTCTCCTGTGCTGCAGGCGGATTCTTTACCACCTGAGCCACCAGGAAGTCTCAGGCATTTACTGATTTACTGGATTAAAACTTTGCAAATTTGTTGAGATTTCCAAGTGATCTGTGTACATTTGAAGTTTCTGGAGCACTGTAAATGGATTCTGTATTGGATATGAAATAGGATTAATCTCACTTTATAAACAATTTTTTAAAGCTCATTCAATGCATTCTCTGCTCTTTATTTTGTTAGAGTGTCTTAGACTCATGCAATCAGAGAAAGTTGGCTTTAAAGTGTCCCTCAGAGTTTCTCTGGAATAATTTTTAATAGCTGCATGGATCTTCCTTATAGCTACTCCAGCAAGTAGTCACTTAAACTGTCCTATTTTCCCAGAAGAGGGTGGAGAACACGAGTCTGTGTGTGTATACAATATTATATGGCATAATAATTAGAAAAATGTTTGACCTTTATTTTTGTCTCATTTAATATATATACATATATACTTACCAAGACTTATCTCTATTAAAATAGTATTTGTAATGATTGTCTTTTAAAATTAAGTACCCTTTTCCACATATATACATTTCTCTCTGTATTCTGACTTCTAGACAGAGACTTTCTCTTATTCAATCACAGTGCCTGTGCATTTGTCTGTTTAGTCAATGTTTCAGAATGAAGCTGGCACTGGAGGTTAATAGTTGTTCAATTTAAAGTACTGTTTCTGCATAACAGAGAGCATAGCTATACTATATTTGTCTGGAAAAATGATGCTTTTTGGTAAATCTCTGCATTTCTTAACTGGCCCCTTACATAAAAGGAGATGTGAGTTTCAATTTATCATCCTTATTTATAATTGCATATCAGTATAAATGGAATTGAACTTCCCTGGTAGCTCAAATGGTAAAGAATCTGCTTGCAATGTGGGAGACATGGGTTTGATCCCAGGGTTGGGAAGATCTCCTGGCGGAGGGCATGGCAACCCACTCCAGTATTCTTGCCTGGAGAATCCCCATGGACAGGGGAGGCTGATAGGCTACGGTCCATGGGGTCACAAAGAGTTGGACACAACTGAGTGACTAAGCACATACATGAATGGAACTATTAATGTGTTTCAGTGGAAATTTGTCACCATATCGCTTGAATAAAGGACACCTGTCTGGAATATTATCACAAAAACACTGATCCATAGAGAGATTCTCAGTTTCTATAGAACTTGAATAAAACACAATTCACATCAACATATTTATTCATAAAGCTCATCGGAACCTTGAAGTTCCCCCAGGCAGTCAAGCATTGTTGTATAAACAAAGCCTCAATGTGCAAATTAGTAGAAGTCTTTGGTTGCCAGAATATCATATAACAATTCCTATGTAAAACATTTCTATTCATACCACCTTGTCTTACGTGTTAGAGGACCGAAACCCATCAAACCAATTATTTTGTTTAGTTTACAAAGAGGAGTATGGTTACTGGAAAAATACTGGACAAAGAAAACCATGTCTGGTTTTGAAACAAGCGCCTATTCATCGGACCTGCATTTATTGCTTCTGAAACCCAGCAGGACAGTGGATGTGGATAATGGATATTCTGTGGAATCCAGAGGCGACGCAACGGTATTTGCAAATGTGCCTCCTGATTTCTTGGCTTTAATAGCTGTCCATCATTCTGAGACTTCCTAATCAAAAGTGGAGAATTGTGTTTGTGGAGAAATCCTCTTTTGATTAAATAAGAAGCATGCTTGTCGACTTTTTCCCCCTAATAGCAGCAGTAGCTTCTGAGTGGGGTAATAAGGCAAGATACTGTCTCCATGGCAAAGACCTCACAAGTTTAGGTCCAGAAAGAACAGAGCAATAGAAGTAAATTATTAAGTGCAAATCATGACACATCATTGGATCACGTACTGTGGACTGAATCGTTTCTCCTTAATAGTCGTATGTTAAACCCTAACCCCTGATGTGACTGTATTTGGAGATGGTTCTGTATGTGTGTGTGTTAGTTGCTTAGTCGTGTCTGACTCTTTGCAATCCCATAGACCATAGCCCACCAGGCCCCTCCATCCATAGGATTCTCCAGGCAAGAACACTGGAGCACATTGCCATTTCCTTCTCCAAAAGGAACTACGGAAAGAAAGAAAGTGAAGTCACTCAGTCGAGTCCGACTCTTGGCAACCCCATGGGTTGTAGCCTACCAGGCTCTTCCATCATGGAATTTTCCAGGCAAGAGTACTGAAGTGGGTTGCCATTTCCTTCTCCAGGGAGATGGTTCTATGAGGAGGTAATTAAGGTTAAATGAGGTCATAAGGGTGGGGCTCTGAACCAATAGGATTAGTGTCCCTATAGGAAAAATCGCCAGAGAGCATCTCCTTCTCTGCTCTCTGAACTTGCAGTGGGAAGGCAACGTGGTGCTGGGTTAGTCGCTACGTTGCATCCAACTCTTTGTGACCCTGTGAACTATAGCCCTCCAGGCTCCTCTGTCTGTGGGGTTTCCCAGGCAAGAATACTGGAGTGGGCTCCCATTTCCTTCTCCCTGGGATCTTCCCCACTCAGGGATCGAACCTGGGTCCCCCTGCACTGCAGGCAGGTTCTTTCCTCCTGTGCCACCAGGGAAGCCCAGTGGGATGGCATCTGTCTGCAGACCAGGAGGAGACCTCAGTAGAAACTGAATGAGCCCACACCTTCATGCTGTACATCCCAGCCTCCAGAACTTTGAGAAGACACACTTCTGCTGCTATAACCCTCCAGCTCTGTGGTCTCCTGAGCTGGCTGAGGCACCTGTGTTTGTGGGTATGTGTTTCTATGGGGTCAATAGATAGCAAACCTGTTACACGGGGGTTTGACTGAGAAATTTTGGATACCTTGTTTGTGTTACATGATACCCTTGTGCTGATGGGAGGAAGTCAAGTTAACATGTACATATCATGGGGTTTCAACAACTTGTGTCTCTGCTCACGTAATCACATTTCTACTGTTTTGTCTATTTACTCAGTGACATTTACTTGATATTTAAGATTCACTCAGCCATCCTCTTATTGAAAAATCATTTATAAAATCCCCAAATGGTTTGTGTCTCTTCTCTAAGCTTCAGAAAGACCTTATGTATTATACTTGTTATACATTCACTGGAAATATTCATTTATTATGAATATTTATGAGTAGTATTTATGAATAATATTATATCCAAATATTATTTATTCATATTTATCAAATATTCACTGGAGCAGAGGTTAGCAGACGATCAGATCGGATCTGGCCTGCCACTTACTTGTGTTATGACCTGAGAGATAAGAATGTCTTCTACATTTTAAAATTGTCAAATATTAAATGGTTACCTACATAATATCCAGTAGTCATGAATGGACGTAAGACTGGACTGTGAAGAAGGCTGAGCGCCGAAGAATTGATGCTTTTGAACTGTGGTGTTGGAGAGGACTCTTGAGAGTCCCTTGGACTGCAAGGAGATCCAACCAGTCCATCCTAAAGGAGACCAGCCCTGGGTGTTCTTTGGAAGGAATGATGCTGAAGCTGAAACTCCAGTACTTTGGCCACCTCATGTGAAGAGTTGACTCATTGGAAAAGACTCTGATGCTGGGAGGAATTTGGGGCAGGAGGAGAAGGGGACGACAGAGGAAGAGATGGCAGGATGGCATCACCGACTTGATGGACGTGAGTTTGAGTGAACTCTGGGAGTTGGTGATGGACAGGGAGGCCTGGCGTGCTGCGATTCATGGGGTCGCAAAGAGTCAGACACGACTGAGCAATGGAACTGAACTGACATAATATCCTCATTTTTGCCTCCTGACATACAAAGATGAAATACTTACTCTCTGGCCCTTTGCAGAAGAAAGTCGCTATGTCTCCGCTAGACCACAGGCTCCGTGGGTGAGGGCGGGTTTCCCTGTGTGCATGGACACCATCATGAGCACCGGGCTGGGCTGCCAGCCACCCCTCGTGCTTCTGGGTCTACGCTCGAAACTGAACAGGAAAGATCTGCCATCGTCTTCCATTTCAACAGCTATCTCTAATGTTAGTTGGATCCTTCAGTTTGTGAGAACTTTCTGATGGCTTTGTAAAAGACAGACACACCAGTACATTCTGTAGAACATAAAATTCCAAGTCAGTGGCTTGCAACAACAAAGGTTTCTTTCTCTTTTATATTTGACTGTATTTAGAAGTCACACTGGAGAAGGCACCCCACTCCAGTACTCTTGCCTGGAAAATCCCATGGACGGAGGAGCCTGGTAGGCTGCAGTCCATGGGGTTGCTAAGAGTCGGACATGACTGAGCAACTTCACTTTCACTTTTCACTTTCATGCATTGGAGAAGGAAATGGCAACCCACTCCATTGTTCTTGCCTGGAGAATCCCAGGGATGGGGGAGCCTGGTGGGTTGCCATCTGTGGGGTCGCACAGAGTCAGACACGACTGAAGTGACTTAGCAGCAGCAGAAGTCACACACTTTAGCTTGAATCATCTCTGATTTGGGTCTCTTTTTCATGATGCACCCCGGGTTAAGGAATAGCCCGGGTCTAGGACATGTCCTTCCTGTATCAGGGGAGAAGAGGCTTGGCTGAGTGGCTGGTTCAACGTGTACTGAGATTCCGCATCTGTTTCTCTTTTTT
>NW_011495078.1:3247873-3263715 GCF_000754665.1 Bison bison bison | reverse complement strand
GCCTAGGCCGCCACCTGTGGTTTGGAGAATCGCCTTACTTACTGGAGGTAACCCAGGTGATGGTGGTGGTGGTTTAGTTGCTAAGTCATGTCCGACTCTTGCAACCCCATGGACTGTAGCCCACCAGGCTCTTCTGTCCATGGGATTCTCCAGGCACGAATACTGGAGTGGGTTGCCATTTCCTTCTCCACAGGATCTTCCAATCCAGGGATCAAACCAGAGTCTCCTGTATTGCAGGCAGTCTCCTGCATTGCAAGTGAATTCTTTACTGCTGAGCCACCAGGGAGCAGGTAAGAAAGAGTGGGGGTGTGTACACTTCTGGCTCAGTTAGCAGTTGCCCCAAAACTTAGTGCCATGAAACAGCAGTTTTATTTCTCCCACTTCTGTGGGATAACTGGGCTTAGTGGGGCAATACTTGCTTGGGGTTTCTCCAGCCATGGAGGCCATATAGCGGGAGAGGCTGGCCTACGACGGACGGACGAGACAGCGTCTCATCCCTGTGCCCGGCGCCTCAGTGTTCCTCCATGTGGTCTTTCTCCAGCAGAACAGTCTTGACTTCTTGCCTTGTGGCTCTGTTCCCAGGGGCAAGAGAGGAAACCTGAACTTCTCTTACAAGCTGGGCTGGGAATTAGCACAGCATCACTTCCTCTGTATGTTACTGGTCAAAAAAGTTGCAGAGCGGCTAAGATATTTTTGTTAGGAAGCAGGCGATTGACAGCAGCCAACTTGGGACAAGCTACCACATCCTCTTGGGGGCTTCCCTGGTGGCTCAGTGGTAAAGAATATGTCTGCAGTACAGGAGAGGCAGGTTCAATCCCTGGGTCGGGAAGATCCCCGAGAGAAGGAAATGGCAACCCACCCCAGTAGTCTTGCCTTGGAAATCCCATGGACAGAGGAGCCTGGCAAGCGATGGTCCATGGGGTCACAAAAGACCCAGACGTGACGTAGTGACTAAACAACAGCGACAACATCCTCTTAAAGGGATAACATGCAAGTAACGAAATGACGCCGAAAGCTCTGCCTTTGTGCTCTGGTGCAAAACTGAATCTCAGAGACAGAATTTTAAGTGAAGTGGAAAAGAGCAGCTTTGTTGCTTTGTGGAGCAAAGAAGGATACAGTGGGCACATTGTGCTTCTCAAAAACTGTGGATCCCAACCACCCAGGGGATTAGTGGGGGAGTTTTATCCAGTGTATCCCAACCACCTGGGGGATTAGGGGGGGAGTTTTATCCAGTGTATCCCAACCACCTGGGGGATTAGTGGGGGAGTTTTATCCAGTGTATCCCAACCACCCGGGGGATTAGGAGGGGAGTTTTATCCAGTGGTGCAAGGGCAGGGATGCTGATAAGGGTCTGGATGTATGCAGGGCCTGCATTCCTTGAATCTGGCCTCAAGTGGTCTCTGATGCAAAGAAAGAGCTGACCCATTGGCCACCTGATGCAAAGAGCTGACTCATTGGAAAAGACCCTGATGCTAGGAAAGATTGAAGGCAGGAGGAGAAGGGGGCAACAGGGGATGAGATGGTTGGATGGCATCACTGATTCAATGAACATGAGTTTGAGCAAACTCCGGGAGACAGTGAAGGACAGGGAAGCCTAGCGTGCTGCAGGCCATGGGGTTGCAAAGAGTCGGACACGACTTGGCAACTGAACAGGGAACAACGATGCTTATAACATTATAGGTAACGTGGCTTTTTAATGGTCATGCAGGGGCATACCAGATTTTAGTCCTATGCATCTCCACTCTTCTCAGGGTGCTAGCCTTTTGAATGGTAATCTTCTTCCAGATGTAAAAGGCACATCTTTGAGGATCTTGCTGTGGGTCTTGGGTGGCAGACTTGGAAGGGTCATGCACGTCATTTGTGTATGGACTTCTCTGTGGCTGGAGGGGAGAGCAGGACAGTATCCCCAACACGGGGAGAGGTTGACCCTTTAATGAGGTGCCTTATTTGCAGAAGACAGAAGGGCTTGTCCAGTAAAAGCACTGCAGGGACTGGTATTATGCTTGGCAAGGTGAGGACCTGTGATCTCTGTTTTGAGATTGTTCCTAGATGAGATCCCTCGTAGAAATAGTCTGAGTCATTTAGCTTGTTTAAATGACACAGTTGTTGCTGAAAGGTCAGGCCGTGAAGGCACACAGCCATGACGTTAAATTGGGTGCATGGAGACAGATGAAAGGAGATGCTCGTCAGCTGATTGGGTTGAATGAAAGGGCCAAGGCCGCCCCGCCGTGCAGCACTCACCAGCTCCAGGTCCAGGCTGGGATCGTCTGAACGTCTTCCTTGTTCCTTGGAAGTGATGTCAGTTACTGTCAATACATCTTTAATAGAAATGAGAATTAACATGTTTAGGAGCTGTTAAATATTCTAATGTAACTGGCAAGGGATATAGTTTCTTCAGGGATAATTTTGCCAAGTCTCAGCGTATTCTTTCTGCTAAAACCCTTCTGCAGGGTTGGCTGATTGTCTAAAGTTTAATGAGGTTGGGGAGGAATGAGGACCTGTTATTTTTCAATGAAATATAAAAATAGGAATGAGAAGTATAATAGATTCTCGAGGCCATTTCAGTATAAATACAATTAGGTTTATCTTTATTGGGAATTTTTTCTATTGCTCAATGGATTAAGAATCGTAAAATTCCCCTCTAATCTACTGGAGATCTGCAAATTTTTTCTATAAGAGGTTTACAGGCCACAAGATCACTGACATAGCTACTCAGCTCTGCCTTGTGGCAGAAGGTAGCCACGAGGTAGCCATTGACACGTAGACAGCCTGTCAGTGAACAAGTGAGGAGAGTTTATTTATCACGTGCACGACCTTTCCAAGTCTGCCAGCCAAGACCGCAGCTAAACTTTGTCGGCATTAACAGAAGGTGGGTGGTTTTGACCCATGGGTGCCTAACCCTTTATCTAGTCTTGTCTTCTTTCTGATAGAATTTGGGGCATGTTTTTCCATCGAAAAAGGGACAGGTTCTGAAAGGTGACTTTGATGTTTGCTCTTTTATCCCCAGTATCTGGCCTTGATCCTAATTTCTACTCTAATAAGCTAGATGGTCTCCCATGAAAGCATTAATTTACTCATTCCTTCACCACTCACTTCTTTGTCATTATTCCATTCACTCTTAATTTATTCTTGGAGAAGGAAATGGCAACCCACTCCAGTGTTCTTGCCTGGAGAATCCTAGGGACGGGGGAGCCTGGTGGGCTGCGGTCTCTTGGGTCGCACAGAGTCAGACACGACTGAAGCTACTTAACAGCTTAATTTATTCAGGCGTTTTACTGACTCAGAGTGCCCTTACGCCTCGGGAAGTTGCCGTCAGGAGTGCCTGGGGCGTCACTGATGGGTGTTGTTGAATTCCTGCCGTGGGTGAAGCTCCAGATCTTCACGTTATATGTGACTCTGTTCCTCATAATAACCTTTTTTGGGGTGACTGCTCTCACTACACACCTGTTAGTACGATATAACTAATAATTGCGGGACTTTTGCCTTGGGTGAGATTGATCAGGACTGACCGAAAGCGTTGTCTCATCAAATCCTCGCAGCGTCCCCACGAGCTGCATTAT
This sequence comes from Bison bison bison, assembly GCF_000754665.1. NCBI lineage: Eukaryota > Metazoa > Chordata > Mammalia > Artiodactyla > Bovidae > Bison > Bison bison. The sequence continues at coordinate 3,260,155 of NW_011495078.1, read as the reverse complement.
CAGTCCCTGCCCGCTTTAGAGTTGAGAAAACCGAGATCCCAAGGAGCGTGCTGGTGGTCCAGAGCCTCACACACCTCAGCCCTGAGGATTTTTAACTGCTCCTCCATCAGCCTTGGTGCTGATAGTGGCCATGTCCTCAAGGACCTGCTCCTTCTACTTTTTCCACGATGTGTGCAGTCTCTTTAGGCGTGACTGCCTTTCGCAGCCACAGGCCAGACCACAGGGATGCCCAAACAGCTATATGACGTTAGTGGGGGCAAAGAAACCCAGCACTAGACTCTTGACCCTGGATGGCCTTTGCTCGGTTTCCTGATGAACAGTCCGGTTAATTCTGCGGAGTTTCCTGGATAGAAGTTACTGCCGTGTTCACTAGAGATCACACGCACCACAAATCTGTGTGGTGCTGACACAGCAGCAGGTGACGACCTCCGAAAATCAGCTCAAGAAGAGTGAGAAAAATGGCGCTTGAAAATGGAGAATGTTTTCCTTAAAAATCATATGAAAATTGAAATCAAAAAGACTTCACTTTCAAACAACATTGGAGATGATACCCAAAACTGACCAGTCTAAATGATTCAAAACCAAGATATGATTCCACTTAGTCAAGGCTTCCCAGGTGGCTCAGTGGTGAAGAATCAGACTGCCAGTGCAGGAGACAGAAGTTTGATCCCTGGGTTAGGAAGATCCCCTGGAGAAGGAAATGGCAATGCACTTCCGTATTCTTGCCTGGAGAACCCCATCGACAGAGGAGCCTGGTGGGATGTAGTACTCGGAGTCTCAGAAGATGCAGACAGGACTTAGCAACTAAACAGCAACAAGAAAGCATTCAATATTAAACAACCAAAATCAGGGAAATAGACCAGAAGTTATTTTCAAAGGGTGAATTCAGTATATTGAGAGCTATACTTTATTTTTAATAAAATTTTGGGAGTACATCCAAAAAATTCCATCCCAGAATTCTGAATTTTATTGATTATTTGATTTAACTGGGCTCCCCCATTTCCAGCCTCCACCGATACAACTTAATATTTTTAATTATAAGTTATGTCAGGTAAAACATAATTGCAAAATGACCTTGCTTGCAGGGCCAAACCACTCTTAAATAATTACCTAAGTCACTTGTTTCATTCCTTATGAATTATATGATTCTCTTTATAGGAGAGCTTTATAGGAGTACTGTTGAATGAGACATCGGTGATAGTTTTCATTCATAGTATCTAAATGATCTTAGGAACTCAGGAATCCACAAAGAAGCTCCAGTTATCAGTAGTTCATTGAATTGGACCTGATTCCTATCATTTTACTTATCTAGTTCTTGACCAAACTGAGAAGACAAAAACGATCAAAATGTTACATTTCTTGCATAAAGTCTAGATTGAAGGACACTGCTTGGCATGAGAGGCAACAGTGTCTGCTAGTGGAACCCCAGAATTGGGCAGAATTACCCTCCTCCCCCAATTACAGACAATGTGGGCTTAGGCAGACCATCCAATGACAGATGCTGCTCAGGTAAAGCATGGACCTCGCAGAAAAGAAGGAAGACAACTTTTCTTCCAAACAGTTCTCAAACAGCTGAGAATCCTGTCTTTCTTCTCATTAAAATTACTGGTTAGATTAGATTAGCTGGCCACCTCCCCTCCCCTCGAATCGTGAAGGATCAGAGAGTGACCCAGAGCATCACCCTACCTCTGACTCTAAGAAAGCAGCAGAGACGAGGAAGTGTCCTCGGCCAGCCCCGTGCCTTGTATCGTGTTCTGACCACAGATCTCATCCAGGAAGCCTGCAATAACAGGGGGACTGGCTTTGCTCCTGGGGGACAGCTGAGGCTCTCAGAATATTCTTTCCTTTGTCTTTACCCACTGCTTCCCTGCATGTCTTTCTGAGAAGCAATATAGATTTTGTACCCAAAGATTTTGAAGTGGGCCAACAGTGCATTACTTTAATTGATTTCAAGGCCACTCTGTTTTCAAGACTATAATGCATTTTATCTCCCATCTCAAACCCCGTTCTGACACATTGTGCAACAGAGCCCATCAGAGATTCTGCAATGAGAATAAGTGAAAATATTAAAACAAAAGAGTAACTCCAGTAATAAAATCCAAGTGCCTAAATATTCCCAAGTGTTAGTTGCTCAGTTGTGTCTGACTTGGCAATCCCATGGGCTGTAGCCCACCAGGCTCCTCTCTCCCTGGGATTCTCCAGGCAAGAATAGTGGACTGGATTGCCATCTCCTTCTCCAGGGAATCTTCCTGACCCAGGGATGGAGCCCAGAACGCCTGCATTGCAGGCTGATTCTTTACCGTCGGAGCCACCAGGAAAGCCGTAATGTTCTCAGATTTGACTATAAATCTTCTTCTGTTATTATGTTCCTGGTGAGAAGGATTAATACATATTGCAAATGAAAGTCCAGAGATATTCAGTCCCAAAGGAATTGAAAGCCCAAATGTGACTATCTTGACTTTCTGAATTAAATGTCCCAAATTCCATACACATAAGTGAACTGGCTGTTTCTGAAGCATTCTTTCCATTTTTCTGACTTGGCTCAGACTTAACTAAAAAGGTTCCAGATGACTTGCTCGGAGCTGAGGGCCCTTCAGTGTAACATTCTGAGCGGTTAGTCATTGTATTAGTCTGTTTGGCTGCCGTAACAAAATACCGTAGTCTGGGTGGCTTAAACAATTGGCATTTGTTTCCTTACAGTTCCGGAGACTGGAAATCCAAGATCAAGGTGCCAGGGAGATAGAGAGAGACAGTAAAAATTCTAATGCCTCTGGCTCAAAGGACAGTAGTTCTTTTGAATTAGGGCTCCATCCTGATGAATTCATTTAACCTTAACTACCTCCTAAAGGGTCTAAAGGTAAATGCAGTCACATTGGGCATGAGGGTCTCAATATATGAAGTTTCTTTGGGGGGGGGCGGGGGCAGAAACATTCAGTGCGTGGTAGTCACATTAATGACGTGCCTGATTTAGAGCTTGTTTGTGGTGTGTGTCAGTGCCAAGTCTCTCATCAGTTTCCCAGTGAGAGTCCAATGAGTAAATACTAAACATAAGGTCATTTGCGTATTAACGTCATATGCACAAAATTTAGAACTCTGTCCCTAGTCTCTAAGCAGTATATTACAGCAAGAATTCTAGAATCTAATATTTTGTTTTTCCAGTGATAAGAATGATCATGTGCATGTTGACCAAACCAGGGCAAGTTTAAGAGTGAAATAGGGCCACTGTTAATAATCTTGCCAGAAATATAGGTATAAACTGGGACTGTCCCTGGCATACCAGAAAATAGGTCACCAAAGCTCTCTTTAACCTCTACTTATCTGAGTACCCTTGCATTTCATGAGTCTTTAACCTCTGTCATTCCCAGTAGACTAGAAGCCCTGTTACAGAAAGCCTTCTTCTATACACACATAACGGGGCTTCTCAGGGGGCTCAGCAGTAAAGAGCCACCAATGCAGGAGACATGGGTTCGATTCTGACGTGGGTCAGAAAGATCCCCTGGAGAAGGAAATGGCAACCCACTCCAGTATTCTGGCCTAGGAATCCCATGGACAGAGGAGCCTGGTGGGCTACAGTCCATGGGGTCACAAAGAGTCGGACATGACTTAAGGACTAAACAGCAACAATATGCATATAATAGGCGGCTGAGAAACATTTGTTCAATAAGCTGGGACATGAATAGCCTTTTAGTTTCCTGTATCATCTTATAACTGAGCCCTAAATTCTGTGTCCAACAAGTAATATTCATTAGTATCATTCAGCGCATCTATATGAGATGCGTTCCGGGGCCAACCAATTAAAATGTATGGTGTCATCATGCCTTTTTCTTGGCCATGCCATGCAACATGGAGGGTCTTGGTTTCCGACCAGGGATCAAACCCCCTGCAGTGGAAGCATGGAGTCTTAACTACTGGACTGCCACTGTGTGTGTGAGTGTGTGTGTGTGTGTGTCTGTGTCTGTGTCTGTATGTGTCTGTGTGTTCGTTGTTCAGTTGTGTCTGACTCTTTGTGACCCCATGGACTGCAGCCAGCCAGGGTCCTCTGTCCATGGGATTCTCCAGGGAAGAATACTGGGGCAGGAAGCCATTCCTTTCTCCCAGGGATCTTCCCAACCCAGGGATCGAACCCAGGTCTCTTGCATTGCAGGCAGATTCTTTACTGAGGCACCAGGGAAGCCCCCAGACTGCCAGAGAGGTCCTTAAAAATCCCCATTTTCGGGTAGCCATTTAAACTTTAGTATGAGATAAAGATCCCAGGCTTGCCTTTGTCACAGCTTAATATTATTCTCACTCCTCAAAAAACACTGAGTCCTTCTCTGAAATTTCTAGTCGTATTATAATTATACAGCAGTGCATGGGTTAGCATTCTATATTGATTTTTAAAATGGCTTCATATGATGGATCTTTCTTTGTTCTTTGAAATGCTCTGTTAACTGAAAGTACTCTCCATAATACTGTAAAGTGGAGGATCAATTTACGTGGTAAAAATACTTTTAGGAATAAAAACATCACAATAGACACTGGTTTCATGATCTATATTTAAAGGAGAAGCTATTATTAACTAAGTTAATTTATAGGTAGAGCTGACCCACTTACTACTATCTTCACAGTATACTCACCTGAACCATTTCCTACATCATTGTGAGACCCTATTACTTACAGCTGAAAATTCACTTTTGTGGCAAGTTAATAAGTGAAATAAAGATTTCTGCATTTAGTGGAAATCACTTTTGGAGGAATAAAAGTAATTTGTTTTATTATTAGTAAATTCTTACTTTTTTTTAATTCATGGTTTTAAAAGTACGGTGAGGACAACTTTTTTAAACTAATATTCTTACAGATCTCTCTCCACTTACGACCAAAAAAATTCCAATGTATTTCTGTACATAGTTCTCAGCTATTTTCTTCACAGTTGTCAAAAATGGGATAACTTATATTAGGAAAGAACTTCTAATGTATTCAAAACAATGAAGTTTGCAGGAAAATGAATCATACAGAGTGACCTGAAAATTATCAATGCACATAGTGAGAGACTCAAGAAGAAATACTTTAATAGGAATGAAAATCGTTTTCAACTACTGCCAGATGGTTAGAGATGGGGCAACATGACTTTGTTCCAGCTCTGACCATCATGACACTACAAATCAGAGTCCCACTCAGGAACTAGCACACCAAGTGTGGCACTCAGCAAAATTACATCCTTCACTTTTTTTTTTTTTTAAGAAACGTCTATTAGAGCTCTACAAAGCTGAGGAATAGAAGCAATCATTTACAGACTAGATTTAATAAAGCAATGGTTATTTACCAAGATAGTAAAACAAGCAGGTTGTACCTATACATTTCCCATTAGAGACTGACGTACATGCCGCTTCTACATTAACGTTGATAGGATTATCAGGAAGAAACTTATTAAAAGGAGTCATTCCTTGGGCTTAAAAACCTACCTGTGTTTTTAACCTACCAGTTAAAAACCTACCTGTGTTGTCCCAGTGAAAGGTGTATTTGGAACAGATTTAGATGCAAGAAGATTTTATTTTTGAAAGAAATAAAAGATGACACAAACAGCTGGAGGGATATACCATGTTCTTGGATTGGAATAATCAATACTGTGAAAATGACCACACTACCAGAGCAATCTACAGATTCAGTGCCATCCCTACCAAATTATCAATGGTATTTTTAACAGAATTAGAGCAAAAATATTTACACTTTGTATGGAAACACAAAAGACCCCGAATAGCCAAAAAGCAGTCTTGAGAGAGAGAAACAGAGCTGGAGGAATTAGGCTCCCGAACTTCAGGCTATACTACAAAACTACATCAATCAAAGCAATATGGGACTGGCCCAAAAAACAGAAATACAGATCGATGGAACAGGGTAGGACGTCCACAGGTAAACCCACACACCTGTGGCCCCCTAGTCTCTGACAGAGGAGGCGAGACTATTCAGTGGGAAAGGCAGTCTCTTCAGTAAGTGGTGCTGGGAAACCTGGGCAGCCGGCATGCAGGGAGTTCATTTTCTGTGCCCAGTGCGCCCATTTCAGCACCAGCGTGGACACCATAAACTTCTTCCTGCACTCGGACTGAGCGGTGCGGCACTGTGTAATTAGGTTCTTTTGTATGTTGACTTCTAATTCGTTGTTGTATTTCGATCCTTACTCCAAACAAAGCAAACGCATTCTGCTAACAGGGTCTGCATTTCCTCCGGTGCCTAAGCCAGCATCTTTGGTTCATGGCAAGTGACCGACGGGCTCATACGGCCGCAGCTTCCGTGTCCTAGTTGTGTTTCTTGTTCTACAGCGCAGGTTGGGCCTCTTAGTGAGTACACCCCCTGGGGCATGCTCACTGAGAACGGTTCATTTCTTCACACCTGCTATAACGTACCTTAGAAATGCAACGTCAAAGGCATCTTTCCCCAGCCCAACTCTTTAGTATTGGAATAGGAAATACTGGGAATAAAGCAGTTTGGTCTTCCCACTCTATCGTAATATCTCCTTACTACATGATCTAGATGTGACCTTAGTGACATATACCAGTTTCCTATCATAGATTGTGTCCCGAGTACCTAACATAGGACCAGATACAGGACTGGTGGCTACTACTTAAGTTGTTCAGTTCAGTTCAGTCGCTCAGTTGTGTCTGACTCTTTGTGACCCCGTGGATTGCAGCACGCCGGGCTTCCCTGTCCATTATCAACTCTCGGAGCTTGCTCCAACTCATGTCCATCGAGTCGGTGATGCCATCCAACCATCTCATCCTCTGTTGTCCCCTTCTCCTCCCGCCTTCAGTCTTTCCCAGCATCAGGGTCTTTTCCAATGAGTCAGCTCTTCGCATCAGGTGGCCACAGTATTGGAGTTTCAGCTTTAGCATCAGTCCTTCCAATGAATATTTAGGACTGATCTCCTTTAGAATAGACTGGTCGGATATCCTAGTGGTCCAAGGGACTCTAGTCTTCGACCCCACAGTTCGAAAGCATCAATACTTCAGCACTTAGCTTTCTTTATAGTCCAACTCTCACATCCATACATGACTACTGGCAAAACCATAGCTTTGACTAGATGGACCTTTATTGGCAAAGTAATGTCTCTGCTTTTCTGGCATATTGAGTGCAGCACTTTCACCTCATCATCTTTTAGGATTTGAAATAGCTCAAATTCCATCACCTCCACTAGCTTTGTTCGTAGTGATGCTTTCTAAGGCCCACTTGACTTCACATTCCAGGATGTCTGGCTCTAGGTGAGTGATCACACCATTGTGGTTATCTGGGTCATTAAAATCTTTTGTATAGTTCTTCTGTGTATTCTTGCTACCTCTTCTTAATATCTTCTACTTCTGTTAGGTCCATACCATTTCTGTCCTTTATTTAAAGAGCCCATCTTTGCATGAAATGTTCCCTTGGTATGTCTAATTTTCTTGAAGATATCTCTAGTCTTTCCCATTCTATTGTTTTCCTCTATTTCTTTGCATTGATCACTGAGGAAGGCTTTCTTTCTTTGGGTTAAAAAAAAATTATGGATGGGTGTCTTAGGGCCCTGGGGAGGAGGTAAGATTGCCAGATAAGATACAGGATATCCAGTTAAATTTCAGATAAACAGCAAATGTTGAATCTGTTTTCCTTGCCTTTTTTCCATCAAGAGGAGATATTCCTCTGGTGTTTACTTAACATACAAACTAAACATCAGAAGAAGCAAGAACGTTGGTTTCTATTGTAAGCATCCAGAACAGATTTTTTTGTTGTTTCTCTGAATTCTCTTTATGAATGTGAATTTACTTATTTCTCAAAAATTTAACAGTTTTAATAAATGATGATTGGCATGTGGTAAACGGCACCTGTTTTTCGGTTTAAAAAAATGACAAGTTTTGACATAAACCTACATCTCAGAGGGCTTCCCTGGTGGCTCAAATGGTAAAGAATCTGCTGACAATGCAGGAAACCTGGGATTGATCCCTGGGCTGGGAAGATCTCCTGGAGAAGGGAATGGCTACCCACTCCAGTACTCTTGCCTGGAAAATCCCATGGACAGAGGAGCCTGCTGGGCTACAGTCCATGGGGTTGTACAAAGTCGGACACGACTGAGTGAGACTGACTTTCATTTCACATCTCAGAAACCCTTTCACAAATCAACTCGGTGAATGTGCCCAGTGGCCCCAGAAGACTCCTCCTGCCCGTTCGGTAGTCTCACCTCCTTTCCCATCTCTGCTTCTTCAGCCCCAAGCAAGCACTGATGCTGCTGCTCATTGTAGATTCGTTTCATTTTCTAAGGCATTTTACAAATGGGATCATAAATTGTGTACTCTTTGTTTTTAATCCGGCTCCTTTGATTACCATAATAATGCTGACATTTCACCGTGTGGTTGCGTGTCATCCGGGTTTTGCTGGGTTGTATTCCTTTTGACTGTTCACTCACCTGTTGGTCGGTATTTAGGTTTCTCCCAGTATTTGCTATTATAAGGAGAGCTGCCATGAACACTTGTGTCCCAATCTTTGCATGCATGTTTTCATTTTAGGGATGGACTTGGGGGTAGAAATATAGGAGTGGGATGACTCAGGCATATGGGTAGCATATGTTAAACTTTTTAAAAAATACCAAACTCTTTTCCAAAATGGTCATACCATTTTGTATTCCCACCAGCAGGGTATGAAAGTTCTAGTCACTCACATCCTCTCCAGCTCTGGTGTGATCAGTCATGTCGTTTGTGACATTCTAATGAATATAAGCAGCATCTCACTGTGAGTTTGCTTTGCACTTTTCTAGCGACTAACGGTGTCAGCCACCTTCCCATGGGCGTGTTTGCTACGCATCCATCTTCTCTGATGAATTTTCTGTTCAGATGTCTTGCCTAATTTTGCTCTGTGCTCATCAATTTTTAGAGTTCTTTATAGATTCTGAAGACACGTATGTATTAAACATTTAATTAGCAAGCATTTTCTCCAGGATTATATCCTGTCTTCTACGTCATGAAAAAGGTTGCAATGAATTGGTGTTAATTATTCTTTAAATGAAATGAAGTGAAAGTCGCTCTGTCATGTCCAACTCTTTATGACCCCATGGACTATACAGTCCATGGCATTCTCCAGGCCAGAATACTGGAGTGGGTAGCCTTTCCCTTCTCCAGGGGATCTTCGCAACCCAGGGATCAAACCCAGGTCTTCCACATTGCAGGTGGATTCTTTACCAGCTGAGCCACCTGGGAAGCCCAAGAATACTGGAGTGGGTAGTCTATCCCTTCTCCAGGGGATCTTCCTGACCCAGGATTTGAACCGGGGTCTCCTGCATTGCAGGCGGATTCTTTACCAACTGACCTATCAAGGAAGCCCATTCTTTAAATATTTGGTAGAATTTACTAGATATACCACTTAGGTATGGAGATTTCTTATTTGGGAGAATTTTAAGTATGAATTCAATTCATTTAATAGTTCTAGGAACATTCATGTTGCCTAGTTCATCTTGGTTGGATTTCAGTAATTTGTAGTCTTAAGGAGTTGCACTGTTTAAATTGATAATTTTTTTTATTAGTATAAAGAGTTGTTTGGGACATTCCCTCACTACACTTTTAATATCTACAGGGTCTGTGACAGTATTCTGATAATTATTTTTCATTAGATATCAAATGTTGTGAATTTTACTTTTTCAGGTGGTATTTTTTATTTCAATAAATATTCTTGTATTTTGCCTAAAAAGCAGTTAAGTCACTTGGAAAAGGTTGTTGTTTAGAGTTTTCTCTTACATGCTTGGTTTGTTAGAACCAAATCAGTGTGTAGTCTGGGCCTAATTATTTTACACTGCTGATACAAAGCAACTGAGTTCTTTTTCTGCTGCTGCTGCTGCTGCTGCTGCTAAGTCGCTTCAGTCGTGTCAACTCTGTGCGACCCCATACACGGCAGCTCACCAGGCTCCTCCGTCCCTAGGATTCTCCAGGCAAGAGTACTGGAGTGGGTTGCCATTTCCTTCTCCAGTGCATGAAAGTGAAAAGTGAAAGTGAAGTCGCTCAGTCGTGTCCAACTCTTCGCAACCCCATGGACTGCAGCCCACCAGGCTCCTCCGCCCATGGGATTTTCCAGGCAAGAGTACTGGAGTGGGGTGCCATTGCCTTCTCCATCTTTTTCTGGTGCCCGATGAATTGTGGAAGTTTTCACTCTGGCTGATGGGAAGAGCCCTACACCCTTCCTCCCTTTGTTGTGGGGCTGGTTTCCTCTCCTCCACGCGGGTGGTTCTTTCTCGGGCCGTAGATGGTTTCTTCCCTTGCATGTGGTGATTGCTCTTCTGCTCGAGACTTGGGGCGGCCCTGGGGCTCTCTGGCGTCTTCTCTGGTGTGGCTCTGTCTTCTTGGATAGATGGTTTCTTCCCTTGCATGTGGTGATTGCTCTTCTGCTCGAGACTTGGGGCGGCCCTGGGGCTCTCTGGCGTCTTCTCTGGTGTGGCTCTGTCTTCTTGGATTGTGAATTCCAGTTGCCTTGGTGGCCCTCTTCTTCCAGCGCTGTCTCCTGCCCTCGGGGAGAGCCTCAGGCATCGCTTGGGATTCCTCTTTTAACCACAAACCCCCTTCCCAGGCCAGGCCGTAAGCTGGGGGCTCCCAGGCCCTCATGCATCTGTTTCCGGTCTCCCAGAGGTCACTGCCCTTCCCTGTCGAGTGTCCACTGTTTCACACGTTGTCCAGTTTTAAATTGTTTGAGGAGGGAGAGTCAAACTGGCCCCTGTTTCTCCATCTTAACTGAAAGCAGACATTTATAAACTTATTTTTTTATATTGGTTTCCTAATAGATGGGAAGTTTCTCTATTAAATTGTCTCTGGGCTAGCTTGTAAGTACCTGTAATCTCTTCTTTCAACAGAAAACTTCCTAAAATGAACGCTATTATTTGAAAGCTTCTGTATTCTAAAGGTAATTCTTGATAGCCTGGATAATGGTACGCTTTTCTCTTTTGATCTTCAAATTATGTATACCAGTTTTTCCTAAACATACTTGTATCTCTGAATAAAAATTAGCATAGAGCAGCTGGTATTTTATAAAATGATGCTAGACAAGAGTTTGGATAGGAAGTGGAGGCGAATACTATATTTGTTTGAATGTGCATGGGATTTTAATTAAGCTAAAATTAAGCACGTTAGAAATTGTCCAGGAAGCTGATGACTTTTTTCTTAGGCAATTCATGGCTTGGAAGCTTCTATGACCAAAATGGCCAGAAATGCATATTTATGTGCAGGGCCCTAAATAGATTTATGAACGTTCTGCCCCCCATCCCATGCAAAAAAGAAAAGAAAAAAAAAAAAAAAACCTTTGACTCAAGAGAAAAATTTCACCTGCTTTGCCCACAGTAGAATTTTATGAGTTCACAGGAAATTTCTCATTCTCTAGTAGATGACCTGCTAGCAATTTAACCCAGGGAAACTCTGAGACATAAAAAGATCCTTAAAGCATTTCAAAAATTAATAAGTAACAAGGATAGGGAGATCTGCTTTTTTAGAAGTACCTTTTACTTACATTTCTCATATGTTATCTCACAGATCTTTGCAACCATTGCATGCAAATATTGCTCTACCATTTATCAGCCATTTATCAGGTCAAGAATAGGGCTCAAAAAGTTAAGGTTTAAGCAGATACCTCTGGCCTTTACTGTGTACTATTGCCTTCCATTTCAGTGGTCAGGGAATCCCAAAGAAAGACAATGCCAAAGAATGTTCAAACTACTGCAAAATTGCACTCATCTCACACACTGGCAAAGTAATGTTCAAAATTCTCCAAGCTAGCCTTCAACAGTACATGAACTGAGAACTTCCAGATGTTCAAGCTGGATTTAGAAGAGGCAGAGGGACCAGATATCAAATTGCCAACATTTGTTGGATCATAGAAAAAGCAAGAGAGTTCCAGAAAAATGTCTACTTCTGCTTCATTGACTACACCAAAGCCTTTGACTGTGTGGAGCACAACAAACTGGAAAATTCTTAGAGATGGAAATTCTAGACCACCTTACCTGCCTCCTGAGAAATCTGTATGCAGGTCAAGAAGCAATAGTTAGAACAAGGCGTGGAACAATGGACTGGTTTCAAGTTGGGAAAGGAGTATGTCTAGGCTGTATATTGTCACCCTGTTTATTTAACTTACATGCAGTACATCATGTGAAATGCCGGGCTGGATGAAGCACAAGCTGGAATCAAGATTGCCAGGAGAGATATCAGTAACCTCAGATATTGGCAGAAACAACACCCTTATGGCAGAAAGTGAAGAGGAACTAAAAAGCTTCTTGATGAAAGTGAAAGAGGAGAGTGAAAAAAACTGGCTTGAAAC
>NW_011495078.1:3239988-3247773 GCF_000754665.1 Bison bison bison | reverse complement strand
ATGAGGAAACAATGGAAACAGTGTCAGACTTTACTTTTTGGGCTCCAAAATCACTGCAGATGGTGACTGCAGCCATGAAATTAAAAGACATTTATTCTTTGGAAGAAAAGCTATGACCAACCTAGACAGCATATTAAAAAGAAGAGACATTACTTTGCCAACAAAGGTCCATCTAGTCAAAGCTATGGGTTTTCCAGTAGTCATGTATGGATGTGAGAGTCGGACCATAAAGCTGAACACTGAAGAATTGATGCTTTTGAGCTGTGGTGTTGGAGAAGACTCTTGAGAGTCCCTTGGACTGCAAGGAGATCCAACCAGTCCATCCTAAAGGAAATCAGTCCTGAATATTCATTTGAAGGGCTGATGCTGAAGCTCCAATACTTTGGCTACTTGATGTGAAGAACTGACTCATTGGAAAAGACGCTGATGCTGGGAAAGATCGAAGGCAGGAAAAGAAGGGACGACAGAGGATGAGATGGTTGGATGGCATCAACGACTCAATGGACATGAGTTTGAGTAAGATCCAGGAGGTGGTGAAGGACAGGGAAGCCTGGTGTGCTGCAGTCCATGGGGTCGCAAAGTGTCAGACATGACTGAGTGACTGAACTGAACTGACTAATATACATAACATATACAGTAAAATATATAATAGGTATATAATACTAGAAACAGCTGATCTGTTTCTAAGAAACAAAAAGGCTAGTTAACACAGGCTTTGAAATGTGTATATATATATGTGTGTGTGTGTATAAAAAATACATAAATATATTAATACAATGTGTATATATTTATATTATTTCCTCAGGATTTTCACATCATTCATTCATTTCATTAAAAAAAGTCTTATGAAACTGCAGACATATCACTCATTGAAGTATTTAACATTAAGTAGCAATCACACATGCAGCCTAGTGAAGTGCAACATTACATGATGCCTGTCCTTTATCTCCCTCTGAAAGTTATTTTATTTCTTGCCCTAAATCTTACCTAAGAATTCTCTAAAGACCTACAAGCTTGGGTGCTCAAAGACATCTCTATAAAAGTTATCCATCAGAGTTAATAGAGTTCCTTCAAACGACCTGAGGCTGTGCTCCATGTTAAGGATACAAAGATGAGTCTGTCTTGGCCAAGTCTGACGTGTCTCCCAGGTTGAGATGGTACCAGGGTTGTTGTCGGAGCCTAGAAGTGAAGCCCGTGACCCCACCAGACAGAATTCCGAGAGGACTCCTGGGTGATGGTGACGAATGAGCTCCTTGCACGAGGTCATGGAGGAAACCCCAGACTTGGAGCGAGACCTAAGGATCTGATTTGAATAAAGAGAGGCGGTCAAGAGCATCCGAAGGCATCCCGGGAGGATATTCCCGTTGCAGGAGCCTGAGTACATCAGACAGAATGAGAGCCCAGAGGAAGGAAGAGCTGTGTGTTTTAGGCACAAAACTCGGCTACCCTGTGCCTTGGGTACCCTTAGCTACCCTGTAGCTAATAAGCATTAAATGTTTGAAACCGTGTCATGATGTGGTTTTACTCCCCTTCACGCTGCATCGGGCCACACGGGTTGGTAGCCTGGTTATTAGGGAAAGTGTCATCAGAGCACGGCATCCTGTGTGTTCACGGGCTGCCTGTGGCTCCTTTCACGTTGCAAAGGCAGTAAGTGTGTGTGTGTGCTCAGTCATGCCGAACTCTTTGAGACCCCATGGACTACAGCCCACCAGCCTGTGCTGTGCATGGGATTTCCTGGGCTAGAATACTGGAGTGGGTTGCCATTTCCTTCTCCAGGGGATCTTCCTGACCCGGGGTCTAACCCTCATCTCTCGCGTCTCCGGTATCGGCAGGCGGGTTCTTTACCACTAGTGGCACCTACAAAGGGAGGGCTGAGCCTAAAATATTTGCTTTGGGGTGAGGTCATTGTCATGGTGAGCTGACCCACACACGGTAGGCTGGTTAGCAGGATCCCTGGAAACGACCACCAGATTCCAGGACCATCCCCTCCCCTGTCATGACATCAAAACATGTCTTAATTCAAAACATACTTAGATGTTGAAGATATCTCAAACAGCGTGCATCTTATACCATTTGGATTTATTCAGTCAATATTTTCAAATAGTAATAAGTCATCAAGATTTAATATGACAATTACATGCACCTCTTATTTCCCTCAAGCTATGGGTGTGCTGGGTTCTGATTCAAAAGTGCTAGTTACTCTTCACTATCAAAGCATCCCTGTTATAGCCTTCAAGAGTAGCATATCTGTATTTAAAGTGTCTCATTGAAGAGGAGGCTTCCCTGGTAGCTCAGCTGGTAAAGAATCTGCCTGCAATGTGGGAGACCCCAGTTCGATTCCTGGGTCAAGAACATCCCCTGGAGAAGGGTTAGGCTACCCAGTCCAGTATTCTTGTGCTTCCCTGGTGGCTCAGCTGGTAAAGATCTGCCTGCAATGCGGGAGACCTGGGTTGGATAGATGCCCTGGAGAAGGGAACGGCTACCCTCTCCAGTATTCTGGCCTGGAGAATTCAGTCTTTGGGGTCACCAGGAGTTGGACACAACTGAGTGACTTTGACTTAACAGTTGAAGAGGAAAGAAATTAGATGTTAAATGTAGCATTTTGATCCCATGTTTTTAAAAATGTGCATTACTTGCATTTCTTGGCTCAAGATGACAACTCAGTTAACTAACATTAGAATTTACTACTTGCTAATTTTCCATGACTCACCACAATGAAAATGTCAATTTTGCCTTTTTTTTTAGTTTCTCGTCTTTCTTTTCATATAATTTTTGAAGGCTGCCTTCCATGTACAGTTATTACAGATCTCTGCTGTGTTCCCTGCATTGTGCGCCAGCGTCTCCAGAGCCTGCCTTCACCGGGTAGTCGGTGCCTCCCATCTCCTCACCCCTGCATCGCCCCGCCCCCCCCACTGGTAAAACTTTGTTCTCTGCATCTATGAATTTGCCTCTTTTATGTTATAGTCACTAGTTTGTTGTAATTTCTGGATTCCGTGCATAAGCAGTGTCACACAGCATTTATCTTTCTCCATCTGATGTATTTTACCTAGCATAATGCCCGCCAAGCCCATCCATGCTACTGCAAACGGCAGAGCTGCTTTCTTTTTCACGACTGAATAATATTCCACTGTATGTGTGCACCACATCTTCTTTCTGCATGCGTCTGTTCATGGACACTGAGGTGGTTTCCATGCCTTCTGCAATTTTAAATAGTGTCTTTTCAAATTTTTGGTTTTGTGCTTTTTGGATATATACCCAAGAGCAGAACTGCTGAGTCATCTGGTCGTTGTATTTTTAGTTTTCTGAGAAATTCCCATACTGTTTTCCATATGGGCCACATCCATCTATATATTCCCACCAACGATGTATAGGGGTTCCCATTTCTCCACGTCCTCACCAACATTTGTTATTTGTAGACTTTTTGATAACAGCCATTCTGACCACCGTGAGGTGATACCTCACTGCGGTTTTGATTTGCTTTTCCCTGATATTTAGTGATGCTGAACATCTTTTCATGTGCTTGTTATCCATCTGTATTTCCTCTTTGGACAAGTTAAGAACTTGTTCAGTCGCTCAGTCTGATTATATGATGTATTTTAAAATTAATGCTTTTTTGGATGGTACTTACATATAATATGTATATTCCATTGTAGGTAAGCCTTAAAAATAAAGGAAGTTCTGCTTGATGAATTGCTTTGGTGACAACATAGATGAACCTAGGGGACGTGATGCTGAGTGAAATAAACCAGACCCAGAAGGAAAGATGCTGTATGATCTCACTTACATGTGGCCCTGAAGTAGTCAAAAATCACAGAAACAGGGAGTGGGGTGTGGTTGCCACAGTGTGGAGGAGGGGCGAGCAGGGAGGTGACGGTCAAGGGGGACGACATTTTCGCTCCCCAAGATTTGTAAGCCCTGGGGGTCCGTGGGCAGCATTCGTCTGTAGTTACTGGTGCTCTCTCGTTATCTTAAAAATGTGCCAAGAGAGTAAATCTTATGTAAGTGTTCATATCACAAGTAAGTAAATGAAACTTTAGAAGTCAAAAGGAAGCTTTTAGAGGTGATAGTTCTGTTTGTGGCATCATAATGGTGATGGTTTCACAGCTGTTGTTCAGTCACTAGGTCGTGTCCCACTCTTTGAGACCCCATGGATGGCAGCAGGTCAGGCTTCCCTTGTCCTTCATCAGCTCCCAGAGTTTGCTCAAACTCATGTCCATTGAATCGGTGATGCCATCCAACCATCTTCATCCTCTGCTACCCTCTTCTCCTCCTGCCCTCAGTCTTTCCCAGTATCAGGGTCTTTTCTAATGAGTCAGATCTTTGCAACAGGTGGTCAAAGTGTTGGAGCTTCAGCTTCATCAGTACTTTCAGTGAGTATTCAGAGTTGATTTCCTTCAGAATGGACTGGTTTGATCTCCTTGCAGTCCAAGGGACTCTCAAGAGTCTTCTCCAACACCACAGTTCAAAAGCATCAGTTCTTAGGCACTCAGCCTTCTTTATGGTCCAACTCTCACTTCCATACATGACTACTGGAAGAAAACTTAGTTTTACTATATGGACCTTAGTTGGCAAAGAAACGTCTTTGCTTTTAAATACAGTGTCTAGGTTTGTTGAAACTTTTCTTCCAAGGAGCAATCATCTTTTAATTTCATAGCTGCAGTCATTTCACAGAGGTACAGTCATTTCCAAACTCACCCAGTGAATGTAGTAAATATGCACACACTTCAGTAAAGCATTTTTTAGATAATTAATGTTTTCCAAAGTTAGCAAACATAATTGGGTTCAAATACTGAACCCCAAGTCTTCTTTCAGCTCTCGTCACACAGTTTCTACAGTAGATATTCAGAAAAGAGTTTCATCTCTGTGGGAATCGTGAGAGCTTGCTTCAGTGCAAGGCTGCTCCTTCAGAGATCAGAATAAGTTCATTCCTCTTCATGATCTGCTAACCAATTGTAATAACAATGATATTCAGAGCAGCAGGTTTCTATGGTTGTAAGTAACTCAATTCAGTATATGAACTCGACATAAACATATTGAAATCATAAAATAACTGGCATTCGCCACCAATCTCCATAAAATGCTTCAGCCATTTTCAAGAAGTGCCTTCTCTGTTTAGTAGGGAGAGAAACAACTCTCTACTGTTCAGAGAAACAACAAGTAAAGCAACAAATATCTCCAACAAGTAAACCAACCTGCCTCGGTTTCCTGTTCCTACTCAAGCATAAGAGGTCAGACTGACCCCAGGGGATGTTTGATTAGGGAGTAAATTGATTTAGGGACGAGGTAATTTTACTTAAGCCACAAAGCTTAGAGAGGACTCTCATTTCGGCTTAAACAGCAAAAGAACAGCTGTTCTTTTCAGTTTAGGGAGACAAGCTGTTCTAGTACCTGATAAATACAGGCAATGGCTCAGCCAGTACATTCTGCAGAGCAGGGATGAGGGGGCAGGATGGAGCCCGGCGGCCTCCCCATCCACCAGCAGGGCTCAGCACCCTCCTGGCCACGTGTGACGAGATCGGAAAATGACAGGCTGGGTGTCCTTGGCCTCAACGGTTATTTCAGCTCCGTCACAGATCCCAGCTTTGAATGTCCCCACAGTAGATGACCCTGCAGTGTGGTGTGTGCACGGGTGGGAATTCTCTATATAAAGATAAACTCAGGCCGTGTTGGACCCACAAACCTGACCAAGAGAAGATGCCCTGAGGCACAGACTGTTCAGGAAACAGAACCCTGTGTGTGTTTCACACCAGGACACTTCCGTGTGTTTCGCTTCCATCCTCTTACTGAAAATCCAACATATCGTTCTGTTGTACAGTTCAGATGAGATGGTGGGGCCAGCTTGAAGTCAGAGAACTTGAGAGCATTGTCATGTAAATTCTAGACAGGTGCTCTGAATTCATTTTTTATCTGCAGATTGGTATACTGGCTTGGTCCCAGGAGCCGAGGTAGAGTTTCGCATTCTTTTTTTTTATTATTATTATTCGGCTCCCATATTGTCCGGGATGAGAACCTCTGTCTTAATTATATGTCTTGCATGAATGGACACTGCAGGATTGAGGCAGCATCTCCAGGCGGGCTGCGTGGCCACAGGATGAAGGGGGAGATGCGCCAAGGAAGTGGCTAGAGTGTCAGTGGACTTGCTTTTTCGGTCGTGGTGCGTGGTACCCGCCGCCTTCGCCCTGCCAGCTGCTCAGAGGCTGCAGCCAGTGGACGCCTTAGTGACCACAGCCAAGGGACAGAGCACACCAAAGGGGGCAGGGGAAGAGGGCTTCGCCCAGGCTCTCAGCTGGCTCAGTGGGTTGGGCCCAGAACCCCCCCGTCTCCTCCGTGTTATCTCCTTTCTCGTGCGTCTGGATCTCCGCCAGCCATGACGCAAAAGCAGGCCCAGAGTTTGAATTTTGAATGCTGTGTTTAAGAATCGTAACAGATCAATGCCTAGTAAACATGCATGTGATAACATTAAGATAATCGCCTAATAATGTTATTAAAATAAGAGTCACAAGAGCAGTACCCTCAGCTTAATGAGAGGGGAAAAGGAGACAGAGAGAAGGAGAAAACAGCCTTGATTTGGAAGGCTTGGCATTGAAGGCAGTAGCATGGAGTCTGGCTCTTGCCATTTCCTGTTGCTGATACTCCTCATTTATCCATTCATCTGTACCATGGTTACCTTTATCCTCTCAAGCTGAGTGGAGGCCGAGGAGGGGAGGGAGGGGAGCCCACTGGAAACTTTCAGGCTGAGGAGGTCCAGCCACTGGGCGAAGCAGAGGCAGAGAAATGAGGGGGGCGGCAGTGGTTCGATCGGCTCAATGCAGAGGGTCGTGGGAGCTGATAGAAGGGGGGCCAGTGCAGCTGGGAAAGGCTCCACAGGACCCGATAAGCGTCTCAGGCTTTGTTCTGCAGAGAGGGCCTGGGGGGTGCCAAAGGGCAGAGCCCACCCAACACACGGGCCGCCCCTTGAGTGGGGATAAACCTCAGACCAACCTACAGCCCGGGAAGGGGACTTCTGAACCTTAAATGTCACAGAAGAAGAGAAAGAGGAACGGGCAACAGTGAACACAGATTTTTGTGCGAACTAGAGGGTTTTTTGGACAACTTTCTCTCTTTGCTTTCGCATCCTTTTCTTTAAACGGAAGAACAAGTGATCCTCTTCAGTTGGAAAGCACTTGTGTGAATCCTCTCTGTGTGTGTCTCATCTCTCCTTCTCATCCTCCCCGCAGCCTCCACGCTGAGATAGATTTTATTTCTCTCTCAAGCCCACTTGTGCTCCCTCATCTTCGTACTTCTCACTATTTTCATGATGCGTGTCAGCCCCGTTGCTAGGCAGCTGTTACCCTCAACCCACCACTCAGCCTCCCGATGCTGGAAATTAGCCCCAAATAGCTAGAAAATCACCCTTCCGCACCTGCACTGTGTTTACCGCGAGAGCAGGAATACGCGGAGCAAAATGGCAATCCAGGCACGCGTGTAGAAGGGCGAAATGCATCCTGCTTTCCCCCAGCCAGACAGCTACGACTGTGCTGGACGCCAGGTAGAGAAACCACGCAGGGCCCTGTATGAGAAATATCAAGGGAATGAATGGTTAGAGAAGAAACTGCATCCGCATCGTTCTGGAGCTAAAAATTAATGGACACGTTAACCTGGAGAAAAGCAGAAATACACAAAAATAAGCATGGGGAGAATGTAGAATCTGTAGATTTCTACCAGCGCTGCCTGTGAGGTCCGGCTGCTCTTCCTTGGCTCTAAGAAGCAAAACACTCACCTTACCTGATGTCTTCTTCCGTCTTT
>NW_011495078.1:3234192-3239840 GCF_000754665.1 Bison bison bison | reverse complement strand
TAAAAAAAAAAAAACAAAAAAAAACACATCTTTCCAGAGATATCATTTTAGCCAGAAAAAGGCGTGTTTCATCTTTGAGCATATGCAGTACTTAGAACACATCTTGGGCTTCCCTGGTAAAGGATCCACCTGTAATGCAGACCTGGGTTCGATCCCTGAGTTGGGAAGATCCCCTGGAGAAGGAAATGGCAACCCACTCCAGTATTCTTGCCTGGAGAATCCCAGGGACAGAGGAGCCTGGCAGGCTGCAGTCCATGGGGTTGCAAAGAGTCGGGCATGACTGAGCGACTTCACTCGGTGACCAGTGCATTCCTTGGCAGAGTATGCGGCTCGTAACAGGTGCCCAAAGAATATTTGCTGAATAGAATTAAATTTTAAGGGCTTTTGAGATTGAAACTTCCATGAAAGAATTTTCTTTGAGAAAGAAGAGAGGAACATTCAACAAACGATTTCAGGAGATTGCATCTAAGTGTTTTTTTTAAGCGTTAGCTTAATATATATCCTTTGTATTTTTCTAAGGCAGTGATTCTACAATTTTATGAGAGTCAGCTAAGAGTCTTTACAATGTTTAACCAGATTCCTGCAGTTACTGAATGAGCTCTTTTTTTGTTTCTAGGACCATGAGGGATAGAATCTCAATATTGTTCTTGAAACTAGGAGGAACAACCCATTTTGAAAAGAGGAATATTTATTTCATCACTTTTCCTAGATTCTACTTTGCATTTCTTAATTGTTAGCTTCTTCTCTGTTACTGCAACTTCACCCTAGCCCTCTTAGATAGAGACCCCAGAAGGAAAGGGCCAGTGATGTGGTTCTTTCGCCCACACTTTCGTCAGTGGTGGTCACATCTGTTACTATTCCATCATCGTCTTCTGTGAGTAGACTGAGGAGAGTTTTCATGAATCCTTGATGTAGAAAGAGCACTTAATGATGAGTATGGGCGCCGTAAAATTTTTCAGTAACTGTGGTAGGCCGTGAGTTTGAGTAAGCTCCGGGAGTTGGTGATGGACAGGGAAGCCTGGCGTGCTGCAGTCCATGGGGTCGCAGAGTCGGATACGACTGAGTGACTGAACTAACTGAACTGTGCTAGAACTTGCTGGGAATTTAGCTTGTAGATCAGGAGGAAGGGGAAGTTGAAAGTCATCAGAGACACATTTCACAAGAGACATGAGACAGATGGAGTGTCTAACACAGTTTTAGCTTTCAACCCCAAGAGAACCCAGAGTTTTATGCATCATAAAGGAAACAGACCCAGTTTCCCGCATGGCCAGTACTGTCCTGCCAGTCAGGCAGAAGGTCCCGACAGAAAAGAAGCTGACCCCAGCTGAGGAATGGACAACCAGGGGGGCGCCAAGTCTGGCCCGGGGGAGTTGGTGACATCTGGTCCACACCTCCTTTGGGTGTTTCGCCTCCACTCCCCTTCTGGGTCTCCTGAGTTGCACGACTGTTTCCTTCTGTTTATGGAGAGTTCCTCCAGGAAAATAAGTTATCTTCCCAGACTTCTCCATCTCAGTCAATGCCAACTTCATCCTCAGTCTCCTCGGTCAAGATACTTGGGGTCATCCTCTCTTTCCTTCTCGTCCACATCAATGCGTGGCAGAGCCTATTGGATCTGCCTCAAATATGGACCGAGTTATCAGTTCCCATCGTTTGGAAGAGCCACGTCCTGGGAGGCTCTCCCCAGCCCCCTGCTCATTCCCTCTGCCTGCTCTCTGCCTCACAGCTTTTATGATTCTTCAAGTGTCCACTGATGTGGCTCATCTGCCCACCGAGTCCCAGATGAAGCCCTTCACGTCACCCGTGGGGGTCCTCGTCCCCCCGTGTGGTTACCTCTGGGTCCATCTCCTCCGTATACCCTCCCACGTGCTCCAGCCGCCCCGCCCCCTTGGTTCTCTGAGCATGCGCACACGACCTGCCCCAGGCTGCCGGACCCCACACGTCCAGTGTGGATCCTGTTTACCTGAAAGGGCCTTGCCCCTTCCCGATGGGCAGGAATCTGCTCACCCTGAAACCTCCCCTGCTTCATTTTTCTCCATCTCTCTTGGATCTGACCTCCTTCCTCATTTACATTTCTATTCTCTGTCTCCATCATGGAACAGAAGGGCTTTTGTCCGTTTTGCTTCCTGCTGTGTTCCTGGAATCTATTGTGTGCTCTCAGACGATAAAGTCCACCTGCAATGCAGGAGACCCGGGTTCGATCCCTGGGTCGAGAAGATCCCCTGGAGAAGGAAATGGCAACCCACTCCCCCCGTATTCTTGCCTGGAGAATTCTCTGGACAGAGGAGCCTGGCGGGCTACAGCCCATGGGGTTGCAAAAAGTCACACATGACTGAGCGACTAACACACTTGTTTTGTTTCCCGCTGCGTTCCCGGGATCTGTTTTGTGCTGAGTCAGTTTTGGTTGGTTGATTAAATGATCCCGAATGAATGAAACAGAGGATGCGATTCTGGACATGGAACCAGATACCAGTCACGTCTCTCATCCCAGATGGGGCTGAGACAGGAGGGGGTCAGCTGGAAGAGTGAACATTGACTTCTTATGGTTGGCTGGTCTCTCTGGGGCCCAGAGCAGGTGTCAGCCTAGGTGGATGGAGGTGACCACCTCCTGGACCAGAGGCCAGGGATGTGTGGGAACAAGGGAGGAGAAGCCCCTTCTCCAGACCCCCCACCCCCTGTGCTCAGGACCATGTGTGGCTCTGCGGTGGTCATCACTATTCGGTCTGGGATGGAAGTCTCCCAGAGGCCAAGCTTCAGTGCAGGGGTGGACCCGTGACTGCATCTAGAGGTGACACTCAGATTCCAGAGACAAGATGTTTTTAATTACATTAAAATAGAGTACCTCACCCTGTCTAAGATGACGCTTTTGTCTTTTCGGTTGAAATGTCAGAATTATACCACTTTAAGTGTCAAAAGAATGATATAAAACTAGAAGAGAAAGGCACCGCGTGTTAAGACTTTTGTTCTGACTTGTTAATACTGTATTCAGATACTTGAATTATGTCAATTCCATTCTCCGTGATAATTAGCAGAGTTCCAGAATGAGACAATTATAAAAGAATAAAGAGATAATGTGAGTGATTTCATTTCATTGTGTAACCGGCTAAGTGGTGGAAATGCGCTGATTTTCCTGAGTGTTTGAATGAGTCTGTATTTCATTAGGAGCTTAGTTTACTGCCAGAGGAAGGCCCAGTCACCCAGAGGTCAGAGAAGCAAGGAGTCCTGTCTCTGAGAGTGCCATCCGCTGGGGCCCCCGGGGGTTTGGCCGTTTGAGACGTTTGTGCCCAGTTTCGTCGTCCCTTTTACTCTGGAACCGCCTGGGGCCGGGGAGGCTTCCTCCATGCCTCGAACAACCGACGCTGGTGGAGACACCGGCTCCGGAGTCAGGCCGCCCCAGTGCAGCCCGGCTCAGCCCCTTTCACGTCTGTGTGAGGTCTCTCGGGGGGGCTTTGAACCACAGAAACGAACTCTCTCACAGTCCCGGAGACGCCAGCGGGGCCCCAGCCCTCTGAGGCCCTTCCTTGCCTCCTTAGCTTTGGGGGTGGCCCCCAGTCCTTTGAGCTGCATCACCCCACTCCCGCCTCCCTCGCCAAGTGGTGTCCTCCCTGTGGCTCTGTCTTCACACAGCATTTCTGCCTCTTGTCAGGACACCAGTCCTGTGGGATTCGGGCCCTGCCTGCTGACGTCATTCTAACTGCATTGCTTCATTCAAGCCTTTATTTCCAAATCAGGTCACATCTGTGTATCCCCTGTGCTGTGCTTGGTCATCAGTGGTCTCTGACTCTTTGCAACCAGCCCGCCAGGCTCCTCTGTCCATGGGATTCCCCAGGCCAGAATGCTGGAGTGGGTTGCCATTTCCTTCTCCAGGGGATCTTCCTGACCCAGGAACTGGACCCGTGTCTCCTGTGTCTCCTGCATTGCAGGTAGACTCTTTACCCACTGAGCCGTCTATCTATTCCGGGCAGCGGAGGGTCGGTGGGGGGGACACAATTCAACATCATCCATGTCAACTTGGGCAAGGGATTTCATTTCTGTGACCATCAGCTTCTCACTGTCGAAAGAGGGTAGTCATCCACACGTGCTGCACCTTCAAGGAGCGTGGGAAGCAGCAGGTGAAAATTCCTGGCACTTGTTCGGTGCCCGAGAAATGTTCTTCCCTGTCCTCCACTCCTCCAGCCCAGCTTCTTGGCCTCCCATCCTTGATCGGGTTGCTCACAAAGCTCCTGTGGATTTTTCCATACCACCTCATGGGAAAACCTCAAAGAACTTTCTGGCCAACCCACGAGTTACTTTCTCCACACATAGACAATTCTGTAGACACCATGCAATGTACAGAGACAACCCAGTGCCCTGGGGAAGATCACACTCTTCAGGGACAGATAAAAAGTAAATTCACCTTTACAGCACAACACAGAATTTGTGTCACATCCTGAGAAGCACGCAGGTGCAGTACCGAGAGGGGGGAGAATTCCTGCTCGGTGTCTTGCCAAGGACCTCACAGCAAATCGCTGCAAAGCTGAAACCTGAATCTGGGTTTAGGTCCCCAGTCCAGTTTCTTTCCTATTCAGAAACATTATACAATTATGTTAGGTATCACCTTTGAACCCCTCGAACGTGGTAACGCATCATCCCTTTTTGCCCACTGATGCCCTCAGGTCATATGCCAGCATCTCTGGGGAATGCCCATCACCTTCAGGTGGTCCCTCCACTGCCCCCTGCAGCTTCCTCCTGCTTCCCAAGCCCCCACACACAACCTCTGTTATCCCTGCTTCCTCTGCTCTGTGCCAGCCTGGAAAGACTCTCTTCTGCAGCAACCACAATAAGACCAGCTTAAAAAATAAATACAGCAGATACCAAGTCTAGTGCCTACTGGGTAGGAAAGCATATTCTTGCCTCTTATCAAAAAAAAAATAATAATCACTGAATATCATCCACAGATCGTCTTAGACCATTCGGTGTGATCAAAACAATGAGCGAGAGCTTTCAGAGCCTCGCCTCTGGCGCTCCAAATGCATGTTCAGTCTCTGCTGCTATTTTTACTCCCTTCTGTACCCTGAGTTAATACATGAGGAAAATCTAGGGTTGAGAGGGAAGGGATGTTGCTGATGCTGCCATATTTATTTTGCCTGACTCATGGCTAGCAGGACGATGACGATGCTCAATCCAGGGCAGATAAAATGGTGAGTTGTGGGGGACAGCGCTAAAAGGATTTTAGAGAGGAAACAAAAGTCTGCTGTTGAAAAGGTCACACTGGTGTATCTTCTCAGGGTTTATGCTGTGCCCCAGATCCATAGTTCCTGCTGCACTGCCCCCAACCCCCGACCCCACACAATGGACACCTCATTTCTCTTCTGTACTTGCAGAAATGAAGAAGTGGTGTGGCTGCCAGTGGGGCTTCCCAGGTGGCTCTAGGGGTAAAGAATCCACCTGCCAATGCAGGAGAGACATGGGTTCAACCCCTGGGGCAGGAAGATCCCCTGGAGGAGGAAATGGCCATCCACTCCAGTATCCTTGCCTGGAGAATCCGCAGAGGAGCCTGGTGGGCTACAGTCCACGGGGTAGCGAAGCATCAGACACGACTGGGTGACCGAGCATGCCCACGTGACCGCCAGCAGGACACATCCAGCCCTGTCAGTGCTCGGGTGGGAGGG
>NW_011495078.1:3224997-3234069 GCF_000754665.1 Bison bison bison | reverse complement strand
CGGCAGTAAGTTCCCAGGGTGGCCCAGTGTGAGGATTATAAACACCAAGATGCAGCCCCTGTGCTTCTCTCCTTCCTCCTGTGCTCACCCTCCCCGCCCCTCCCCTCCCCTTTCTCCTCATGCTGTGTTGCTCGCGTGTCGGGTTAAATGCCTTTGCACCTTTTTTTTTTTTTAATGGGTCATATAATCTTTAAAGACATTTTTTTTTTTAAGAAACCCAGAGGAAAACTTTATATAGCCATTAATTTCAACCAGAGAGTGAAATTTAATTATTTGGAAGAATTTTCCAAAAATAAACGGTCTCTCTAGAAGATTTAAAGCACTCAATCTCTACTCTGTGGGGAGGGCACTTCTCTACCTCTCATTTAAATAAGACTTCTGGGCGCTTTGGTCTGCCTTTATTATAGATTCTAACTTCATCTAGATTCAGTCTCAAACATTGATAAAGAATGCTGGAATATCTTAAAGGGTGTATTTTAAGAGTATTCTAAAAATCTAAATGAGAACTAATAAATTCGTATTCTTTCTCTTCAAACGCGCTTTTGATAAATGGTTTGCATCTCTCCTGGTAATATTAAAGGTACATTAGAGGACTGAGAAGTATATTTGGTTCCTTTTAAAATCACATCCATGTAAAGGACAAGGGCCGCTCCAAGTGATCCAGGGTGAAATTCACGACACACAGAGGTGTGAGGGCACAGAGGACACAGTAGGAAAGGGGAAGGGTTTAAAAACTGGACAGCAGAGGCAATGCTGCTGAAAAAAGTCGTTTGCTTGACCAGTTCGCTCATGACTTTGCTGTCCCTGCTGCTTTTTGCAGGTACAGGCCCTTGGCCGAGACCCTCCCTGGCAACGAGAGGACACTGCCCGCCGAGGAGAGGTGCCGGCTGGCCCTGAAGCACTGCCCGTTACCAGGGTGGCAGGTGGGTGACCCCCAAGCTCCTACCAGAGCAGGTCAGGGTTGCCAGTAGGTGAGCTGAGTCATTGCAGGAGCTGCCCAAGTGTGTGTGTGTGTGCTCAGCCGCTTCAGTTGTGTCTGACCCTGTGGACTGTAGCCCATCAGGCTCCTCTGTCCATGGGATGCTCCGGGCAAGAATATTAGAGTGGGTTGCCGCTGCCTGAGACTCGCCAGCAAAACCAAAGTGCTGGGATGTGTTTGGCAAAGAGAGATGGCAAGCGTAGTCCCTGAACACACAGCAGCCCTGATTCACCAATTTCATCAGCAAACACAGGACGAAGGAAGCCCGGAGCCAATGTTCATGACTCGGGGAAGAGTTCAGGATGGAGTTTGCCTGCATCTCAGACCCCAACATAGGCAGCAGAGCCTTCTGGAGTGTCTAAAAGGGGAGAAGTCAGAGGAACCAAAACAGGGGTGGTTGACAGAGCCCAGGGTTCCCTGGGGTGGTAGCCATGCTTCCAGAGGAGGAAGGAACAGGAGATGAAGAGCAGGGAAGTGCTCTTCAGAAACCCAGTGGCGCAGCCTGGATTTTGTTTAATCCCTGAAGCAACTCAGAAGACTGCCGTGAGTAGTGCCAGGAAGAGGAACGTGAGATGTAAAAGAACTGAGAAACAAAACTGAGCAATGATGTGAATCAGGGTCCTTGACACCAGGAACTCCTGCAAGTTTCTAGCTATAAAACATCGGAACCTGCACAGGAGGCAGAGAGTTTGGTAGCCAGTAGTTTCAGCAAACGGAGAAGGCAATGGCACCCCACTCCAGTACTCTTGCCTGGAAAATCCCATGGGCGGAGGAGCCTGGTAGGCTGCAGTCCATGGGGTCGCTAAAAGTCAGACATGACTGAGCAACTTGACTTTCACGTTTCCCTTTCATGCACTGGAGAAGGAAATGGCAACCCACTCCAGTATTCTTGCTTGGAGAATCCCAGGGACAGAGGAGCCTGGTGGGCTGCCGTCTATGGGGTCACACAGAGTCGGACACAACTGAAGCGACTTAGCAGCAGCAGCAGCAGCAGCAGTTTCGGCAAAACAGAACGATTACGGGAAAGCAGACATAAGTCTCATCTTTCAAAAATGATAGGGAGATAGAGTGCCTCCGAGGGAAAATATATGATGGTTGATGAGGCCAAAAAAGGGTGCTTTAGTGCAGAAATGGCACGAAGAGGAGGTGCAGACTTGCTGGTGTGTCTTAAAGGGGAAGACAGGGTGGGTAAGGCAGGTGTTGAGCCCTGGGTTGACACCAGCATCCTCAGCCATCTATGACGAAGAACCAGGAACCCAGCATTTTAGCATGGATGAGTAACGGTTTAATTGTCGGTGCCACCCAAGCACTTTCTTTATTATCCTTTCTCCTGTTCTTTCCCTTTTTTAACTAATAACGGAGTTGAACTTTAAATAGCGGTCTGAAGGAGGACGCGCACACAGCCTGTAGTAGGCACAGATGCACATCCGTGCCAAAAGACAGGATAAAAAAGGAGGAGGAAGGAGGAGTTGCTAACAGAGAGTGAAGTCAGCGAGCCACGCAGGACTCAGCGGCATCAGACGTGGGGCTGGCGTGCTGACTCACTCTCAGAACTTTAAGCCAGTGTCTGGGGAAAGACAGAGGGCAAGAGAAGGGGACGACAGAGGACGAGATGGTTGGGTGGCATCACCGACTCAACAGACATGAGTTTTGGAGTAAACTCCAGGAATTGGTGATGGACAGGGAGGCCTGGCATGCTGCAGTCCATGGGGTCGCAGAGAGTCAGACACGACTGAGCAACTGAACAACAACTGAACAGAAGTGAATGCAGAACACAAAGATTTTCCTGTTGCATTTTGTTGCATTTTACTCTTTAACAAACATAGATAAGAATGATGTACTTTATTACTGTTGAGAAAGAATGTTGAGTTGTTGAGGGATCTGGGAAGATTCTTCCACTGAGAGAGGGACTGGCAGGAACCATAACACCTGACCAGCCTTCGGTCCTCCAAGACACCTGATTGGAGTCTGGGGTCAAACGAGGAGGGAGGGGACAACCCAGGGCAGCCAGGCAGCTGTCCCTTCCCCTACGTGTGCTAGGACACTTTTGACTTTGCCACTGGGTATGGTGTGACGATGAACCACACACACACTGGGCCTTTGAAAAAGTACATCAAAATAAAACACGGGGAAGAGTTCCCATTTCATTACACTAATTTATTTTCCTTGGCTTTTTTTTTTTTTTTTTGTCTCCCTAAAGGAGGCCAAAGAAAAGAAGAAACGTATTCATTTGCAGATCGTATTTGCTTATGCGTTCCATCTTGAATAGTTAGGAAAGGTGGCTTTCTTCAGCTTCTCTAAGATGTAACCTTTCATATTCTCTATGCTATAAGACGAATTATTGACTCTAGAGAAATAAAGTGTATTCCTATTTCACTCTTGTACTAGTCCGAAGGCAAATGATTGGAAAAAAAAAAAAAAAAAACTTCTTACCTAGAAAGCCAGACCCCTCAGTTTCAGAAGTAAAGTGTTTGTTTGAAATGCGTTGAAAGTTACAGGCAGAGTTGTTACCAGTCTCTTGTGGGAGGTGAACAAGGACGAGGATTAAGTAAGAAATGTTTGAAGCAGCAGCAGGTCCTAATGGGCGGTTTTGTTCAGGCACCATGGTCCTCAGATTGCTAAGAGGCCAACATATTTTCCATGAAGCAGCCCTTGTGCGTCCTCTGGCTCCGAGTGGTTAGCATGAAACTGATGGCTGTTCTCTTCCATTGCACTTAGAAGTGATGCTCGAACAGGAAGAGACTGGAGTCATCCTTGGCTGTGTGAATCTGCGCGGAGTGTTAGCGAGAAATTCTGTTCTCTGAACTGAAAAGCGGGTCTTTTCTCGTGGCTCCCGTGGGTCTTGAGGATCCTGTGAGATCACTTCCTCTCTCCCCGACAGCCATCACAACCCATGCAGGAAACCTTCACCGCATCAGCATGGGGGCTGTAGCTCCATCGCTCCTGTTCTTTTGCACATTAGAGCAATTCCGTACGCGCTACTGAACCCTGGGGTCTGCTTCTGTTGCACACGAGGAGAGAGAGTCGTCTTTCCTTCAGTGCTGTGCGTTTGTTTAGTGATCCGCGGGTGCTGTTTACTGTTCACGTAGCCGTGGGTTTCCAGTCAGTATTCGAGGCCTTGGAATTTCTGAAGTCTCACCAATAATGATTCCTCTCATCCTGGAAGTCTGTTACAACAACTCTGAGGGTGTTTTTATTATTTTGCTTTGCTCTATCCAAGTTAACCCTGATAGCTAACAATGCCATGCAGAAGAAAGAAAGGAGGCAGGGAACAGGAATAACCTCACTGCAGACATGAGGAAGTCGCCGTAGAGATCAGATTCCTGATCAAAATGCAAGGTGGGGTGAATATTTCGTCTGGGCCGGAAGGCCCTTTGCCGGGACCAGACCCGGCTCTTCGGTGGCGGGTTCTTTCCGCTGCACTCGCTCCGATCTGTATCTTTTAATGTAGCCACTGAAAGTCCCTTTACTCAGACAACACAACTTGAAAGGCACAGATTATGCTTCCAGACCAGGGCTTTGATCAGAGGCACTGGGAGGTTCCTTGATGAGCCTAGCAGATTGCTTCCCGTGGTTAGTGTCTTTTTTTCCCGTTTCTCATGCACCCGGTAGATGGAGATAAAACACGCTGGCTGCTTGCTGTTGCTGCCAGTTCTGATTGGAATCTTTCTTAAGTGAGCGTCAGCCCCCTGACCCTTCTACAGCCACGGCTTTGGGAGGCTGGGTCCTGACTTAAGGAAAAAGGAGGAGAAGGAGAAAAGGGAGAAGCAGAGGAACTGGGCTCAAGGGAGGAAATGTTTGGTGCTGTCCCGTGTGTAATGTCCGTTCTAGTCTGAGAGTGGAGACCTGGCTGCTCCAGGCACCCAGGGATGCCGCAGGGCTGGCCAGCATCCACGGTCCAGGTGCCACCCTGGGAGCGCTCACCTCGCCTTGACCCCGTGGGCAGAGGCAGGCGGAGACCCGTCCTGCTGAACCAAGTGGCAGCACTGCCAGCAGGCGGGTGGCCAGGCCTTGTCCTCGCTCCTGAGGTCACCCAGCCCGTCTTCTACTGAGCCGCTGCCTGTCTGTCCCCCACCAGTGGAGTAAGCGCGTTGCGGAGGCCGTGTCCGCCCTGTGGACTGCGTGTCTCCAGCAAGGGCGTCTCACAGGCAGGTGCTTGGTGCACACTTGCCCAGCCAGTCAATGAGTCTTTATCGATAAGAAACCACCAAACGACTCTATATACGCAGACGTGGGCTTCTCAAGTGGCATGGTGGTAAAGAACCGCCTGGCAGCGCAGGAGATGTAAGAGACTCGGGTTCGATCCCTGCGTTGGGAAGATCCCCTGGAGGAGGGCATGGCAACCCACTCCAGTATTCTAGCCTGGAGAATCCAGTGGACAGAGGAGCCTGGTGGGCTACAGTCCAGAGTCGCAAAGAGGCAGATACGACTTAGAGGCTAAGCACTCACTCACATACACAGACATATACGACCCTTTAAAATCTGGAATAATTCACAGAAACCTAAGAGCACTGGTATTTGAAGGATGGTTTCGAGATGAGAGTCAAATGGAATTTTAGTATATGTCTATATTTAGAAGGTGAAATGAATTCGTGGATTACTTCTGTAATTAAAGATGATGTTTAGAATTTGTAATCACTACCTAAATACAGCTTAAGTGGAATATTGCATGGGGCCAATTTAATTATTTTAAGCATGTATGAAAGAACTCTAAGTCACACAGACAGTGCTTTTTCTAAAGCACTTTTGTTTCTGAAAGAGCAATTAGCCTGCTGGATAGTTCACACCACCGGCCCTTACTTCTCCAAGGAATCTTCACAGCGTTTGAGCTGGTCACCACAAGTTTGGGCAGACTCAGTCCTGCCATTGCTTCCTGTGCATTATCAGCATCACTGCCTTAATAGAAGGTAGTTTTAACTTGATGAGAAGTGAAGGGAAATTGTAAGGCTAGAAAGGCATCAGTGCTTGGCGGTTTCTCGTTCATGTGCATGAAATGACAAATTTTAAAAACACGCTGGACGAGCTTTATCCTTATTTCAAAGCAGAATTTAAGTAAGTTGCTCAAAAAGCAATTGAAGTTTCCTGAAACGATTTGAATACACTCTACAGGACTGAATTCCAGGACAGTTTTGTGTCTCACCAGAGGTATTTTTCTTCATGAAACAAAAGGTCTGTGGATTGCTTCTTTTGTGGGGGGTAAAAAAAATCAAACCATTTTGAAAATAAGTTAAATGAAGCTACTAGTTATTAACTTTCTACTATCTAGTACTTTTAAAAATTATTCAGGTATTTCATTTATTTAAATATATATATATTTTTAATTCGGTCCCACTTTAAAAGTTACCTTTAAAAATAATCCCTCCAGTCTGTGTTCATTTATCAAACCCTTTCTGCCCGATTTTCACAGCCATACACCAGTGACGGGCAGGCCTGCTGTAGCCATGCTGTCACTTCCGTAGAGGGGGAAACTTCTGAAACTAAGTGGAAAAATAAGTGGTATCGTCTGATTTTCACACATTTTATATGAATCAACTGGGTAGGGGATGCTGTCTTCTGTGTAGTTCTTTGAATGCTATATTCATTTTCAAGCCATCTGGAGGGTGATGAAGAGAGAAATGGATCTCTCTGTTCAGGGGCACCGGGCAGCCCCCTGCTTAGCAAGGCTTCCACAGGGATGGCTTTTACTGTCCTTCCAGACAGTTCTGGGACTCTGGGGTGAGGGGAGCCTCGTGGACGAGCAAAGGTGTTCCGTGCGCATCTGTCACAGGACATCATGGAAAGAGAAGCTGAGATGACAACCTCAGGGAGACTTCCTGCTTTCCCTAACACTGTGAGGATGGGGAGTCAGACACAAGAGGGCTCCCGATGACTTGCTCAAGGTGGCACAGACGGGAAGTAAAGAATCTGCCTGCAATGCAGAGGACCCGGATTTGATCCCTGGGTCGGGAAGATCCCCTGGAGGTGGGCCTGGCAACCCACTCCAGTATTCTTTCCTGGAGAATCCCATGGACAGAGGAGCCTGGTGGGCTACAGTCCGTGGGGTCAGAGAGTCAGACACGACTGAGGGACGAAACAACAGCAATGTGTAAAACAGATGACTAATGAGAACCTACTGTGTACCGCAGGGGACTCTCCTCGGGGCCCCGTGGCGACCTAAATGGGGAGAAAATCCAAAAAAGAGGGGATGTATGTATACGCACAGTAGAGGCACATTGCTGCACAGCAGAAGCTGACACGACATTTAAAGCAACTAAACTCCAGTAAAATTTTTTTAAATTTAATTTTATTTTTAAACTTCACATAATTGTATTAGTTTTGCCAAATATCAAAATGAATCCGCCACAGGTATACATGTGTTCCCCATCCTGAACCCTCCTCCCTCCTCCCTCCCCATACCATCCCTCTGGTCGTCCCAGTGCTGCTTGGGGCTAGTAAAAATTTTTTTAAATGTAGTTTAAAGAAGAAAAAAGAGACCCCGAAAGAACGAGCAGAAAGCGAACCCCAGGCTCAGTGACGTCTACTCGCCCTGTTTGCGCTTATTCGCTACCAGAGCAATCGCAGCCATTGTTTTCTGCATCACCTTCCTCTGAGGCAGGCTTCATCCTCCACATCCTCCCGCGTAAGGCATGGCCTAGATTCCACTGCGTGTCTTTCTGAAATATATGGCCTGGCAAGGATTCACTCTGACAGTACTGAGAATTGCAAGATTAACATTTTACCATAACATTAAATAAAATCAGTTGGATGAAGGATTTATTATTTCATTAATCTAAAATAGTCCAGTAGAGAAAAGATAATAAAAGTAAGAGCAAGGAACTGTTCAAGTTTTAAGCATGCTCCACTTTCTTTACGTCTTCGAAGACGAGACAATTGTATTAGGGCCCTTGGCTCTTATTAGTACAATAAATTAATGGTTTATAGCCTTTGTTTTATTACTGGAGGAGCACTTCGTAAATCAACCACAAGTACAAGCTAGAAAATAGCCTATAAAACTACTCTTTCTCTCATGTTCTTCCTCTTTCTCAGGCATCATTACTGTTGAGCATAATAAAAAATAGGTATCTAAGAGTATCTCTTAGTACTGTGTGCATTATGACTGGGAATTACTGTATATGTGCACATATATTTATTTCCATTTTTCTCAGGTTCTAAACACATTCATATACACACATATGTGATTGTGATTTTGTTACAAAGGGTTCGATCTTTGTAAGAAATCTGAAACATAGAGGAAGAAGACAATATAGATCACACCCATCACTGACTGAACTACCTATAGATAATTACCCCGGATGCTTGGTGTGTATTCACTCGGTTTTTAAAAATAACATTATAGATGTTTGATTCTTGGTCAGTGTATATCCCTTTATACTCTGAGGACAGATATTACGTCTCTTTTTTTTTTTTTTTTTTTTTTTTTTCTTACATATTTTCACACACACACACACGTGTGTGTTGTGTGTGTTTCACAATCACACCGCCAGGGGTCTGGTCAGAACAGACACTCGGCTTGTGTTTGTTGAATGGCTGAATGAACGAATCTCCTCCTCACCCCAAGCGCCCTTTGAAAATGGAAGCATGCGCAGTCGAGTCTTGCCGTTCCGTGTGCTCGTCTCTCTTTTAAAGCGACTCTACGTTTTCCCTCTCAGCCTCTTTAGGCAGAAAGCACAGGGTAGTCGTGTCTGGCACTCAACCACTGCTAAGCGAGAGCCGGCGATGCCCCCTGCGAACCCGGTTTTTCACGTCTGAGCAGTCAGGCCCCTCTCCGCTGACTCCAGGTCTGTCGGGGGAGCGAGTCAGCCCCACTGCTGAGCCGCACTTTGTGTGTGTCCCGCGGTCACACAGGCAGGGGTGCCGCCATCTTGGGGAGGAACGGCCTGTGCCCCTCACGAGGGGAACGGGGAAGTGGGCCGTGAGCAGAAAACCCACTCAGAGCTACCAGTTAGGGTCCTGCAAGCCATCCGGGGGTCCCGGGGTCAGGTGGGCGGGGACCTGAAGGGCACACCCACAGCCACCGAGTCCAGGCTGAAACGCGAAGGCTGGCGGGGCACGGGCTGGGCCGACGGGCTGGGCCGGAAGTAGCGCGCGGCGAG
>NW_011495078.1:3208266-3224897 GCF_000754665.1 Bison bison bison | reverse complement strand
AGTAGCGCGTGGGGCGGGCGTGCTGCCCCCCGGGAGGGCGGCCCCCGAGAAGAGCCCCAAGCCCCAGCCGTGAGGGGGAAAGCGGCCCCCTGTGAGGCCATGTTTCTCAGCCTCTGCTCTTCGCCTGTCAATCCCGCTCCCCAGGAAGGACAATGGACGAGGCACTAGGACTGGGGCAGGGGGTACAGAGTCCCTCCGCTGTTACGGGGTTTTGCGGCCCCTCGAGGCTCGCCTTCCCGGGTGGGTCCGGCTCCGGCTTACTGCTGCTGGGAGAGTGGGGGTTGTGCCTACGCCCTCCCGAGGTCCGTCTTTTCTCCATCAGTCCTCCGTGTGCTGTGTGCATGCTCAGTCTTGTCCAACTCTGTGTGACCCCACACACTGGAGCCCGCCAGGCTCCTCTGTCCATGGGATTCTTCAGGCAAGAGTACTGGAGTGGGTTGCCATTTCCTCCTCCAGGGCATCTTCCCTAGCCAGGGATCAAACTTGGGTCTCTTGCATCTCCTGCATTGGCAGGCAGATTCTTTCCCACTGCGCCACCTGGAATGATGTAGTCATTCAGCAGGCCCTTATTAAGCACCTGTTGTATACCACAACCTTGTCATAGCTAAGGGGTTTTGCCCATTATGAACCAGTGTCACCCTCTGGGGCAGAATCGCCCTTCAGAATGGATGCTTAGAGGGACATGGGGTCCAGAGCCCTAGGGACTTATGGGAGCAAAGCTCAGCGTCCTACTTAAGTTCAGTGTGAAGCCATTGAGCTTTAAGGAGAGTGTCACCGTGATCCAATTCAGGCTTCAAACATGAGAAGGAAAAAAAAAAAACATTACTGGAAAGCAAATCTAGGTCTGGGGAGCGAGGCAACAAGCCTTAGTTAGTAACCCACATGAGACAGAGCAGGGCAGGTGGACACAGAGGGCGGCTGAGGCAGAGAAGGGATAGGCCCTCACAGGGACCTTCAGTCAACAAGCATGTGACCTTTTATTGACTCAAAGAGTGAACACTCTTTTAAAACCAGCACATCAGTTTGGGTCAGGAATACGCTCATGCTCTTATGTCCAAGTGTGAATTTGCTGCACAGAATAAGTGTGGAGCTCTGAAAGACGGAAAAGACCATATGATATTGCTTACATGGGAAACCTCAAAGAAAAATGGTGCAAATGAACTTCTTTACAACACAGAAATAGCGTCACAGATGTAGAAAGCACACTTCGGGTGACCAGGGTGGAAGTGGAGGGGAAGGGATAAATCGGGAGATTGGGATTGATATATACACATTACTATATATAAATAGAAAAGTAATAAGGCATAGCACGGGGGACTCAACACTCCAGAATGACCTATATGGGGAAAAGATCTAAAGAGTGGGCATATGTGTGTGTGTGTTTATGCACTAAGTCACTTCAGTCGTGTCTGACCTTTTGCGACCCTGTGGATTGTAGCCCGCCAGGCTCCTCAGTCCATGGGATTCTCCAGGCAAGAACAATGGAGTGGGCTGCCATGCCCTCCTCCAGGGGATCTTCCCAACCCAGGGATCACACCTGAGTCCCTGATGTCTCCTGCGTTGGCAGGCGGGTTCTTTACCACTAGCGCCACCTGGGAAACCCCCATGTGTGTGTATAACGGATTCACGTTTCTGTACATCTGAAACTAACACAATGCTGTAAATCAGCTAAATTCCAGTAAAAATCATACTGAAAAAAAGATGGAAAGACCTGGCCCCATAGGCATTGAAAGCAGAAGACAGTTCACAAAATAAACATAGGTGAGTTGCAAAGCAAATATGAATGAACCACAGAAGAAATATTTGTAAAATTAGGAAGCCTAGGTAATCTTTTAAAAATATCTTAGAAGGCTTTCCTGGTGGCTCAGACAGTAAAGAACCTGCCAGCAATGCGGGAGACCCACGTTCAATCCCTGGGTCAGGAAGATCCCCTGGAGAAGGGAATGACAACCCACTATGGCATTCTTGCCTGGAGAATCCCACGGCCAGAGGAGCCTGGCAGGCTACAGTCTATGGAGTTGCAAAGAGCTGGACACGGCTGAGTGACTAACACACTAAAATACTCTCAGAGAAGAATATAAGACCAGATGATGAGGACACAGGCTCATGAAGATGCGCGTCTTTAGCAGTAAAGCCAACATCAGGGCACACAGTGGCAGTAACATGGAGAGTGCTGGTGGTGGCAGGGCTCTCGAGTTTGTGTCCACACCCCAGTGGGGACAACAGCTGTGATTGTGTTTATGCTGCTGTTAATCATTTATAACCTCATTCCACGGGGCAGCGTAACAGTTATTGACATTCTTGAGGCCCTTTTGTTAAAAAGACAGAGTAAAGGTGCTCCCTGAGAGGATCCGTTAACTTACCAGTGCACCTTTTTGGAGCTAATCAACCTTGTTTGGGTTTGGCTTTGGTTTGCTTTTCACAAAGTGTCGCTCTGGGAGGAAGAGATATGTTTTGAGCACTCTTGACCAGATTGGTATGATTTCCATAATGAAATAATACAAAGGGTCACGTGGTACATAATTCACTCATAAGCTCAAAATAGTGGTTTTTATTCATCACTGCTTGCTATACAGGTCATAGGATTCTGAGTGAGAGTAATTAATTTTTCTTAATCTGTAATTACATGTAATTCAAGCCAAACCACCTTCTTCAAATACCAGAAGATACAGTACTTATTAGAGTGTGTGGCTGTAATTATCTTTTCTGTGTTAAAGTTAAAATTCAAGAACGGTCTGTTTATAAAAAAGAGAAAAGAACTTATGTTTAGCACAAATGTATCCTTTGGTGATGTTTTAAAGTGCAATCAGAGCCAGACTGAACTTTAGGATATCTGTATTAGCCACCATGAAAATGTAAAATATGGAAATACTAATAATAAGTATAAATTCATAAAACAGTGATCTTCTGTAGAAACGTAACAGACCAAAGAAGTAAACAGGGCTGCGCTCACCCTCTGCAATGGCCCACGCTCTGTCTGTGGAGTGTGCTTCTCTCTGAACCTGAATAAATCCATTTCTTACCCCAAAAGAAAAAATGTTTTTAAAAAGAAGTAAATAGGGGAAATATGTGAATTCAGCCTGGAGGAGATGGCTTTTAGTTAAGTGGTTGTTTCACTGAGCTTCCTGAGAGTGTAAGACATATTCCATTCATCCTTGTGGTCTAGAGCCTGGCACAGGGCCTGGTACTAGGAAAGCCCTTGACAAATGTGTGATTTATGAACGGGGTGATGGAGGGAGGGAGGGATAGAGGGCTGGATGTAAAGAGGGAGGGAGGGGTGGATAGGAGGATGGATGAATGATGAGTGAAGAGACAGATAAGACAGATGGTAGGATAAGTGGGTGAACAAACGTGAGAGAGGAAATCCAGGAAAGATACAATACACAATGCACCTAAGTCCTATGGAAAATGACAAATAGCCGGGAACGTGTGAAGGTCTGTTCATAGCGTGCAAGTGCGAATGTAGGCATTCGTGGGGGACTGTTTCTGTCTGGAAGAGACTACCTGGTAGGTACAGAAAGTGCTTTGCATGGTGAAAAGGAGAACTGTTTTACAGGAGCGCAGTGACATTCTCAGATCAGCAGGGAGAGGAACAAGTCTGATGGGAGAGAGGCACAGACATCAAAACACATAAGACAGTGTGTTGTCCTTGTCGTTGTCAATAAAGCTGTTTTGAAAACTGAACAGGTTGACATTGGGAGGGCACTTTAAATTCCAACATCACAGTGAAAGAAGTTGACTACTTTTAACCCAGCTATGATTTTATATATCTTGCTTTTATGTGGGAAGTTTGTATTTGAATAATGCTAGTGTTTTTAGAGCCAAGGAGATTAAAAATTTCAAAGAGTAATTTTTTATCTATAATAGCAAGGGTACAGCATTTTGCAGCAAAAATATCAGCCCCCACAGTAAACTCCTTCTCAGTCAGATCTAACCTGTGCTAACTATTAACAAAAAGCTGCCAGTAATCGCAGACACAGATATACAGGGATGGCACGTACGGAAAAGTGGCCACAGCGGTGACATCGTTCACTAAGAACGCTGCTCAGCTGCTGCGGGCCCTTGACACAAGGCTCCCGTGGGTTTCTGCCCTCAGTGCGTGGGGAGTTAGAATCTCAAGTCAATAACGTCTCTTTTAGAGGAGTAAAAAGTGTTAGGCCATCAGAGATTAATAAAGATCATATTATGAGGGCGTTTGAATGCCAAACCCCAAAGCATGCGTTTTAGCTTACAGGCAATACAAAATCATGGAAAGGTTTCTAGGGTGTTAACAGACTGGAGGCAGTGGCAAGGTGAGCCAAGGGCAGGTAAAGAATTAGAGGATGGAGTCCTAGATTTTGGATACAGTTATCTTATACCAGAATGTGATGGCGCCAGAAATATGGCATGGAACGTCTGTTTCTCCAGCTGCATTAGACACATTTTTTTCTTAAATGAATGCATTCGCATAGTGTAAATGGATTTATTTTTTTAAAGATTCAATTATTTGAAATAAATAATTTTAAAAATCTTAGCTAACATTGTAGCTACTATCCATTAAAATCATTTTCTTTGAAATTCTGTTTTTTCCATTTTGTCATGCCATCTGCTTTCCTTCACCTAATATGTGTAAATTGTGCCCTTTATATTTTTCCAACAGTATCCTAGCCCACAAATATTTCACAGTCAAGTTGAACATTCCAACAGGTATTCCAATAATGACAAAAATGGGAATTCAGTGGCCTTCCACTGTAGAGATATCTCTAGAAGGTACATTAGAAGATAGAGATATCTACAAGGTACATTACTGACATAGATATATGACTTTAATGATTCATTATTATAAAGTACCCACTAGGCTGAGAGTTCATGAAGCCATCTGGGTTTTGAAGGATGAATAGGAGCCATTCTAGCAGATGATTTAGAGAGAGAGATGAAGAAAAATACAGTGTTATATGTTAAGCCAGAAGGAGAAAAATGTTCCTATTTAGAAACAATAAGAAAGATGATATAATTTGAGAATAAACTCAATTGCATTGGAAAAGGATCTTGTACTATAGAAAGTCTAATAAACATTTCAAGAGAGTTTGAGCATGATCTTGGAAATTATGACCTGCTGCTAAATAATTTTAAGCATAGATGCAATGGACATGAACTTGGGCAAGCTTCAGGAGATGGTGAGGGACAGGGAGGCCTGGTATGCTGCAGTCCATGGGGTCGCAAAGAGTCGAACATGACTGGGTGACTGAACCACAACAGAACATAATGAGACTGGTGTTTAGAAAGATACATTCAAAACTGTATCAGTAATTGAAACGTTTGAAGTCATCAATGACAATTTTGTTTAATCTTTTAAAATCTGTCACTTCAGAAAACAAAAACAAAAGCCCTAATGGTTTTCTAATAAAAACAGTGATGACTCTAATTCACAGATGGCTTTTCTGAAGGTAGTTTTGCCCACGATCTTCCAAACAGCAAGGGGTGATCGGATGGGGGAATGTCCCTAAAAAGGTGAGGCCAGTGATGCAGAAAGGGTGGTGAAGTGTTGAAGGACGCCCCTGAAAAAGTGAGGCCACAGAAGCAGGAAGTGTGGGACCCTCTCCTCTTTCCAAGAAGGGCAGCCCTCCGTGTCTGCCTCTCTGGTTGGAAGTGACAGTCAGAGTTGAGGATGAGGACAGGGAGGCAGGGTAGGGACCTCGCAGATGCCCTCAGCATCTCTAGCGCAGCCTCCAGGCCACCTGCGCTGCATGGCACCCGCCCATCCAGCCTTGTCTCTGTTTCCGTAGCCTGCATCCCTGAAAAACCCCTAAAAACTGTATCAGTCATTGAAACTCTCAAAGTCATCAATGACAATTTTGTTTCATCTTTTAAAATCTGTCCCTTCAAGAAAGAAAAAAAAACACCTAATGGTTTTCTAATAAAAATAGCGATGACTCTACTCACAGATGGCTTACTTTACAGGAGTCAGGATGACATTACGGTTTTCGTCTCAGATAGGAACACGCTGCCTCCAGGGTGTACATGGGGAGGGCTGGGTGGGAGAACGTGTCAGGCTCTCCTTTTCTCTGGTTGTGAGAACAGCTTTTTAGAAGAGAATGCAACCAAAGTCAAGAGTGGAGGTGCTCCCGACATTTGGTCTCATTCAGATGAATCTTAATTTACTGGATTTGATATAGCGTAGCAAGGCACTGATTTCAGAGTAAATGTGTATGAATTCAGCACGCAAACGAAATCAAAATGACCAACACTTTTCTCCTTGTCTGTGTCATTAATAGACAAGGTAAATGCCTGAAAACGCAGGGATCTTGTCTGGGTTTTCCTGATGAAGATAGGTTCCTTGATTTATGTCCTACTAATCCTTAGTATAGATCCTTGGTAGCTCAGCCGTAAAGAATTCACCTGCAATGTAGGAGAAAAAGGTTGGATCCCTGCGTCAGAAGATCCCCTGGAGAAGGGAATGGCAAGCCCCTCCAGTATTCGTCCCTGGGAAATCCCATGGACAGAGGAGCCTGGTGGGCTAGAGTCCATGCGGTCACAAAAGAGCTGGACATGACTGAGTGACCAAACAGCAACAGTAATCCTTGGTATCATTGAGAGCCGAGGCCTTAAGGACTGAAATGTATTATTCGGAATAATTTCTGAAGAAGGAATCTGAAATACTACTAAATGGCTAATTTCATTTTTAAGGAGAAAGAAACATTTTTGGGGTGAATCTGTTTCATATTTTTGAAGAATAAAATTTGGGATATTTTATTTTACAGTCTCTTTGAAATGACTACATGTTTAGTACATTCAGTAATGCTTCATTAAGTTCTTATATCTTATCATAGTGAAAGTGAAAATGTTACTCTATCAGTCATGTCTGACTCTTTGCGACCCCATGGATGTAGTCCGCCAGGCTCCTCTGTCCTTGGGATTCTCCAGGCAAGAATAGTGGAGTGGGTAGCCATTCCCTTCTCCAGGCCCGACCCAGGGAC
Source organism: Bison bison bison (assembly GCF_000754665.1). Taxonomy (NCBI): domain Eukaryota; kingdom Metazoa; phylum Chordata; class Mammalia; order Artiodactyla; family Bovidae; genus Bison; species Bison bison. The sequence continues at coordinate 3,217,941 of NW_011495078.1, read as the reverse complement.
TAAACTCGAGTCTCCTGCGTTGCAGGTGGATTCTTTACCATCTAGGCCACATATCCTAGCATGGTGTCAACAAATAAGATGCTCTTTTTTTTTTTCTCAGTTATACTGTGTGGTTCTGTTCATAGTGTTCTGCTTATCACAACCGTGGCCCTATTCTCAATTTGCTCTCTTGGGGAAAGCTCCCTCAGCCAGCATAGCCAAGCAAATGCTAACAAGTTTAGTTGTTGTTCAGTCACTAAGTGGTGTCCGTTTGCGACCCCATGGACAGGTGTCCCTGTCCCTCACTATCCTGGAGTTTCCCCAAGTTCAGGTCCATTGAGTTGGTGATGAGCCAGTGATGCTATCCATCTGTCTCATCCTCTACTGCCCTCTTCTTTTGCCTTCAATCTGGAGGCAAGAAATGGCAAACCACTCCAATATTCTTGCCATGAGAACTCCATGAACAGTATAAGAAGGCAAAAATTTCAATGAGCATCTCCAGACATAAGCAACCCATAGATAAGTCATGTGGTTAAACAATAAAAATAAAGAATGACTGAATGAATCTGCCTATTGGGTGGTGGTGGTGGTGGTTTAGTTGGTCAGTCATGTCCGACCCTTGCGACCCCATGGACTGTGGCCTGCCAGACTCTTCTGTCCATGGGATTCTCCAGGCAAGAATACTGGAGTGGCCTGCCCTGCCCTCCTCAGGGGACCTTCTTAACTCAGAGACGGAACCCACGTCTCTTACATCTACCTGCATTGGCAGGCAGATTCTTTACCACTGCTGCTGCTAAGTCGCTTCAGTCGTGTCCCACTGTGTGAGACCCCATAGACGGCAGCCCACCAGGCTCCCCCATCCCTGGGATTCTCCAGGCAAGAACACTGGAGTGGGTTGCCATTTCCTTCTCCAATGCATGAAAGTGAAACGTGAAAGTGAAGTCGCTCAGTCACGTCCAATTCCTCAAGACTCCACGGACGGTAGACAGTAGGGCCACCTGGAAAGCCCGCGGTAGAGGACAAAGTGAAAGTGAAAGTCGCTCGGTCATGTCCGACTCTTTGCGACCCCATGGAATTCTCCAGGCCAGAATACTGGAGTGGGTAGCCTTTCCCTTCTCCAGGGGATCTTCCCGACCCAGGAATCCAACCAGGGTCTCCTACATTGCAGACAGATTCTTTACCAACTGAGCTATCCAGGAAGAGAAGGATCAGCTAAATAGCTACATCATCGTGCCCAACCTTCTGTCTTCTGTCTTTTTCATTTAGTCCCTGCATCATTTATTCTTATCACCTACTGAGTCCCAGGTCTTATTTCCAACTTGCTGAATGACTTCCAGTCCTGGCTTATGTGTTCGGTGTTCATCATACCTTCTTTTCATCCTGGAAGACATTATCATCTGTTTCTCTGACTCATCTTTTACCAGGACTTCACAATTCCTCATCTTCTGTTTCTAATCGGTCACCTTCCTCACAACCCTACCACTTGTGAAGTTCAGGAGTATTTCTTCACATTCTTCTGGAAATGTAAATATCCACGTGCAGTGGTGAATACCTACTGCAGCATGCTGAGAGAATCTAAGGGTCATTCATCGGCTACTCTGGGGAAGCAGATGAAGGGCATGCAAGCCCTACCAGAAGGGAAGAAACAGGCATCAAAAATCCACTCCTGAAGGCGGGGCCCAGGACAAATGGAAATCGGCCAACAGACAAGCAGCAGCTGTGGAACCTTCCAAACCTGAATCATTGATCCCATTATAGTGTCCTGCCAAAACCATGCCCAACAATCCATTCTCAAGCCAGGCTTTTCTTGCCTTTTTAACTGGGCTATAGTTGCCTTCCAATGTCGTGTTAGTTTCTGCTGTACAATGAACTGAATCGGCGTTACGCATACATATTGCCACTCCCTCTTGGGACTCCCTACCCCACCATCCTACCCCTCCAGGTCATCACAGAGCCCCGAGCTGAGCTCTCTGTGCTATACAGCAGCTTCCCATGATGACCTGTTTCACACCTGGAAGTGCATATATGTCAATCCCAGCCTCCCAGTTCACCCCACCCCGCCTTCCCCACCCGGCCTCCACATCTCTCTACATCTGTGTCTCTATTCTTGCCCTGCAAATAGACTCAGCTGTCCCATTTTTTCTAGATTCCACATATATGTGTTCATATATGATACTTGTTTTTCTCTTTCTTACTTTCTGGAACTTCGTACATTTCCAGAATAATTGGTACAAAGTTAGATGGCCTCCTCTTCAATTTCCCAGTGTATGCCCCACGTTCACAGGAAAGTGTCTCTGCTTTCCCTGGGATGTGCCTCCCAGTGTGGCCAGCAGGGACAGGCGTGGCCTCCTCCCTCCTGCCTCTCCACTCAAGCCTGTTTGTCGTTTTCTGCTCCTTGCCTAGTGTTCCTGTTCCACTTTCATCTTTTCCCATCATCCCTGGAAATTTTTTTTGTATCCTCAAATCTAGCAAAGTTCTCAAGATCCACCTACTTGGAATTTTTGGAGTGGCTGTTAGAAATATCACTAGAAGAGATCTTCGCCATCCCACCCAGCTCTCTTCCCACCCATGGTCTCCACTGAATTAAGGGAGAAGAACTATATTCCAGCCCTTGCATTTCCACTCTGAGGGCTCCCCCATGGCGAGCACCCTGCAGTGGTCATACTGAGGCTGCCTGCTGTATAGCATCGCTACCTATAATGCTTTGAGAGTTTTGTTTCAGAATCCAAGTCTGCATAGATTTTGCTTTGCGGATTTAGTTTCCTATCTTGAGTCACATGGGCTTCCCAGGTGGCGCTAGTGGTAAAGCGAAAGTATTAGTTTCTCAGTCATGTCCAAGTCTTTGTGACTCCAGGGACTGTAGCCTGCCTGCCAGGCTCCTCTGTCCATGGAGTTCTCGAAGCAAGAATACTGGAATGGGTAGCCATTCTCTTCTCCAGGGTATCTTCCTAACCCAGGGATCAAACCCAGGTCTCCTGCATCACAGGCAGATTCTTTACCATCTGAGCCACCAGGGAAGTCCCTGCCAGTGTAGGAGAAATAAGAGATATGGGTTTGATCTCTGGGTCTGGAAGATCCCCTGGAGGAGGGCATGGAAACCCACTCCAGTATTTTTGCCTGGAGAATCCCATGGACAGAGGAGGCTGGCAGGTTACAATCCATGGGGTCAGAAAAAGCCAGGCATGACTGAAGCGACTTAGCACACATACATCCACAGTGAGTTACATTCCACAATCGACAATGAACAGAAGATGACATGCCCCCCCCCGCCCCGCACCGAGTGCCTGTCTCACAGATTTGCTCCGTGGTGCTCACAGACAGTACCAACTGTTCTTCCTGTTGACTGCCAAAATAAGTCAGCAGTTGGGAAGGAAAAAAAAACACTATGAATTATGGAAAATAACTGGGGAGACAGAATGGCAATACAATGGGGAGAAAAGTACCAATTCTCTGTGGCCACCCACTCAAGTGCCTGCCTCGTACTTCAACCAACAAAAAGAAAAGTAAATGAAGGAGGACATCTAGTCAACCAGGAGCCTCAGAAACAGGAGAGTGGAGAGGGCTTTCCCTGCCCGTTCAAAGAGCTAGCTCAACTGCTGTAATGCAAGATTTAGGTCTCAATCTCTTGCAAAACTGTTTCATGAACACAGCAAACTGGCCTATAGGAGAGCTAGATGGAAAGACTGTTGTTGTTCAGTCGCCAAGTCATGTCAGACTCTTTGCAACCCCATTGGATTGCAGCACGCCAGGCTTCCCTGTCCTTCACTATCTCCCTGAGTTTGCTCAAACTCATGTCCATGGAGTCAGTGATGCCATCCAACCACCTCATCCTCTGTCGTCCCCTTCTCCTCCTGCCCTCAATCATTTCCAGCATCAGGGTCTTTTCTAAAGAGTTGGCTGTTCGCATCAGGTGGCCAAAGTATTGGAACTTCAGCTTTAGCATCAGTACTTCCAAGGAATATTCCAGGTTGATTTCCATAGGCTTGACTGGTTTGATCTCTGGAATGTGACAAAGCATGTCTGGGAGTCAACTCAGCTTCCATGTGAAAAGCTTCATAACATCACCTCAGGCTCTGCAGTCTGATAACCAGTCTGACCTGTCAGCCTCTCTGATACCTAATGGTGTTTAGACCTGTGCCAGCCTCGTGTCCCTGTGAGGTCGGCCACAGGCTTCAAGGGTCAGCATGTCAGTGCTCACAGCCCATGCTTGGGAGCACGTGTTCCATGGTGCTTATCTCCAGTGCTAAGGAGATGACCATGAACAGTATCACAAGGTCTGCCCAGGCCGTGTTTTTTCTTATCTAACAGGACATCATCTCTGAGCATCCACAGCCCCTTCATCTTAGTATTTCCCAGGCTCTTCTGCACTGATTCACTTCTGCTTCCCCGAAGAGACTGTAAGCATTTCCATTCTGAAGGACAGTCCTCACACCTACCCCAGTCCTGTGAATTCTGAGAAAATAAACACAACACACCGGAAAATTATCGTGAAAATGCACGGCTGTGGCTTATTGTTATGTGTTTTTAAGAACATTCTTTGGCAGCTGTCTTCATCAATAGTGGAACATTTGGGCCAACTTGTATACCACCAGAGCTTTCAGTAGAAGCTGATTCGGTAACATGCCTAAACTCCATTTTTCAAACCCTAGATAAGGATGCTCATGGTATGGCTACTGTTCAGGCAGACCTGGAGATTATTGCTCAGAGACGACTGTGTGGAGACGCTTTACTTTTGTGCTGAAGTTCTACAGTTGCAGTTGCGTAAACACTTGGTTTATAATAATACATGGAATAGTAGGAAAAAACCATTGCCATGAAACAGTTCCATGTGTCAGCTTTAAGTAGCTTTTGTTTATGGTCTTTTTGTTGGTTGGTTTTTTTCCCTTTTCACAGACTTGCCCTCCTTACTGTGAGTTGAGGAAAGAAAAGGATTGAAAAAGAGGAAAGATAAGAGTTTAGCTCTGGAACTTAGGAATTCATTCATGGGAATGGTTGTATCTTCCAGTAAAGAGTCAAGACCAGTGTTTTCCTTTCGACTGCCTGGCGCAGCCACCCCAACTGCAGTGGATGGGTATTTGCAAACATTAGTGACACTGTTTACATACAGAAAACATACTTATTAGGGCAAAAGCTTTGAGATTTTGATTAAGTGGAAAAATGTTTTAAAAAAACAGAGGAGGTACTGGAATTACTTTTGTTAGCTTTGCTCCTGCTAATCCTTTTCTGAAAAGAAAAAAAAAAAATCTCTTGCCTGAATATTTTCCCGTTGTTATTTTGGCATCTTCCTGCTGCTAAATGTCTCCCTGCTGTTTGCGTTTTAGATTGGAGTTCGGAAAGTGTTCCTGAAATACTGGCACGCCAGCCAGCTGAACGATCTGTGCCGCCAGCTGCAGAGAAAAATTATCACCTGCCAAAAAGGTAACAGTCACACATTTCACAGTCACAGTGCAGTCACAGTTCTGAACTTTGCTGAACTGTGAAATACAAACCATTGAGTGAACCCCCACATTTAAATCTTTGGGGGACCTACGTTAGAGAGGACCCTGCCATGGCCCTACGTCTGTCCATCCCATGGCACCACCTTTGGGCAAATAAATAGGTTTCTGGAGTTCAGAAAGCACTGTGGCTAAGTTGGCTGTTTACCTGTTTCTAGATCAGAGTGTGCTTTATTCCCTGGTCATTCCATCTGCAGTTCTGTGCCTCATTGTCACCTAAGCCATCATTTGGAAGAGGGAATATACGTATCTTTTAATGGATGCATCCCTCACCTTGAAAATGGGCTTCCCTGTTGGCTCAGTGGGTAAAGAATGCGCCTGTAATGCAGGAGACACAGGAGACAAGGGTTTGATCCCTGGGTTTGGGAAGATCCCCTGGAGGAGGAAATGGCAATATTCTGCCTGGAAAATCCCATGGACAGAGGAGCCTGGTAGGCTACAGTCCATGGGGTTGGAAAGAGTCAGACACGACTGAAGTGACTGATCACGCACACATGCACACCTTGAAAATAACTAGTTTGTTGATCCTGCAAGAAACACAGGACAAGAAGAAGGCACCTCCACACCTGCAGTGGGGGGGAAAAGCCCCATGTGACACTTGAGTGCAGCTCTGCATTCAGATTCCTGGGCTACTCCTGCAGTCAGCCTCTGGCAGCCACTCCTCCAAACCCCAGACCACATGGCAGGCTCTCTGCCTGGTCCCCTGAGGTCACTTTGACCAGCCTGGAGATCGGGGTGGTGGGAGGAGCCTCTGGTGAGGAAAGGGCCAACTCCCAGCTATGTGCACTCCTTGCTTCTGTCTGGGTTAGGCTGGTCTGGCCTCCTTTGCGGACTTCCCTGGTGGCTCAGATGTTAAAGAATCTGCCTGCAGTGCAGGAGACGCAGATTCGATTCCTGGGTTGGGAAGATCCCCTGGAGAAGGAAGTAGCAACTCTTTCCAGTATTCTTGCCTGGAGAATCCCATGGACAGAGGAGCCTGGTCGGCTACAGTTCATGGGGTTGTAAAGAGTCGAACACGACTGAGTGACTAAGCACACATATAGCTTATATACACAGTGCAGGGAAAGGCTGGGCTCACAGGTCCACTCTTGACCACCACCTTTGCAGTTCCTGTTTGTGTGGTCAGACCTGGCATCCCCTGGGAGCTGGTGAGAAATGCAGAGTCTCAGGCCCCGCCTGCCCCAGACCCGCTGAATCTGAATGTGTATTTGTAGCCTCGGGCTGGAGGTGGGACTGAGTATGCTAGGCCCCTGGGCTGTGGAGTCACCCCCTTGTTATACACATCACTCTTTCAGGGGTCCCCTGGTAGCTCAGATGATAAAGAGTTTGCTCGCAATGTGGGAAACCTGGGTTCGATCGCTGGGTTGGGAAGATCCCCTGAAGGAGGAAATGGCAACCCACTCCAGTATTCTTGCCTGGGAAATCCCATGGGCGGAGGAGCCTGGCAGGCTACAGTCCATGGAGTCTCAAAGAGTTGTATCCGACTGAGCAACTAGCATGAACGTTCTCCTGGAACGTGTAATTAGAGGACTGTGCACTCTGCCCTCCAGCAGGGGTGCCCACTAGAAGTGCCTCCTCGGGTTGCTTACCAGTGTTAAGTCTCTGAGCCCTGCAGAGCTGAAACAAGAAATGAGCAGAACCGTGGTTCTTTCCTTAGCTCTAATGATAAAAATCGAGAATGGGTTTTTAAAAATGGCACCAAGATAAAAACCATAATTTTCTATCGCATAAATGAAATAACGGCTGTAAAAGCATTTTTTTTTTTAATTTACAGGCTCTTCAATGCAAAGTATTTACTTACTGATTTTTATTTTTACATCTCTTGGAACCATAGCTTCGGTCCTTTTTGCACATGTGAAATTCACTCAGAAGTTATAGCATCTGGAGTCATTTCCAGTTTTTCAAGAGTTCTCAGGTTTTCCTTGTAAATATTAGGTGGAAGAAAGCTGTAACTTCCTTAAGTTTAATCATTTCAATTACAGATTATTCCCAACAGAAATTTTCCTCTGACTGTATACCTTCATTTTACCCTGCATGGAATTGTCAGAAAGAGACAATCAATTACCTATTTGTGGCAGATTTAGTTCATTAGTTGTCTCGTAGTAAAGATGCCACATTTTAGCAACTCCTATAACAATTTTAATAAAATTTTTTGACGATCACTGGCGTGAAGTGCAGGAAAACAGAGTCTGAACAGCAGACAGAGGATTCCCGGGTGAACACAAATCCAGTGAATTGTCCTTCTGTAGTCGGAGGTCAGAAGTCTGGCTTGTCCACGTTAACCATCTCTTTATTCTGAGAGATTAAACATCTTGAATATACCCTCCCCTTCAGCTACCAAAACGTCACAGTCTCTCTTTTTCAAATGAGCAAGTCAACTGGCCAGTTTGAGGCTTTCTGCTTCTCTCTCTCCCTGTGCCTGTCACATGGTTAATATTTCTGCGTTTTATTCTGCATTTTATATTCCTGAAGTCTGATTGTACCTTTCACTGTTTAATCTTTTTCTCTTTTAGATTAGTTCAGCATGACTGTTTCTACAGTTAATACAACCGCATTTCAGAGTAACTAAACATTTAGTATTGCCGTCTGAGAAAAAAGAGCCCTTGAGCATTTTAGACATCTGTGTATTTTTTGCCTCTGAAGCCATAATTGTAGAAAGTTGTGTCCACCTTCCCACCCTTTAAAAATTTTTTTAATTTATTTTTATTAACCAAAAACATTTTGTATTGTGATATGGCTGATTAACAATTTGAACAGAGTCAAGGTATCTCAGTAAATATCCTAGACATATGTAGATACCTACACATTTGTCCTCCCATAGCCAGGAAATATTTTAAAACACTTAATGTTTTGCAGGGTAATTTCCTCCCTACAGAGGAGAATAAAGTGTCTTTATAGCACATTTGGAGAAGGGAATGGCAACCCACTCCAGTATTCCTGCCTGAAGAATCCCAGGGACGGGGGAGCCTGGTGGGCTGCCGTCTATGGGAATTGCAAAGAGTCGGACATGACTGAGCGACTGAGCACATACCCACATTAATTTTCCCTACAATTATAGCTCTTCCTATAATCCAAACAACTCCTTCTAGTCTTAGAAACTTAGACTGGGAAGAGACGCATCTGGGCAACTATTGGAAACCACTCCCCCACCCCACCCCCCACACCTGTCAGAGCCTCCCTGAGCAGGGCCCATCCTGTTTTTAACTTGCCCAGGGACTGGGAACTGACCCTTTTTCCCATGACATGCCTGATCCATTGACCAGCTTTGCTCATTGTTTGAAATGTCTTCCTTGTATTGATCCCAAACACACTTCCTTACACCTTCCCTGTTGTGACCCATCTGGAGAGCTCCAGAGCATGTCTCCAGGGCTGCATGATGGAGTTTGGCCTCGTAAGAGCAGAGATTCGAACCCTGGCCTCTACTGTTGGTTGGCCATGTCTCCTTGGAGGAATTTTCTTAACCTCAGTAAGCTTCTGTTTCTTTGGGTACAAAATGAAGATTTGTTGTTGTTGAGTTGCTAAGGCGTGTCAGATTCTTTGCAACCTCATGGACTGTAGCCCGCCAGGCTCCTCCACCCATTGGATTTCCTAGGCAAGAATACTGGAGTGGGTTGCCATTTCCTTCTCCAGAGAAACTTCCCATCCCAGGGATCAAACCCGTGTTTCTTGTATCTCCTGTTTTGGAAGGAAGATTCTTTACCACTAGTGCCACCTGGAAAGCCCACAGAATGAAGGGATGGGTACATCAGTGATCGTTGAGTTTGGGCCTTGAAAGATGGGATGGGATCCTGGCATGTGGCAGTGCCTTTGAACAGCGGGCATGATTTTTCTTTGCAAGTCTTACATTTGTTACTGACATATTAGTGATTTCGAAGTGTGTTCACCCACCTGTTTTTCCCCTGATTCTTGCATGTTTTTCTAGCCCTGCTTCCCCAGAAAGCAGAAGGATGCCCCATATTTCTACACAATCTCTTCCCAGAGCCTTAAATGCAGAGCTGGTTTTTCTACGACTTAAATCCCAGTCCTGTGAACAGTATGTGCATGACATTCTCAGAGACTACTTCCAGGGGCCTCAGAGGTTTCTGTTATAATCTGATATAATGCAGTTGGTGCATTGGGACACACCCAGAATTCTCTGGGGTTTGGACTTCCTTCCATCAATGTCCAGACTGTGTTACCATAGAAGGAGGGAGCTTTGTCA
>NW_011495078.1:3198497-3208166 GCF_000754665.1 Bison bison bison | reverse complement strand
CAGGGTAAGGGTTTTTACCTCCATTCCTGTCATTCCTAAAAGTGTGGGTATCTTTTTTAAGACAACATTAGAATGTTTTAGTAAGTCCTAGACTGGGTGAAGAATATTTTATTTTAGAGCTTCCCTGGTGGCTCAGTCGGTAAAAATTCTGCCTGGAATGTGGGAGACCTGGGTTTGATCCCTGGGTCAGGAAGATCCCTTGGAGGAGGCAATGGCAACTGCACTCCAATATTCCTGCCTGGAGAATCCCATGGACAGAGGAGCCTGGCGGGCTGCAGTCCATGGGGTCACAAAGAGTTGGACACGACTGAGCAGCTAACACTTATTCTTTAGACATGATGTATCTGTGGCTTGTTGGTGTACATCTGGATTTCTGACCCACCGTTGTGTTCTTTCACTGAAGTGGTCAGAGGATTTTTAGCCCGCCAGCACTTGCATCAGAAAAGGAGCATACGGCAGCAGGAGGTCACATCCATCAACAGCTTCCTGCAGGTCACAGAGGACCTGGGGCTGAAGACCTATGACGCCCTGGTTGTTCAGAACGCCTCGGACATTGCCCGCGAGAATGACCGGCTTCGGAACGAGATGAACGCTGCTTTCCACAGAGAGAAGTTGGAGGCCAGGGGCAAGCAGGAGGAAGGCTCCAAAAGGTAAAGGCGGGCGGTGTCCAGCTCCCGTCACCCACGTGGTTCATCAGGGTGGGGGGAGCAAGAAAATGCCCATAGTGCTTTTCAAAATATGGTTTTTTTATATGGACCATTTTTAGAGTCCTCACTGAGTTTGTTGCAATATTGTTTCTGTTTCATATTTCGGTATTTTGGCCACGAAGCCCGTGGGATTTCGGCTCCCTCACCAGGGATCAGACCCACACCCCGTGGCTTGGGAAGGCGAAGTCTTAACCACCGGACCCCAAGGAAGTCCCAGTGCTGATAGCTCTTAATGTAAAGTTCAATCACACGTGACCATAGGGAGAAGAACACTCATATACGCATGCCCACTGTGTAAAGTGAAACCTCCTGACATCTGAAAGGATACATTGCCTGGGCTTTCCTTCTAGAAAACGGATGCTCTGTGTGTTAGTTCAGGCCACGTGAAATAATTGCTACACTAATGCCTGTATCATTTGCCACCTCCAGCACCAAGATTTTTTTTTTTTAATTTTTTATTTCGTTCTTTATCAGCCGTGCTGGGTCTTTGCTGCTGCACTGGTTTTCTCTGGTTTCCGTGAGCGGGTATCGAGAGCTACCCTCGAGGTGCAGTGAGTGGGCTTCTCATCGTGGTGGGTTCTCTCGTTGGGAAGCACAGGATCTAGGGCTCTGGCTCAGTAGTTATGGAGCCCAGGCCATGTTGTCCCACAGCATGTGGGATAATCTGGGACTGGGGACCGAACCCGTGCCCTGTGCATTGGCAGATGAATTCTTTACCACTGGGCCACCAGGGAAGTCCCTCACCAACCGAGTTTTAAGTCCTCTAATATTTCCATCTTAGCAAAAACGTATAGCTGGGATCTCGACATCTTTACGCAAGTGTCATATATATAAATAAGGCTGACTCAGAAACGTCTGAAAGTTTGACCCCCAAAATGGAGAAGCCACTCTAAAAACACAAAAGCAGTGAGCTTGATCGGTGGTGGCCTGTATTATATTTCCCTTAGGAAGCTCGCTCATCTTCTTTGCCAGTAAGGAAAGCTTCAGGGAAAGCTGAGCTGGAAATAAACAAGTGAAGAAATCCAGGTCCTTCTCCACGTCACCGCTCTTGTCTCCCTGTGACAAATGACGATACTCGTGCCTGATAGCCCTCCCTGGTCCTTTCCATCCTAATTTGCTGTCAGGAAGATTGTTTTTCCCCAGACTTTTAACTTTTTATTTTGTATTTGGGACATAGACGATTATCAGTGTATGGTAGTTTCAGGCGAACAGCAGTGAAGGGACTCAGCCATACATATACATGTATCCATTCTCCGCAGCCCCCTCCCATCCAGGCTGCCACGTGACACTGAGCTCCACGTGCTCTACAGTGGGTCCTTGTTGCTCTCCACTTTGAATATAGCAGTGTGTACATGACCTTCCCAAAGTCTCAGGGAGGTACTTTCCCATAGGAACACAGCAATATCTAGTTGCTCCTCACTGCAGATGACCGCCCCCCTTGGCCTTGACTGCAATGTCAAATGATTTTTTATTAAAGTGGAAATGGTGGTGTGTCCCTCACTAATTAGCTTCAACTATCTCAGTGATTAAATGCTGAAAAAATTCCCTTTGTACGGAAAACTGTAATTAAACATTACAGGGAAAACAAATTATCCTCCGAGTGCCACACTTTCATCTTCAGCTCGTTCATTTCCTACACGGGCGTCTGATCTGCCCGGCAGTGGATCCCAGCCCTGTTGGTTCTCTGCCACACAAAGATATAATTATAAAACAAATGCTCCGAGACTCCTTGTGAAATGAACGCGTTGGCATCTCCCTCGCACACGATTACATTGACATGTGAAGCCAGAAGGAAATTTTTTTTTTAACCAGATAACTATTAATTTTATATGACTTCCAGAATAATATTTATTATTTTCTCTGCTGGAGCTAAACAGCCACCCCAATTTCTCAATTTCATCATGTATTCATTTGCCTGCTATAAAATTAAGTGAAGAAGTATTTGTCTATTTATTTATTGAATACCAGCAGTTCACTTGGCATTGGGCAACCAGATGGAGCCACAGAAGAAAAATAACAATTCTGCACATAATTAAATAATTGCTGATGGAATTTAAATGGCAAGGGAAAGAGAGAGAGAGACAGGGAAAATGAAAATCTTTGATCATTGTAAGTATATACTCTTTTGCAAGGATGAGCAGTGATGAACTCCCAGCAACTGATGCATCAGTAACTCTCTATTAAGATGAATTTCCCAGAAATTATCATTCAGATGGAAATTCTGGTTTTTTGATTTGCTTAATAATCGGAGTGTGAAAAATTGACTCAGCGAATGCCTGATGGCAAATGTGGCACTCCTTGAGACGTCTTGGGTTTGGGTGAGATGTTTTTCTGAAGTAATCCTGATGAGATTCGCACGTGCTTATCTGTGGGGAAGCGGGGCTGGAAGGATGGAGTGGCTGCTTCTAGAGGCCCTGGGTACTGGAGCGCCGCAGGCATCCTCCAGCCTCGCGGGAAGGCTGATTTACCCAAGAGCCGAGATGACGTGTGCTTGAGCCGCTTCACTGCTACCATCTGAATGATGGCTCTGGGTCCCTCCGCTGGGGCTCTGCGTGTTCATTCTCTCCCCACAGAGCTGAAGACAAGAGCGGACCCAGGCGTCTCCACTGTAGCTCCATCTCAGTCCCCGCAGCAGTGGACGGCCTGACCCAGTCCCTGGCCGGTCCGACCCAGTCCCTGGCCGGTCCGCCCTCCAGGCCCCCTTCTCTGCACTCGGTGTTCAGCCTGGATGACGGCAGCGGCCTCCCGTCGCCACGGAAACAGCCTCCGCCCAAGCCAAAGAGGGACCCAGCCACGCGGCTGAGCGCCTCCTACGAGGCTGTGAGCGCCTGCCTATGGGCTGCAGCGAGGGACTCAGCGAATGAAGGTTAGCCCTGGGGAGGAAAGGGGCTGCCCCGCTGGGTCATGGATGCTTGACTTCCGGCCTTTGGGTGCCCCGTGCAGCACTGCCGCCCTGGTATATTTTTAATAGAATTAAATCCATCCTTGGCTTGCCAGGGGCCCCTTAATCATTAAAGATAAAGAATATTAATTCAAATCTCTAAGCCTCTTAGGGAAAAGCTACTTACATATCACTTTCCTTCACTCCTATCCCAACTTCCACATCCAATGAGGAGCCTCAAACAGAACAGTTCAGAAAGTCGGTCGCTAGTCCATGTAAACTTCTGCGAATTAGAAAGCTAAAGAGATTCATCCAGCTTCCCTGTTATCACAACCTAATTAAAAATTAAGCCTGCTTTATCTGCACACAGTAACTGAACCAATTCACGCAGGGGAGAAACATGACTCGGCAGAACTCAATGAGTGAAATTTTGGAGACCAGACAACAAAAGTTTCTGCGTTGGTGGTCTAGACATATTTAGGCAAAACCACAGTTTATTCTCAAGTAAACTTATCATAGGTTAGTTCATGTGGCGTTATTGCTTAATTACTAATTTTTAGAATTATGAAATGCAGAGGCGGTCCTTCTTTGCAGAAAAGTTTAACAAATTCTCAGATTTTAGCTGTCACCCTTGGAATGTGAGGCCCCATTCTAGGCCCAGGAGGATGCACAATATATGAAGCAAACCAAGATACCTTCCCTCCTGGGGCCTGCACTCTAGTGGGGGAGACAGATGGAAAACACAAGAGACAGATAAATACACAGAGTATTTTAGAAGACCACGGCTGTATAGGGAAATAGAGAAAGAGGTGGTGATGCCAGGTGAGATTCTAGATACGCAGCGATTCTAGATAGCAATTCTGGCTGCATAGGTTTCATTGGAAAATATTACATGAACAGAGGAGGGAACACAAATTCTTTGGTAAATAAATGAGCCAAAAATGCAAACGCTCAGCAAAGCCATAAGTTCATCTTTGACACCAAGGAGATGGGCAGACCATGGACCAGAAATCTGGTCTGTGAGATCTTTCACAGCAAGGACTTGACCCTAGTAATCTTCAAAGACGCTCTTCATCCGTTACTTTAGAAAGAATAGATCTTCAGGAGAATTTTTTTTTAATTGCTGTTGTCATGTATGAGTCACGTTACAGTAATGCTTAGATGGAGATGAAGGAGAAATTCATTACTTTGGGAGAAGAGGACAAATGTGTGTTTTCAGCATCATGATAATATGGGACATAGCAAAAACATGAGAGAAACTGTCTGGAGGAGAGCCTTCAGGTGGATTTAGATGTGAAAATAAATAGAAAGAGAAGGCCTTCCAAAGGAGCAAGCCCTTCTCCTCTTCTTCCCAGTGTACAAGACAAACTGGAAGGGTCTTATAGTCTCCGCAAGTTGTAAATATGCTCCCTGAGAAGGTAGATCAGGCCCACTTCCCCAGTATTACTTGTAGATTTCTACAGTGGATTATAGAGCAGATCACTGTGGTTGAAATAAAACTGGGGCTGGGGGGATATGTTAGGAAAGGAAGAATAGCATCTAAAAGGCTAAGCCTAATGAGATGGGAGGAACTTCCCAGGGGCAAAGAACTGGCCTGCCAATGCAGGAAACATAAGAGATGCAGGTTCGATCCCTGGATGGGGAAGATCCTCTGGAGGAGGGCATGACAACCCACTCCAGTACTCTTGTCTGGAGAATCCCATGGACAGAGGAGCCTGGTAGGTTATGGTCCATTGGGTCACAAAGAGTCATATATAACTGAAGCAACTTAGCACAGCACAGCACAATGAGATGGGAAAATGTAAAATATAGACTCAAGACAGCATCATAAATTTTAAAAAAGTACTGAACAAGATGGAAAATTTGCAATCTTGTATATAAGATGGAGCCCCAACCAAATTTGAACACCATCCATGAACTCTATTAATTTGTATAAACAGGCCTTGCAATAGCCTGTAAAGCCTAAACATGCTTTCTGTCTGTGTGTACATGAGAAGTCTACCTGCCCTGGAATTGAGAATTTGGAGAAGTCAGGTGCCAACTCGTCACACAGTAGGGACAGGAGACAAAATATTGAGGCTGCAGTTGAGAGTCTTTCCTATGTGTAGCAGAAAGCAAATGTCAATTTAAAAATGTTAGTCAAGAACCACAGGGGATAAAAATATACATAAAAGCAAATGACAGGAAAAAAAAAAAAGATTAATGAAGAGGAAGCAAGAAAGACCCCAGGTGTAAAACTCTTGAGATTCCTTGTACATGGAGAATCAGAAAGCTGCTAAATGCTGCCTGTTTAAAAAACATGCTGTGATATCATTAGATTTGCAAGACTTTTATATAAATTATAGGTTCTTAAAATATAATCTCAGCTCACAGGTGGTTCTGAGATGCTTTTGGTGTCTCCCCACTGTGGCCCACCCCGGGGGGAACTCACATTGTAGAGGCAGGGCCAGTCCATAAATCTGCTGCTTCTTCACGATCCACATTAGTGCTTCTTCCTTAATCCTGAGGGCTGGACAGCCATCACATGTCTCCTGAGGCTCCAGGTGAATCCCTGTGTTCGGCAGTGTGTTTTAAGTGGGTCTTTACAGATAGGAAGAGTAACCTGACTGATTGGGTAGAGCAGGTGTGCTGGCCAGCATCTGTCGCTCTAGGACTCGGGCTCACTTGCTCCGATCCACAGCGTCTAGCATGCCGTCCGTCAGCAGTGGCCCTGGTCCTCTTTACGCCATCATCGCAGGAGCCGAAGGTGTCCAGAAAGTGCCCACTCCCCACTAGTGGCTATTTCAGTTCAAAATAATTAAAAGTGAGCAAAGTCTAAAGTTCAGTTTCTCAGTCATCAGTGCCAAGGACTCCGGAGCAGCTGGTGGGAAATTTCTTATCATCACAAAAGTCGATCCGACAGCACTGATGTTTTCTTTAAACTGGAGTCTAGTAGATTTACAGTGCTGTCTTAGTTCCAGGTGTACAGCCAAGTGAATCAATTATACGTGTGCACACAGCCACTCTTTTTTAGCTTGTTTTCCGAAGGTAGGTCATTACAGAGCATTGAGTAGCGTTCCCAGTGCTATACAGCAGACCTGTATTACTTATCTCTTGATATACAGTGGTGTGTGTGTCAGTTCCAGTCTCCCAACTTATCCCGCCTTACCTCCTTGGTAATCATAAGTTTGTTGTCTCCTGTAATTCTGTAAATCTACTCCCATGTTATAGGTAAGCTCATTTGTACCCCTTTTTTTCAGATTCCATATATAACTGTTACCATATGCTATTTGTCTTTCTCTGTCTGACTTACTTCACTCGGTAGGGGAGAAGGCAATGGCACCCCACTCCAGTACTCTTGCCTGGAAAATCCCATGGACGGAGGAGCCTGGTAGGCTGCAGTCCACGGGGTCGAGAAGAGTTGGACACGACCGAGCGACTTCACTTTCACTTTTCACTTTCATGCATTGGAGAAGGAAATGGAAACCCACTCCAGTGTCCTTGCCTGGAGAATCCCAGGGACGGGGGAGCCTGGTGGCTTGCCTTCTATGGGTCGCACAGAGTCGGACATGACTGAAGCGACTTAGCAGCAGCAGCAGCAGCACTCAGTAGAACAATCTCCAGGTTCCTCCTTGTCATTGTATATGGCATTATAGACAGCACTGATTTTTTTTTAACTTTTTATTTGTTTAAAGAGAACAAAAAAATTTTTTATTTTTGTACATTTAAAAAATTTTCATGAACCTTCTAAACACTTTTGTTCAGTTGAACATATACAACTCTTCAAAGTAAAGATGCTGGTGATTGTAGTGTTGTTTTGACAGGCATGCCTGTGTCTCTAGTCGTTCAGTCATATCCGACTTTTTGTGACCATTTGGACTGTATCCCGTCAGGCTCCTCTGTCCATGGGGTTCTCCAGGCAAGACTACTGGAGTGGGTTGCCATGCCTTCTTCCAGGGGATATTCCCAACCTAGGGATCGAACCTACAACTTCTGTGTCTCCTGCATCGCAGGCAGATTCTTTATGTGATGAAACAGGAGGGGACTTTAACTCAGAGAAAGTGAAAGTGTGAGTCACTCAGTCGTGTCCAACTCTTTGCAACCCCATGGACTGTAGCTCTCCAGGATTGTCCATGGAATTCTCCAGGCCAGAATACTGGAGTGGGTTGGCATGCCCTCCTCCAGGGGATCGTCCCGACCCAAGGATCGAATCCAGGTCTCCTGCATTGCAGGCAGATTCTTTACCATCTGAGCCACCAGGGAAGCCCTTAACCCAGAGCATCTATGCTAATTTACCCGAAGTACCCAAAGGCTTTTAGTGGTGGCGCTAGAGTAAATTAGCACTAATTTCAAATTCATGGTTTTACCACAAGGGGAATACTGAGTTTTCTGCACCTAGAACTGTATCACACCATTATCTGTCTTCTGCAAAAGATAGGAAGGAAATTTGATCACTGCTTGAAATGTTGGGTGAACACCATTCATAAGAACAAGACCACAAATCAACTTCAGGATCTTTTCTTTTATGAAATAAAGCTGCTGAAGAACTCAGAAGGCTGTAGAGTGCAAAGAGATGCAACCGGAGAGTGAAGGTCAAAAATTGTAGAGACGCCAGTAGTTAGGTCCCCCTGAAGTAGATTCCTTTCTGCCCAGTCCTGTTCTTCGCAACATGTGCCTTTCCTAGAGGTTTTCATCCAGTAAACATGGTCGTCTGGCCAGGGCTTTTTTTTTTTTTTTCCTCACTATCTTTGTGCCTGAAAAGCTGGAAACAATCTTGTGAGCCAGTAAATTTTAACATGTGTTTGCAAACTATTAACAAGCGAGAGCCAACTATTTGAAAGTACGATTTTTAGAAGTCTAGGATTGTTCTTTGCAAAGAGAGACCAGGAAGGGAAGAACAGGCAGTGACTTCACTTTTTCTTTGCTGAGAAGCTCCCAGCGGAGAGCTTTTCCCAGAAGCTGAGTTTCTAAACCCAGCGAGCTGACATTCCCCTCCCCCCACATGGTGACCACCGGATGGTGAAACAGCAGCACAGGACAGGTTTTCTTGGGCAGCTCTCGGCATCAGCATCTGAGCCTGATCATTTTATTACTGTCTCAGGGTCTGAGCTCATCTGCATGAAGGGCTGTCACTCAGGGTCCTCCATGAAGCCACAGGTGGGAACTGCAGTCACCTGGAAGCCGGTGACTTGCACCTCCGGGGGCCCCTGAATGTCTAAGGACTGGGACTGCTTGGCCGTCTCTGTGTCTAGGGGGTCTCTCCACCTGGTTTGTGCAGCATGACAGGTGCGGGGTGGCTGGGCTTCTCACACAGAGTCAGCGTGTCCAAGGCACATGACCCAGGAAAGAGAACGCCCGGTGGTCAGTACATTCCCTTTGACGAGCCTGCCTTAGAAGTTACACAGCAGCACTCCCACCACGTCCATCCACCAGGCAGTCCC
This sequence comes from Bison bison bison, assembly GCF_000754665.1. NCBI lineage: Eukaryota > Metazoa > Chordata > Mammalia > Artiodactyla > Bovidae > Bison > Bison bison. Next base: position 3,199,158 of record NW_011495078.1, on the reverse strand, counting down.
AAAGCACACCCGGGTGTAGAAAAGATGAGGTAGATTCTGGGGCTTCCCCGGTGGCTCCAAGGTATAAGGAATCCACCTGCACTATAGCAGACTTGCAGGAGACACGGGTCGACCCCTGGGCCGGGAAGACCCCCTGGAAGAGGAAATGGCAACCCACTCCAGTATTCTCGCCTGGAGAATCCTATGGGCAGAGGACTTGGTGGGCCACAGTCCATGGGGTCACAAGAGTTGGACACGACTGAGCACACACATGGGCCAAACAGATTCTACCTCCTGCTGGGACTGGGAACTCGACTGTGGCCAAGTTTTGGGAAGTTCAGACTGCCTCTGACTGTGGACAAAACAGCTCACATCGCTCCCACATGGAAGATGCACTCATGTCTGGGTGCATGCTCAGTCACTCAGTCGTGGCCGACTCTGCAATCCCATGGACGGTAGCCCGCCTGGCAACTGTATCCGTGGTATTCTCCAGGCAAGCATATTGGAGTGGGTTGCCATTTCCTTCTCCAGGGAAGATGCATTCAGTTCAGTTCAGTCGCTCAGTCGTGTCCAACTCTTTGCGACCCCATGAACCGCAACACACCAGGCCTCCCTGTCCATCACCAACTCCCGGAGTTCACCCAAACTCATGTCCATTGAGTCAGTGATGCCATCCAACCAT
>NW_011495078.1:3198025-3198397 GCF_000754665.1 Bison bison bison | reverse complement strand
AGTTTTGCCCACGATCTTCCAAACAGCAAGGGGTGATCGGATGGGAACGTCCCTAAAAAGGTGAGGCCAGTGATGCAGAAAGGGTGGTGAAGTGTTGAAGGACGCCCCTGAAAAGGTGAGGCCACAGAAGCAGGAAGTGTGGGACCCTCTCCCCTTCCCAAGAAGGGCAGCCCTCCGTGTCTGCCTCTCTGGTTGGAAGTGACAGTCAGAGTTGAGGATGAGGACAGGGAAGCAGGGCAGGGACCTCGCAGATGCCCTCAGCATCTCTAGCGCAGCCTCCAGGCCACCTGCACTGCATGGCAATCACCCATCCAGCCTTGTCTCTGTTCCCGTAGCCTGCATCCCTGAAAAACCCCTAAAAACTGTATCAGT
>NW_011495078.1:3192181-3197925 GCF_000754665.1 Bison bison bison | reverse complement strand
AGTTCAGTTCAGTCGCTCAGTCGTGTCCAACTCTTTGCGACCCCATGAACCGCAACACACCAGGCCTCCCTGTCCATCACCAACTCCCGGAGTTCACCCAAACTCATGTCCATTGAGTCAGTGATGCCATCCAACCATCTCATCCTCTGTCGTCCCCTTCTCCTCCTGCCTTCAATCTTTCCCAGCATCAGGGTCTTTTCCAATGAGTCAGCTCTTCACATCAGGTGGCCAAAGTATTGGAGCTGCAGCTTCAAAGATGCACTCACCCCTCCCCTGAACTCCCCAAAGCCTCACCCCACTACCAAGCTCAAGTCCCAGTTCCAGATCCCACCATGTAAATCCGGTCCACATATCCCAGCTGCTCAGACCGGGCTCCTTAGGTAGGCAGCTCCTCTAGGACTGTCCTAAACTATTGAAGGCAGGTTACCTGTTCTCCTCACAACTAGCATGTTGCTTGTGGCTTGGTTAGGATTTAGTCCTGGTGCCTAGAAAGTATTTTCCATGGCCATTTGATCCATGCTCTGGAATCTTGGCTTACCTTAGGATATTATTTCCTAGTCTACAAGAGGCTAGTCCTGTTTGGGGGGGTGGTCGTTTTCTCAGCCTGATTCCTGCTCACAGAACTCTGAGGCACCAGAACCTCTTTATCTTGTACTGACTCTTCCTTTCTCATTGCATGCTGATATGATTCCCTTAAAAACTTTGTTGAGTTTCCTGTGAATCAAATTCCACTCCTTTAGTCAAAGCCACATTTACAAATCTCTTTAAGATAACCTCCTCTCTACCTTTTTTTTTTTTTTTTTCCTGGAAGATTTCTGTAGGGCAATACCCTTAATATTCTTAGACTGTGGTTCTTATATTGTATGGTTATATATCTTATATATACAGTTCTAATATTCTTAGAGTGTCTTGTGGTTTTGTTTCTTTGAAAGGATCCATGAAACACCACCTAGAGTCTTTTCTTGGGTCTTAATAAAGTGGTTCATAGTTACGACCTTGGCTTCACCTTCAGATCATATTTTCTTGAAAATAACCCCGGATTTAATCTGGGCTTACCAGGCATTTCTTAACTTCAGAGTTATCTGCTATCTGGATGGCCCAGTGAGAAACAATCTTATTTTCAAACTCAGAAATCCCAGGCTCCTTTACAGTTAATAGTTGGTCTTTCTTTAGCTCACCGCTTTATTCCCATGTTTCCCACGGGGAAGTGGAGGGACCCAGGAGTCCACTCCTACACACTGACGAGACCTGTCGTAGACCATCCGGCTCCTCACGCGTGTTGGCTGGTGTCGGCGTTGCTCCGGGTGACAGGGCTGCTAAGCTTTCCACAAAGGTGCAAAACCGGCCATGTTCCTTCCGCTTCCAGCATCTTTCTCACTTTCCTTTAAATCTCACCGGGAGCTTTCTTGAAGGTCACACTTCTGCTAACAGTACCGTCAAGATTTCTCCAGTTTCCCAAGGCTCCTGCCAGGCTTTTAAAGTCTGCGTTTCTTGTGAATAGTAGCACTGCATTCCAGGTTCCAGTATCTGCAGTAGCTGTCTGCTGCTATGTAACAAACCTCTCCAAACTTCAGTGCCTTAAAATGGCGAAGACTAGCAGTCTCCTCCCTCCCTCTGTGTGTGTGTGCGTGTGTCTGTCTGTCTGTCTGTCTCTCTGTCTGTCATTCTTTTTCTCTGTCTGTCTCTCTCTTTCTTTCTCTGTCTCTGACTCTGTCTCTCCCTGTCTCTGTCTGTCTGTCTGTCTCTGTTTCTTCTCTGTCTCTCTCTGTCTCTCTGTCTGTCTCTTTGTCTCTCTCTCTGTCTCTGTCCGCCTGTCTGTCGGCCTGTCTCTGTCTCTCTCTCTCTCTCTGTCTGTCTATTTGTCTGTCTCTCTGTCTTGCTCTCTGTCTCTCCCTGTCTGTCTCTCTCTCTCCTTCTCTCTGTCTGTCTGTCTCTTTCTCTCTGTCTCTCTCTGTCTGTCGGTCTGTCTCTGTCTCTCTCTCTCTGTCTGTCTCTCTATTTGTCTCTCTCTGTCTTGCTCTCTGTTTCTCTCTGTCTGTCTCTCTCTTTCTCTCTGTCTCTGTCTGTCTGTCTGTCTGTCTCTTTCTCTCTGTCTCTGTCTGTCTGTCTGTCTGTCTCTTTCTCTCTCTCTGTCTGTCTGTCGGTCTGTCTCTCTCTCCACTCTAGCAGTTGGCTGGCATCAGCTAAGGCCCTGTCCTGCAAGCTGTCTCCCAGCTGTACTTAGACAGCAGCAGGGCCGGGACAGCCCACAGGCTCAGCTCTTTGGGTCTCTGGAGTCTGGGCTGGGGAAATGCAGACAGCTGGGGCCTGGGGCAGACGGTGCTCTGTCATCTCTCTCCTCTGTCTGGCCTCCCCACAGCAGGGCTGCTTCAGCATCCGCAGACTTCTCCCGCAGAGATCAGGGCCACCGAGACACGTGTCCCAAGAGAGGAGGAGCCAGCAGGGCCACACCGCCCCGGCAAGCCTCAGCGGAGCCGCGGCATTCCTTTCGCCATGTTTTATTCATGGGGCCAGCACAGAGGTCCTTCTAGCTTCCAGGCTCTGGAAGAGCAGCAGGGACTAAGAATATTGTTGAAGGCAATTTTGGAAAATACAGTCTGCCACACATCCTTTAAATTATTCAGATCTTCAGAACAACTCTATAATACTAATGTTAAAATTTTGTTTGGTTCATTAACTTTCTGGGAGAAGCTTATGAGTTGCTGTGCTTTAGCGCATTGAAAGCCTTCGGGATAATGCGCATTAATTACAGAATTGTGCATTTGGGGGTATTTTCTGCTCTTAAAAGTTGGCTGCTTTGGTGAACCCTGTATAATACTGGCCTCCAAAGATGTCCATTGAGTTAGAAAATTAACTTTGTTCTTTTCAATTCTCGTCTGGATGTCTCCCATTTGTTTCATGTTTACAAAGTGCCAGCGTCTGAACTAAGCCCTTTGCATACACCATTTTATTTCTCTGAGATAATTACTGATATCACCATTTTATGCATGACTATACTGAAGCTTCCCTGATAGCTCAGTTGTAAAGAATCGGCCTGCAATGCAGGAGAACCCGGTTTCATTCCTGTGTCGGGAAGATCCTCTGGAGTAAGGGATAGGCTACCCACTCCAGTATTCTTGGGCTTCCCTGGTGGCTCTGCTGGTGAAGTATCCACCTGCAATGTGGGAGACTTTGGTTCAATCCCTGGGTTGGGAAGATCCCCTGGAGAAGGGAAAGGCTACCCACTCCAGTATTCTGACCTGGAGAATTCCATGGACTGTATATCCATGGGGTGGCAAAGAGTCAGACACGACCGAGTGACTTTCACATTCTGAAGCTTAGAGGGATGTGACCAAGAGGTCTTCTAAAATTATAATTTGCATGAATGCCACAACCACAAGTGTGCACACACACCCAATTCTGTGACCCCCTCTTATGGCCTGTATTTGCCCACCTCATAATATATATCATGTTCTAATTGCTATAGAATTAGAAATAACTTTTTTTTTTAGTTCTCTGACTCAGCTAAAAGGGCAGAGGAGGCAGGGAACATTTTCTGTGTATTCACTGATGTGTCTTAAGAAGTATTGGTTAAACACACAGCTAAATGAATAACAGCGTGGAATGCTGGTCCTGCTGGAGTTTGAATGCAAGTCTGTCTGACTCCAGAGCCTTTCATTTTAACCCTAAAAGTGGAGTTGTTGCCCCCAAAGTGAGGTGGAGACTCTCATATGTGCAGTCATAATGACAGAAAAGCCTGGCTGCCTGCCTTAAATAACTCAGGAACTCAGCAAAATTAGATGTGCTTATTTAGATCAAGACTTCCTACAGATTAGCACAATACCAAATTGGTAAAACAGTTCACGATTTTTGAGAAGTTTTGATATTTCAGCAAAACTGTATGTAATTTTCTAAAATTAGCATCTCAGTTTCCAGAGAAATTGTATTCAATAAAATCTACTATGATTTATAGTAAAAATATTAGGAAAAGGACTTTTAGAATTTTTAACTTTAATAAAAGTTTTGAGTCATATTTAAATAGTTTTTCTGCCTCTTTCAAAATTAGTTCTAATAGTATGCTCTTGGGCTTCCCTAGTAGCTCAGATGGTAAAGCATCTGTCTATAATGCAGGAGACCCAGGTTCGATCCCTGGTTCGGGAAGATCCTCTGGAGACGGAAATGGCAACCCACTCCAGTATTCTTGCCTGGAGAATTCCATGGACGGAGGAGCCTGGCAGGCTACAGTCCATGTAGCTGTTGCACGTCCAGGTGGGGCTGCAAAGAGTCGGACGGGACTGAGCAACTAATACACAACAGTATGCTCCTTTGTTTTTCTAAATACAGTCCTTCTTTCCAACTTCAGTTCCCACTTAAGTTCTTAGTGAAATATAACACTCTTGATTTCCCTACTGTTTGTTAGGATTTAAGTATGTTCAGTTCAGTTCAGTCGCTCAGTCATGTCTGACTCTTTGCGACCCCATGAATCGCAGCACGCCAGGCCTCCCTGTCCATCACCAACTCCTGGAGTTCACTCAGACTCACGTCCATCGAGTCAGTGATGCCATCCAGCCATTTCATCCTCTGTCGTCCCCTTCTCCTCCTGCCCCCAATCCCTCCCAGCATCAGGGTCTTTTCCAATGAGTCAACTCTTCGCATGAGGTGGCCAAAGTATTGGAGTTTCAGCTTTAGCATCATTCCCTCCAAAGAAATCCCAGGGCTGATCTCCTTCAGAATGGACCGGTTGGATCTCCTTGCAGTCCAAGGGACTCTCAAGAGTCCTTTCCAACACCACACTTCAAAAGCATCAATTCTTCGGCGCTCAGCCTTCTTCACAGTCCAACTCTCACATCCATACATGACCACTGGAAAAACCATAGCCTTGACTAGACGGACCTTTGTTGGCAAAGTAATGTCTCTGCTTTTCAATATGCTATCTAGGTTGGTCATAACTTTCTTTCCAAGGAGTAAGCGTCTTTTAATTTCATGGCTGCAGTCACCATCTGCAATGATTTTGGAGCCCAAAAAAATAAAGTCTGACACCGTTTCCACTGTTTCCGCATCTACTTCCCATGAAGTGATGGGACCAGATGCCATGATCTTCGTTTTCCGAATGTTGAGCTTTAAGCCAACTTTTTCACTCTCCTCTTTCACCTTTATCAAGAGGCTTTTTAGTTCCTCTTCACTTTCTGCCATAAGGGTGGTGTCATCTGCGTATCTGAGGTTATTGATATTTCTCCTGGCAATCTTGATTCCAGCTTGTGCTTCTTCCAGTGCAAATATGTTAGTTAATTGTAAAACTCACTCTTGGCATCATTTTCACAAAGTTCTTTTTAGAAAGATAATCTCTCCATGCGGCAGTTGTTTTCATTGGTGGGTTGTGTTCATTTCGCCTGGGTGCCTGCTCAGTTGCTTCGATCATATCTAACTTCTTGTGGCCTCATGGACTGTAGCCCACCAGGCTCTTCTGTCCATGGAATTTCTTAGGCAAGAATACTGGAGTGGGTTGCCATTTCCTTCTCCAGGGGTTCTCCCCAGCCCAGGGATTGAACCCCTGTCTCCTGTGTCTCCTGCACTTCAGGTGGATGCTTTACCACTGACTCACCAGGGAAGCCCTAGATTATTTCAACAACCCAGCTTCCGAGGATTTCCTATAAGAAACACCCAGGGGGCACCAAGTCTCTGGTTTGCGCCTTCTCCCCAGTCTCCTAGAAGTCCTGAGGATCGGTCAGGCCAGTCCTCAGTCCTCACGTGTCAGGCCCTTAGAA
>NW_011495078.1:3186252-3191221 GCF_000754665.1 Bison bison bison | reverse complement strand
AGCCCAGGAAGGCCACCACCACTGGCGCCCCCTCCCCGGCCCCCTACAGCCCCCCGAACTCCAGAGCTCTGGGCAGCCCCCTGGACGAGCTGGCCAGCCTGTTCAACTCCGGCAGGAGCGTGCTCCGGAGGTCTGCGGTGGGCAGGAGGATCCGCGAACCCCAGGGTGAGTCTGGAGCACTGAGCTCGCTCAGACAGGTCCAGATGTGAGGGTAGGGGTGCTGTGCAGAGGAATGCGGTGTTAAGGAATGCGCGGGGTCCCTGCAGGGTCCTTCAGAGCAGGTAGCGGCTTTAAGATCATCTTATATGCAACCGGTATGGCCAAGTAGTTAAGAATGCATCTTTCCCATTTTGCAGACACAAGTTCATGATATTAAAAACACATTGCACTAAAACCAGGCTTCAGACAGCCTGGTGAAACGATGGGCATTAGAGCAAAACTCAGCTTGAGCCCCTGACTTCCCTTTGCTAACAATATCCGGATATAACTTGGAAATGGCAGTTGCCGCGTGCTGTTATATTGAGATGTCCTTTTGGGGTTACCCGAACACCCTCGCCTTACTGGCCATCTCATTTCCATTCCCTGCCTCTGGAGTGATTACTTCTCAGTTACTCCCTGACACTCAGTACCACTTGGTAGGAAGCCCAGCCCAGGAAGGCCACTGCCGGGGCCCCGTCCCCCGCCTCCTACAGCTGCACCCCCGAACTTCAGGCCTCTAGGCAGCCTCCCCGGAGGAGCTGGCCAGCCTCTTCAACTGTTGTTGCCAGTAAATGATTTGCCTTCTGGTCCCAAGGACCATTTTCACTCCATTCTGTTCTGTCTGCATCTTCTCGCGGAGCATCTCAACTACTCAGCTGTTGACAAGCCAGTCCCAGTGAGCTCAGGGCTAGACTGTGGCAGCCAGAGGCCGTGGCCTGTATCAAAAAGTATTTATTTTGTGTCCCTATAAAAGTAGAATGTAGCTATCAAAAAAAAAAAACCTCATTAAGAATTTTTTTGTTGATCTCTTGTTAGTAGCTCACCTCATTCAGATGAGGTTGTCTTTGGGCTCAGATTCTCTTAATAACCACAAAGAACATCGTCATCTTCCAAAAAGCATCTGAAGGCTTTTATATGAAACCAAAATATTTTCTAGCGTTCTGTATTTGGGAAGTGAACTACAGTAATATAAAGCATCTTCTCTTAAAACTGTAATGGGTCCCTCGGTCATAATGCCATTATGTAGATGACAGCTACTGGCATCCTTACTTTACAGAGATGGGAGACTTCAGGGCAAGGAGGCTAAGCACCTTCCTTAAGGTCAGGCAGTAGGACCAAAAGTAGCCACTTACCTGCTCTTTCTCCTAAAGAAAATACATAGCTGCATTGGCTTTCATCATCTGATGAGGTACAAAAAACCCCCTAGAAAACCTAGGAAATGTTCTCAGTAAGTGAAAAGTACGTCAAGGCTAAGAACACTTAGCAAATGGATGAATAACCTGCTCTTTGTTTACTCTTCAGACTAATAAGCTAATTGTTTAGCCATTTCTTCTTAATTATAAGTCATTAATAAAAGAAATTGTCCTTGTAAGTAGGGGATGACTTGAATTTCACAAGTCATATGTTTCATTCCAAGGAACAAAACAGACTCTAAAAGAGAAGCATTACATGAACACATTAATGTTTGCTTTGCTTTTGGAACTAAAAGTTTATTAAAGCGTCATAAGCCTCCTTTTACTATAGATGAGAGTTGGATGAATTCTTCTCGGATGTATTCAGAAAAGTGAAGTTAATGATTTTCTAGATGGGTGGCAATCCTTTGGAAATCCCTAAGTCTACTCTTGAGAGTTCCTTGGACTACAAGGAGATCCAACCAGTCCATTCTAAAGGAGATCAGTCCTGGGTGTTCTTTGGAAGGACTGATGCTAAAGCTGAAACTCCAATCCTTTGGCCACCTCATGTGAAGAGTTGACTCATTGGAAAAGACTCTGATGCTGGGAGGGATTGAGGGGAGGAGGAGAAGGGGACGACAGAGGATGAGATAATGGCTGGATGGCATCACTGACTCGATGGACATGAGTTTGTGTGAACTCCAGGAGTTGGTGATGGACAGGGAGGCCTGGCATGCTGCAATTCATGGGGTCGCAAAGAGTCAGACACGACTGAGTGACTGAACTGAACTGAACTGAAATCTAGGACTCGCAGGGAGGACCACAGAGAGGTCTCCAGCCAGGGTGCCCGGATATGCTAATTATATTTCCCCGTGGTGACATTAACCAGTGCCCGCTAACATCCATCAAAACCTCAAGGACACCATCGTTAGTGCAACTCTAAAATTAGAAAGCATCTATTTTCCTCCTGTAGGCCTTTACAAAATACTCTTCACTTAGAAAAGGTTGTCTGGAGCCACTTAAGACTTTCTTACAAATGCCTGCATTGGCAGCTTCTGCCCCCAGCACAGTGGCTGTAATAACAGCTGCAGTAGAAGAGGCTTGTCCCCACGCACCAGGTGACTGGGGTCCAGCTGTGCGGCGGAGAACCCTGTGATCCCTCATGGTTCGTGACTCGGGAAATGTCCCCACGAACCCAGTGACTGGGGTCCAGCTGTGCGGCTAAGAACCCTGTGATCCCTCATGGTTCGTGACTCGGGAAATGTCCCCACGCACCCGGTGACTGGGGTCCAGCTGTGCGGCTGAGAACCCTGTGATCCCTCACAGTTCGTGACTCGGGAAACTCCTGGACCACAGCACAGAACGCGTCCTCGTGGCATCCTTCAGCATGCAGGAGGGGCTTAAGAGAAGACTGGGAAGGAAAAAAAAGTCATCACACTGGAGCTAATCACCAGAGCTGCTTATATGATTATTAAGGTTTACACACTGTGATCCAGGAACCAGGAATCCATTTTCTACTAAATGAATCTCATGGCTGTTATTCATGATTTACTGAAGTCCTGGGACTTCTTTTAAGATTACAAATATTTTTCTTTACCCTCTTTATATTTAAAAATGCTCTTCTCTTCACCCGAAAGAGCTTTCTTACCAAAGAATCCAGTGGGCAGCTAATTCTGCCTCAAGGCACCTGAATTAATTACAGCCCGATTTTTGGACAGTTGTGATGTGGGGAAATTGTACCGCAAATTTGGGGAGCATTTCAGAACTTCCCCCTCGATTCTTTGGAGAGCGACCTTGAAGAGATTATGTATTAGTTGCTCAGTCGTATATGACTCTTTGCGACCCCATAAACTGTAGCCCGACAGGCTCCTCTGTCCATGGGATTCTCTAGGCAAGAATACTGGAGAGGGCTGCCATTCCCTTCTCCAGGGAATCTTCCTGAACCAGGTATCAAACCCAGGCCTCCCAGATGTAGGTAGATTCTTTACCGTCTGAGCCACCTCAGTCCAGTTCAGTCGCTCAGTCGTGTCCGACTCTTTGCATCCCATGGACTGCAGTGCGCCAGGCCTCCCTGTCCATCGCCAACTCCCGGTTTACTCAAACTCAGATCCATTGAGCTGGTGATGCCATCCAACCATCTCATCCTCTGTCGTCCCTTTCTCCTCCTGCCTTCAATCTTTTCAAGTATCAGGGTCTTTTCCAGTGAGTCAGGTCTTCACATCAGGTGGCCAAAGGATTGGAGTTTCAGCTTCAACATCAGTCCTTCCAAGGAGTATTGAGGACTGATTTCCTTTAGGATGGACTGGCTGAATATCCTTGAAGTCCAAGGAACTCTCAAGAGTCTTCTCCAACACCACAGTTCAAAAGTATCAATTCTTTGGCGCTCAGCTTTCTTCACAGTCCAACTCTCACATCAGTACATGACTACTGGAAAAACCATAGCCTTGACTAGACGGACCTTTGTTGATAAAATAATGTCCCTCCACAAATAGTCGAGTGTTGACAGTTCCTTGCTTTGGACTTGAGAAAAGGCATTCAGAGGATTCGCTCCAAACTACTTTTGGCACTGATTAACACGTAAGGAATGGTGAGTCGTGGATAGCAAACAAGGTCCTGTGGTGTTTAATTATACTCCGTTGCTACTCTGTAGACCTAAATATGGGATTTCATAACTATCGTATTCCTATAGACTCCTGGATATTCAACTGGAGGAACACAAAGTCACAGAAGCTCTTGAGTCCAGAATGCAGGTGGACAAAATGTGATTGTCCAGGTGACGGCCGTGGCGACAGCTTGGCAGGAGGCGTCTTAGCTGCTGTGGTTGCAGGGGCTACTGTGCTCCAGGCATGGTTTTAATAACCTGTTTAGTTCTCACAAGACTAAACAGTGTCTGCTGTGGTGTCCCCATTCTACAGATGGGAAAACTAAGGCATAGAGATTAAACTTGCTCCCACTTTGAGAGACACAGCCTGACTTAAATGCAGTGATTCTGGCTCTAGAGGCGACTGTCTCAGTTACCTACACCGTGAGGCCCAGAACTGCAGGGAATTAAAATAGAGAGTAAGGCTTTAAAAAGCACTATTTACTCACCCAAGGTGCAACAAGTAAGAGTCTTACAGTTTGGATAAGAAAACTGCTTCATAAAATTCCAAACATGTACTTCACAGCTCAGGGATACATACAACTGCAAAATGTGTTCTGGGGGCCGCTGGGCCTTAGAATGAAGAACAACCACGTGTTTAATTGTCTGTCCTTTCTGTTGATCCCATTCATTCACAAGGTGTTTTTCTTCTGATGCCATATTATGGTTAACATTATTATGCTAATTTTTTTTATAGCTGCTTAGTTTCAAAAATTATGAGACGGAGTTCACATGCAGAGTGGATACCATTTGCTTCTTGGGGCCACGAGGGTGCGCCATTGCTCCAAACGGTTCCTTCCATGGCTGGTTGTTTATCTAGAATGTGAAATAAAATGAGCATGTTTTCTGTGTCCATTGAAAAAGAGCAGGATGATCAGGCATTAACAAAAATGCAGTACGCCTCAGAAACCTGGGGAAGAAAGTGGAGGAGTCTGATTTGCAGAATATGTAAAAAAAA
>NW_011495078.1:3174693-3186152 GCF_000754665.1 Bison bison bison | reverse complement strand
AAAAAAAAAAAAATTATTTTGTGACTTTCTGATACTGTGCATCTTTAGTTTACATAATATAAATAGGTAGTTAAAAATTATATTGGCAACAAGAAACATAGAGACAATATTTCTTTGCATGTATTAGGTGTTTAGTAAATACATTTGATGAAAACCTACCTTTAAAAAGGCAGTTTGACATATAAATATATTTGATAAATCTGGCCCTGGGGCATTTTTACAAATCAGAACCACTGCAGCCAAATGGAAATTACTCTTAATTTCAAATATTTTATTTCATTGCATAAATACTCCAAGTAAGGATATTTTGAGTTTTGACTTCTCTGGTGGCTCAGATGGTAAAAGAAACCTTCTACAATGCAGGAGACCCAGGTTTGATCCCTGGGTCGGGAAGATCCCTTGGAGAAGGGAATGGCAACCCACTCTAGTGTTCTTGCCTGAAGAGTCCCACAGGTCACAAAGAGTTGGACACAACTGAGTAATACTTTCATTATATAAATGAAATTTTTACAGTGTAATGCTTGATTCCATAAGACCATTTATTTTTTAAAGAATTATTTTCAAAGTTGGCTTTATGGAAAATTTCAAACACATACAAAAGTACAGCGGATTAATGAACTATCTCTGTGACCAATCTTAGCTCATCTCCAGCTTCCTCCACCATCATTCAATTATGTGGAAATATGTCCCAATGTCAGAGCAATTTACTGATAAATATTTGTATAAATTTCGTTAGGGAAGTCCTTTAGAAAAAAAATAAAAGATTTATTCTTAAGTCACTTTAATAAGTACAGACCTGTCGATCCGTTTGAACATCTTAGACTTGATTAACTAACATCATCTTGCTGCTCAAGACAGAAGCTACCCCTAAGGTGCTGGAGCATCATTTTTTCATGATGCAGCTGAAATAATTCTCAGGAGTCAGCTTTCCAACAGAAATCGCTGGCCTTCGAGAACTTCCACAGGGTCTGTGAGCACAGCCCCCTACATGGACAGCTGTGCGGATAACTTTTCTACAGCGACAGCCTCAAGGGGTGAATTTCTAAATGTCATGTCCAAACAGAGCTAAGCATGAAAGATCAATCTCTCAAGTATGTATTACAACTGCATCTTTTCAAAGAAATTGTTTTGATTTGTTTGGGGCCTGGCTGGGTCTTCATGGCTGTGCGCGCTTCTCTCGTTGGGGCCAGCGGGGACCACACTCCAGCTGTGGTGGTTTCTCTTGTTACGGAACTCGGGCTTCCGTAGTTGCGGTGTGTGGGCTCGGTCACTGCAGCTTCCAGACTCTGGAGCACAGGCTCTGTAGTTTCGGCACATGGACTTAGCTACCCAAGGAGCGTGTGGGGATCTTCCCAGGCCAGAGATCGACCCCCTGTCTCCTCCGTCGGCAGGTTGGATTCTTGACCACTGAGCCACCAGCGAAGCCCCCATTGCCTCCTCAATCAGTACTGAGTGAGATTTTGAAGCTTCTCTGCCAAATTAAGCACAATTACTTATGCGTTGTTTGGTAACAAGAAGATGCTTTAAAATCGCTGAAATATCACAGAATTACAGGCGGAAACCTGTGACCTGTGCTCAAGGGCAGCGTTGGTAAACTGCCATTCTCTGCTCCTGGTGTTTGCGGCAGACGTTTCGACACTTGTCTTCTGTTTCACCTCCGACGCCTTGTGATGAGATGGCAGCATAAGACATCCACCCTCCTGTGCAGGTCTCAGCATCCCGTGCTGGGATGCAGGGCTCGGCATCCCCGAGGCGTCTTGCCTATATGCAGGCTCTTCTAGCTGTGTGTCCTGTGCTGAGCTGTTAATCTCTCTCACTCTCCAGCTGCTTTGCTTTCTCTGCGTGGTGATTTATTTGTGGAGGGTGGTGGCCTGAGGCTTCGTGAGTGTTAGAAAGGGCGTGGACGGAGCAAGCACATACTTTATGGATGCGTAGTCAAGGGCACTCTGGCCGCCCTCCCGTGAAAGGAAGGCATCCCTCTGCCTTCTGGAACCATTTTAAATCAGCCCCAAGTTTCCCTCGTTTTTCCAAACGAAGAAGTCCTCGGGGAAGGCAAGCTTAGCATCTCTAGCAAAGCAAGTCCTTCGCTCATCGCTGGGTGGATATATGGGAAGGATGAGAGCTCGCATGTGGCTGCCCCGGCCGGGTCGGCGAACCCGAGCTTTGACACACGCGTGGGGCCCTGTGTGAGCAGACGATGTCCTGCACAGCTCCTGGCCGCACCGCAGCGCAGGCGTCTCTGTGTTTGGGACTTGCAGCCGGATGCTGCAGTGTTCCTCATTCCCCGGATGCCCAGCTGAAGTAATCCTTAGTCTGTCTCCCCTTGCAGATGAGCTTTCAACCGGAATACACGGATCCATAGCCAGGCATACCTACGTTAAGAGCACAGGGCTCTTTGTCTTCCGTGTTAATTGGACATTTTTTTTTTAAGTGCCTAATATTTGTTGTGAACGCTGTGACATTTCTCTCCCTGTTTACAGCACCTCCTCTCTCTCAATGCCCGAGAACTCTTTCACTCAGGGAAGTTGTGCAACCAGGGCCCTGTACCCAGGACTTGCATTAACTTGTAGAGCTAACTCCCTTGTAGTCATCCACCAGGCATTCACTTGATGCAAGCCCAGGGCTTGCCCCCGGGAATCCAGAGAGGAGAGAGAGAGCTCTGGGTGCCCTGCCCTCTCCAGACAGGGCGGGCGGCAGATGGGTCCGCCCCATTTCAAGGTGAGGTTCTACCTGGGGGGCATAGACCCCCCCACCGTGGGTCTGTGACTGAGCCCCACGTGGCCTGTGAACCCCAGCAGTGTGCTCGGGCCTTGTTTGGGGAGAGGTTGACCAGACTTCATCATGGAGCGTTGATGAGCAGGGCACAGGAGGGGGGCACAGCTGGCGGCCCCAGAGCAGGAGCTCATTGCTGCGGTAGTGTCTCAGAGAGCCTCCCGCCAGGGCTGACCTGCGAGCAGGACGCCTGATGGGCGATGATGGGGGCAGGAGGCGGGGGGCTGGGACTTCTCCAGGTGGGTACAGAAAGAGGGGAGCAGGTGGGGCAGCAAGAGGAGCCCGTGTGTGGGGAGCCCTGTCTCCAAACATGAGTTCAGGATACCTGGTCCTGTTAGCATGCGGCCAACGAGCCTTGAAAGGCTTCCCTGGTGGCTCAGTGGGGAAGAATCTGCCTGCCAGTGCAGGAGACCCAGGTTCCATCCCTGGGTCAGGAAGATTCCCCTGAAGAAGGGAATGGCTACCCACTCCAGGATTCTTGCCTGGAGAATCCTATGGACAGAGGAGCCTGTCGGGCTGCAGTCCATGGGGTCGCAAAGGGTCAGACACGACTGAGTGACTAAACAATGACAATGTTCCTTCAGCATAAGCTTCTCGACAGAGGCCCTTTCTGCCCTCTCGTCCCACAGTCTGCCCTCCGCAATGTCAGGGACCCACAGCACCCAGGTGAACCAGAATAATCCCTCTGGTTCAGAAGGATTGTTTGCTGGCTTTCTGTCTGCTTTGTCTCTGCCTCTGTAAGGCTCTGCTTGGGAACAGCTCCTAATTACAGGTGAGCAGTCACTCACAGCAGTTGCTTTCACGTGCAAGACGCTCACCCAGCATCTTGCCTTGAGGAAGTGCTCGACTGCAGGCCGAGTGTCGGTCCTGGGAGTGCGGCGTCTCGGATGCCTGCTCAGGACTGGCCGCACGGTAAAGCCACAGGGACCTCTCCCCGTGTCCCAGGGGCCACGCTGAGGGCTGCTCGGATGGTCAGCAGTGATTTGCAAGACAGCACGATCCAGGGCAGGAGAAAGGCGTGCATGCATGCTCAGTCGCTCAGTCATGTCCAACTCTTTGTGACCCCATGGACGGAACCCCCCAGGCTCTTCCGTCCCTGGAATTCTCCAAGCAAGAATATTGGAGTGGGTTGCCATGCCCTCCTCTAGCTGATCTTCCCAAATGAGGAATTGAACCCCTGTCTCTAGTGTATCCCGCACTGGCAGGATTCCCAGGAAGCCCAGGTGAAAGGCACACAGCCCAAAAAAGCCCACTTCATCTGTCTCTACAGCAACTATTTATTTCCTAGATTATGTGGCTATAGAAACAGATATAGCTACAGATATAGATATTCAGACATATCTATATAGAGATATAGATACTGTAATGGCAAAATTAGAAGCACGGCTGAAAACAACAACAAAAAAACGAGCATCAGCCCCATACTCAGATCCCTCAATAAATATTTGTTGGGAGAATCTTAAACTCAAAGGCCTCCTGAGCTTGCTACTTCCTCTGGACGTGGCTGCTTCATTCTTCTCTGAAACCCAGGCATCAAACCAAGCAGGGAGTTGTGACAATTAAATATTTAGATCAACCTGATCAAAAAGTTACCCGGCGAATGGTGTGAAACTCTCCTGGGAAATTTCCTTCACGGCTTGGCTGTGAATCTACAGCCGCCAGCATGCCGTCAGACCAGAGATAGGGAGCGTGCATAAATAGTTCATCATTTCTGAGACAGCCGGAGGACGCAGAGGAGTCATTCCAGTTGGACTGTTCTCAGTGCGCTATCCAGGGGGAGGAGATCTTTTGTACCTGGAATTCTGGGGGAAAAAAATTCAGTCTTTTCAGAAGTGGATTATCTTTCATAAGCAGTACATATTTTTCATACCATCAACCCATTAAAGCAAGCAGCCATTGTGTGTGGGAGGGGGTGGTCTCTAGACTAGATTTCGAATTAAACTCCCACTGGGGGCTCCTAGGAGAAACCCGGTGCTTTATCCTCTAAGCCACTCAGCGACTCTCCCATAGCTAGTTAATAAAGACCTTCCTGGCTATCTGCATCTCATTATTGCCACAGAATACAGTCCCGGGGTGTTCTTCCTGTTGTGAAGAAATGCTTAGAAGCTACAGGGTGCGTGGACGTTTTCCTGAAGATGACCTGGATCACCGCTGTGTTCTCTCTCTCTCCTTAAGCGTATTGGAAGAGAATAACCCATTTCTCAACTACCTAAGAGTGTTTAGGGCCTTTATGCCGACCTGAATCATTTTTGTGATTAATTCTCAGATTAACCTAGAAACTTCCACACCACCTGAGAGCTCGCTACATTCAGCGTCATTTGCGCCAGCCCTGCACCCTGTGAGTCAGCAGCCACCTCACACCTGCTGTGTGTGAAGCTTCTTGGGCCTTTTGCTGCCCTGGTTTTCACGTCTCCCTTTTTCCAATTTCTTCTTGAAGTCTGTAATGCTCGTCCTTAGACGTCGTACACTGGCAGTTACTGGGCGTTGCAATTTTACATGCAGCTGATACATGTTAATTGTAAGAAACCGACCAGTGACAATCTCACTTTCCTCCCCACACATATGACTCAGTCTTAAAATATGCAGGAACCAAACCACGGCTGTGAGAGTTGGACTATAAAGAAAGCTGAGTGCTGAAGAACTGCTACTTTTGAACTGTGGTGTTGGAGAAGACTCTTGAGCATCCCTTGGACTGCAAGGAGATCCAACCAGTCAGTCCTAAAGGAGATCAGTCCGGAATATTCATTGGAAGGACTGATGCTGAGGCTGAAACTCCAATCCTTTGGCCACCTGATGCGAAGAGCTGACTCATTGGAAAAGACCCTGAGCTGGGAAAGATTGAGGGCAGGAGGAGAAGGGGACGACAGAGGATGAGATGGTTGGATGGCATCACTGATTCAGTAGACATGAGTTTACTGAAACTGGTGATAGAATTGGTGATGGACAGGGAGGCTTGGTGTGCTGCAGTCCACGGGGTCACAAAAAGTCAGACACGACTGAGCGACTGAACTGAACCACGGCAGACGTGAGCTAGATCTGAGCTGACACACGTTTACAGTGGAACACTCAGGGTATGATACCTGCAAATGTGTGCATCACCCAAAGTCCTGCAAAACCTGCAAAAGAGTTTCTTCACACCCCAGACTCTGGCTCAAAATCAAACACACTCTTCCCCAAAAATGTCCACTTTAAAGAACGGAGGGACTGGCGTGTACACTGTGGGCGCAGCAGGGTGATTCCCAAGCAGATCGGCGTGTTTTCCATCTTGGTTTTATTATTCTCTTTTGCAATGGAAAGACCCAGGAAGGAGTAAGTAGGAGACAGAGGACTTGGACAGAGCGGCGGGTGGACACTGCCCCTGTGCAGGTGTGTCCATGTTACTGAAACACAAACCAAAGCTCAAAGCCCTTAAATCACTCCTGAAGTCACGTCTGCTTGTTGGAGTTAGTTCCAGTTCCCAGGTGAGTTCACCTGGATGGGGTCAGGCTGGTTTAGGAGCAGAAAGGGGCACACACCAAGCACAGAAGATCAAAGCACGCCAACTTCCCAGGTGGCTCATCAGTAAAGAGCCTGCCTGCCAGTGCAGGAGAGCCAATTCCAGTCCCTTAGGTCAGGAAGACCCCCTGGAGGGGGAAATGACGTGCTCTCCAGGATTCTTACCTGGAGAATTCCCTGGACAGAGGAGCCTGGTGGGCTGCAGTCCATGTGGTCGCTGAAGAGTCGGACACGACTGAGCAACTAACCAACCAGCCTGGCAATACTTTTCACAGTTCACATATCTGTTTTCAAATAAATAACCAGTGCCCAGCAATAGATTCTGTAGAGCTAAAGAGTTTTTTGTTTTTGTTTATTTTCATGAGAATTGTATTGAGTTTATTTTGTCTTTTGATATCTGTTGTTTACTCACTAAGTCGTGTCCAGCTCTTGGAACCCTATGAACCGCAGCACGCCAGGCTTCCCTATCCTTCACTGGCTCCCAGAGTTTACTCAAACTCACATCCATTGAGTCACTGATGCCATCAACCATCTCATCCTCTGTCATCCCCTTCTCCTCCTGCCCTCAATCTTTCCCAGCATCAGGGTCTTTTCCAATAGTCAGTTGTTCGCATCATGTGGCCTAAGTACTGGGGTTTCAGCTTCAGCATCAGTCCTTCCTGTGAATATTCAGAGTTGATTTCCTTTCGGATGGACTGGTTGGATCTTGCTGTCCTTGGTATTTAACCACCTTTATATATAGCTCGTGATGGAATCTCTCTTGGAGTTTTAATAGAAAATTGTGCTCAGAACTACTTCGGTCCTTAAGAACAATGTAATCCTTTGCTCCATCTCAGACACCAGCTTGTGCTCCTGTTGTAAGATGCTTTCTAGTGCCTTCTGGCCACCCCCTGCCCCACCGTGTGAGCCTTAGCACAACCAGAGATGCGACTGAATCATTTACATGTCAAATGAGACAGTCAGACTCCAGTTGCTGGCATTCATTTCACTGATGTAGTCACAGCTGAGAGGGGAATCTCTATTCCCTTACTCAGCCTGGAAATCTCGTCTAATTTCTGCAGCTGGGACAGCCACGCGGGGCAAAGGCACTGGGCTTCTGTATGGTGATGGGGGATTATACAAATGTCTCTTTAATCTGATGCTCATTAGACAGCCCACTGATGTGGTCCAGCTGCTAACCAGAAAGCGTTTCCATTGCTGCAGGGGTGGAATCCATCACTGGGACCCTTTGTAATGACTTTAGGGAAAAGGTTCCATTTTCCAGATAATACAACCAATCTGTGACGTCGCCCCCGAGACACGTAGTTCTTTTCAGGATTGAAAACATCAGAGGTTAACTTCAAGCAAAACCATTTGATGAGCAGCCACGTTTTGTGTTGCTGTCTGCTACTCGCGTCAAGTTTTCAAAGAGGGTTGGGGGGACAAATCATAAATAAAAGGGACAGGCTTCATTCATTCATTTGAAATATGCATTGAGGATGCGTTTTGTACAGAGTATTGTCCTAAGCCGTATGAGTTTAAAAGTAAAATATGGAATCGGCTCGCAAGCAGCTCACAAGGTCCCTGGACAGCGAGAAACATTGTCGGTGAAGACACTGTTTGGGTTTCTCAAACAGCTTACCCCTAATGCTTGAGAAATGCTGCATTTTTATTCGATTCATTCTACTCTCTTTGACTGTTCAATGCTTATCATGACGCACTAAATTGATTTTTTTCAACCCATACATATGTCCTTTGAAACCGATCCAAATGAAGGTAGGATTCCTTTGGAGGAAAGGGGGGTGGATGAGGCCAAAGCAGCTGGAGAAAGAGGGGGTGTCCTACCTCAGGCTGAGACTGGGGCATCTCACAACCCTAAGGAGGAGGGCTTATCCAGGGGCGTGATGGCATCACCACGTAATGCTTGGAGGAGCTGCACCAGGGGTGCCAAAAGGCTTCTTCTGTGTTGATTTCTGTGTAAACATACAGCTTCAAAGTGACGGTGAGAGATGCCGGGTGCTGGGCATACAAGGAGGGGGCCCCACCTCCTGACCGGCTCCGAGGGGCTTTCTCCTGATTGTTCCAGGGGAAATGAGGGCCACTGGCGACCGGCTCAGCCTGCCCCTGCAGAGTCCCCGTGACTCATCCTTCCTGAGTGACAGCTCCGGGGACCTTCAGTCCCAGGCCTGGAGGCTCGGGAGGCACGCAGAGTCAGGGAGGCTGGCCAGCCCCCCTCCATAAAGGATGCAGCCACAGGAGCCATCAGAGAGACTGGCCACGTGGCTTGAGGAGACTTGTGACAAGACTTTTAAGTCTGTGTAGATATTTTTAATCTGTTATGTAAGGCCTCAGAGCTGCTGGGCAGCAGCCACTGGTGTGGGCAGTGGGGCTGATCCACACACGTGCACGGCACCTCCAGGCTGTGAAACTGCGGGCACACGTCTGTAGCAGGGGGACTGCTGCCATCCTGAGCCCCCCAGGGCTCCCAAGTGCACACCCCCCAACTCCTGGGACTTCCCACCCCAGGCCTGCATCCCTGAAATGCAGACTCGGGCAGAGGCTCAAGGTGCATGGCTTCTGCCTGTTCCCACTGGCCCTGATCTGTGCCCTTGGGGCCTTTTAATAGCTTGTGTGTGTGTGTGAGTCACTCAGCCGTGTCTGACGCTCTGTGACCCCATGGACTATAGCCTGCCAGGCTCCTCTGTCCATGGGATTCTCCAGACAAGAATACTGGAGTGGGTTGCCATTTCCTTCTCCAGGGGATCTTCCCAACCCAGGGATCGAACCCAGGTCTCCTGCATCGCAGGAAGATTCTTCACTGATTATGCCAATAGAGAAGTCCCTTTAAATACCTTGGGTGGATAAATTTCATAATTAGTTCTGAACGAGGATTTTGAAAAGATTCAACATATACCACTGCTGTTTGGGTTTTCACTTGCATTGATTTCATTGGCTCTCTGACTCAGCTGGAACCACACCAGTGAGGTGAACGCCAAAAATGAGAGTCTGACCGTCTCGTATGACGTTTAAGTGATTCAGCCATACGTCCGGTTGTGCCGAGGTTCACGTGGTGGGGCGGGGGCTGGCCAGAAGACACTAGAAAACGGACATGAGCATTCTTCTGACGTCCCTGATGTGGAACAAACGTAGATTATATTTTTCTCGAGGACTGAAGTAAAGAATGTGAACAGTGTTAGTGGCTCAGTCATGTCTAATTCTTTCCAACCCCCTGGGCTGTAGCCCACCAGGCTCCTCTGTCCATGGGATTCTCCAGGCAAGGATACTGCAGTAGGTTGCCATTCCCTTCTCCAGGGGCTCTTCCCAACCCAAGGATTGAACTTGGGTCTCCTGCCTTGCAGGCAGATTCTCTACCGTCTAAGCCACCAGGGAAGCTAGGTGAAGAACCAAGTAGTTATTCTTAAAGCAATTTATCTCTTAGAAATCCAAGTGAGGCTCTATTATGAGCCGTATATAAAGTTGGTTAAATACCAAGAGACAAAATAGAGTCAATACAGTTCTCATGGAAATGAAAACATAAGTAAATAAGCTATTCTTCATCGGAAGGGGTCTACTGACCCTGGGCCTCGGTGGTTCTCCTGGGAAAGGATGTGGGAGCTGAAGATGGAGCTGTCCCGGGGGCAGTCTCCTCTTTTTTTCCAGTGGTGTTATTGGCCTCCCATCACTGTGACACCATGCACATGTCACGAATACTGAGCACTCCCAGGAGAAGAGCAGGAATAACCCCCCTCTGCCTTTGGTTCTGGAGCGAGCACACACAGCGGGGGGCACGCACTGCCCACCCCCGGCAGCTGCGCAGGTGCGGTGTTCTCGACCTCCTGGGTTTGCATCACCACCTGGCGCTGAGGAAGTGTAGAAACACTGGGTATGCAAATGCCCGTGTGACCTCTGAGGTTAGACACTTTAGGAATGGGTCTCCAGGCCAGGCCAGCTTGTTTAAATGTTACATATTCAGCTACTTACGGGCTTCCCATGTGGCTCAGTGGTAAAGAACCTGCCTGCCAATGCAGGAGACTCAGGGTCAACCCCTGAGTCGGAAAGATTCCCTAGAGAAGAGAATGGCTACCCACTTCAGTATTCTTGCCTGGGAAATCCCATGGACAAGGGAGCCTGGTGGGCTACAGTCCCTGGGGTCAAAAAGAGTTGGACGTGACTGAGCGACCAAACAACAGCAACGCTCGCTACTTACAGGGAAGACGAGCTCCAAGGAACGGAATAGTGGCCAGGCCTCTTCTAGTTATGGCGCAGACAGAGGAGATGGACCCAAAAAGAGCCAGCTGGTCAACCTGGAAAGAAAACTGGCACCACATAAATTTCTGTGCCTTTTTGTGTTCTGCAAACCTTATTTATACTGACAGTCATTTTTTAGCTTTACTATGGGTACATTCTTGCCCTGCTCAGCACATATGTTGTTGAAGATATCACTCTGCTTCCTGCTTCGGTTGGTGTTTTTAGCACAAACCATCTCCCCAAGACTTGGCAGGGGAGTGGGTGGCGGGAGCTGGCAGGGGCAGGCAGGGTGGCCAAGGAAGCCCTTTCTTTCCACTCAACTTAACCCCGAGCATGAGCCTTGATGGCACTTTCTGCTGCAGAAGAATGGTCAGCACCGAGTTCAAGAGCAGTTTTGATCTACTCAAGGGTGGTGGTTTCATAAGGGAGTGCCAGGGCCGACTCTGGCCTCTCAGGGTATAAGCAGGTCTGGTAGTTCCGTTTGCTCAAGCCGCCCATCCTCGTCCTCGTCCATCCCAGTGTTGTGTTTTGCTGCTTCCTGAGTAATCAGCTCCTGTAGAGATATAACCGTGCGTGCAATGTGCCTGCCGCACGACCCATCGCACGGGCCTCACGTGGTCCCCCTTCCCCATCACGGCAGACACGAACACTGTCTCTTGACTCACTCCTGTGTCTTAGCAAAGTGGTGATGAAGTCTGATCCTGGGGCTGAGGGTCATTTAGAAGCATGCCATTGAAGACACACCCCTGCAGCGTGTGTCCTCCTGATCGCGTCTCCCTGAAAACGTGCCCTCTGCTCACACGTGGCGTCTCCTTATGTAGACCTACGTGGGAAATCTCTCTTCGTGTTTGAGTTTAGGCCCAGCCACTGGGTCTGGGTGAATCCTGACACTTGGCATTTGTCTTTCTCTGAGACAAGATGCCAAATGTCTGGATTATACTATCATGGGCAAGAAAAAAGTCTAA
>NW_011495078.1:3172954-3174516 GCF_000754665.1 Bison bison bison | reverse complement strand
TGCCTTATACTCGTGTGCAATAACGTAAGACTTCAGGCGTTGTTCCTTGAAACACAAAGTACTGAATCAAGTTAGTCTCTCAGTTGTGTCCAAGCCTCTGTCCCCCCATGAGCTGTAGTCTGCCAGGGTCCTCCGTCCATGCGATTCTCCAGGCTAGAATACTGGAGTGGGTTGCCATTCCCTTCTCCGGGGAATCTTCTGGATCCAGGAATCAAACCTGGGTCTTCTGCATTGCAGGTGGACTCTGCCATCTGAGCCACCAGGGAAGCCCCCTAAAGTAGTGAATAGATTTGGTTTAACACAAGCCGGAGGCTGATTTGGGGTCTGAGGGGCCCTGCTTACCTGCCGTGACACATTGTCCAGGGTGCCCATCGGCAGAGAAGCAGCGGGTCCACACCTGGCTCCCTCTCAGCCTGCGTGCTTTTCCTTAGCGCCAGATAGGACAAAAACAAACGCAGTCTTGCGTGCAGTAGCCTTTGTGCAGAGGAATTTTCCTATAGAGTTGCAAAATGAACGATAGCCAGCATAAGTAATGAGTCTCAAATGTATTCTCACATTTTTTATGCCTTACAGAGCACTCTCTGCATTAAATCCAACAGCTGTAATTTGTTGTGCTCTTGCGTTACTGCAACCTGGATTGTAGTCTCATCCGTTTCCAACACACACCCTAAAACTACCTCAAGTTCAGGTACCTAAGAGAGAAGCCATGTGTTGAGCGGTCTTCTGAAAGACAGCCTCCCTCGCTCAGCCCCTCCTCGTCCCCCTGACCTTTCTTTGGCATTTGGTACCATGAGCCCCCGCCCCGCCACCTGCCCCGCCCCCGCCCCGGAGTCTCCAGCAGTCCGTTTGTATCCATCGCCACGTGTGCTCTGCCTTTTGCCTCCTTATACGAATGTCGCTTTTCCTGGAAGAAATTCTCCCTCCCGAGGGATTTTTAAGTCTCCCCCCAGACATTCAGTTTGCAGTCCTAGTAAATGCTCTTGTCCAAATCATCACCACTCGCTTTAACAACCCCCGAGGGCTTCCCAGGTGGCCCAGCGATAAAGAATCTGCCTGCCAATGCAGGAGATGCAAGGGATGCAGGTTCGATCCCAGGGTCGGGAAGATCCCCAGGAGAAGGAAATGGAAATCCGCTCCACGATTCTTGCCTGGGAAATCCCTTGGGTAGAGGAGCCTGGTGGGCTACAGTCCATGGGGTTGCAAAGAGTCAGACACGACTTAGCGACTAAACAACAGTAACGACAACAGGTGGCTGTCACTCCAGAGTCCACGTTCGTGGCCCCAGACTTCTGCTCATTGATGGTCCTGACTTACCCCCAGCCCTGGGCTCACAGGGATCCGTAACTTACCTAACCCCCGACTTCCATTCGTCCTGCCGCTGCCCGAGACTCCGTTTTCACTGCTTTTCCGTTCCTAAGCCCTCCTTGAAGCTGGTCAGCCGTCCACATCTGGTGCCGGGCTGATAACGCAGCGCCCTTCCCGTCTCACCGTCACCCGGACGGGCCGAGCTGGGGCCGGGCCCTCGAGGGTCTCGCCCTGTACTCCGCGTTCGGCCTTCCCTT
>NW_011495078.1:3141028-3172854 GCF_000754665.1 Bison bison bison | reverse complement strand
GCCCCGTCTCTCCTGCGCAGGCCCGGGCGTTTGCCCGACCTCCCTCTCCGCGTGGCCTTCCCCGCTGCTGCGTCCCGGCTGGTCGGGAGCAGGCGGGCCGCTCCGAGCTGTCACTTTCTGCGTCGAGTCCCGCCCAGCAGGCTGAGAAGGGGCAACCTGTTAGGACGCACACCGGGTGTCCCTCCCCCTCGTGTTGGCATTTTAAGTGTCAAAGGCTTTAACACACACGCAAAAAAAGCTCCAGCAAAACCTTAACTCCGCCCAGGAGAAGGAGAGCCTTCCGGAATATCCATCCCTAGTCCCCCCAGCGTGGTCGGACAGTCCCTTCTTGCGGTCATCCGTGGGTTCCACACATCCCCGTCATTCATTGCGTCTTACTGCCCTCCTCGGATGGGAACATTTGAGGAATCACTTCTTTCAGATATGTTTCTGAAAAACCGTTTGGCTTAACTCTTGCATGCGGTCTGAACTGTATACAGCTTAGTGTCTGAACGCCATCTCTGGAGGAATCTCCCGGTGCAGAGGAAGAACGAGGTTGGCTCAGGGTTCTCCACTCGGCAGTTCCCAGGAAGACCCCGAGGCGACCACCAGCTCAGGGGCATCTCAGCATCCCTAGGGACGAACCGGCCAGCCTGCCCTTAGCCACTGTCTTCCAAATCTGGACTTCCCCTGTGGCTCAGCTGGTAAAGAATCCACCTGCAATGTGGGAGACATGGGTTCCATCCCTGGGTTGGAAAGATACCCTGGAGAAGGGAAAGGCTACCAACTCCTGTGTTCTGGCCTGGAGAATTCCATGGACTGTATAGTCCATGGGGTTGCAAAGAGAGAAGACTGAGCGACTTTCAGTTTTTCACTTTCCAGCTCTGGATTTGGAAGTTCTCTCAGCCACTCACTGTACTCAGGGGTTTCTCTAGCTCCCCAGACTTCTTCAAGGAGCCGTCTCCCCTCTAGTAAGAAGCTTCTCTCCCCTCTTGAAAATCTTCACCTCCCTTCCCCGAGAGAAGTTCTTCTCCTTAGCTTCTGTCTCCCCTCTACTTTCTCCCCCACCAAAAACACGTGGCTGCTCTCCTGCCACAGACCCGTCTCCTCGTTGAACTCACACCTCCCACGTCCAGGTAAACCTGCACTCTAGTCAGTGCCCGGTGAGGAGCTGGGCTCTCTCTGCTCGGACGTTGCCCTGAGGACCCATGTAAACAGCATCAGTCTTGCAAAGAGTGTCAGTGAGGTCCAGCATTTCGCTGCTCTGTCGCCCTCGTCTGCTAATTCAGTGACGTGCCCTCGGGAGCGGCAGGCCCCAGGGGTCAGGATTGGGCCAGCTGAGTTACTGCCAGAGTCCTCTATGCCTGCAGCAGACTCTTTTTTTTTTTTTTTTTTCTTATTTTCAATAAATTGAAACTTATGCAATCGGGGGAAGGAGGAAGTTCTTTAAGAAAAAGAGTAAAAATGACCCAAATTTAAGAAGTGAAGCGGACATCTATTTAACATGAGAAGATCAGTCTAAGCAAAATACTCGTTATTCTTTGCTTAGAAAAGTACCTGTGCACAGTGGACGCTTGATGAAGATCTGTTGAAAGAAAAGAAAAAATAAATAACAAAGGTATTACTACAACAGGGTTATTATAGAAATTCTGTCAAAATAAAACAATCAGGCGCACAGACATGAGCTGGGTGCTTTGTCTGACTTAGAAATGGCCTTTCCAAGTGGGGTGGAGTCTGGAGCCTCCTCCTTTAGCCTTGGGGTCCACTCGCCTCTACCCATCTCCAGCTGCTAAGAGGCCACAGTCAACACTGAGGTTTTTTTGTTTAAAGAGACTATATAGGACCTTTGTGGAACAATAACGACGTAATTATCAATGGTGATTGTTGGAAAATAGTGAAAACGTGAAACCTCCCACCATCGGTCAGGGATAGATTTCTAACATCCACACATCTTTTCTTCTGCAAGTTAACACTCTTAGTAGAAATCAAACTGCTCTGGCTCTTTGATTTTGTCTGTTTTTAAAAACTATGATATCACTGTTGACTGTATTCCCTCCGCTGCGTGTCTCACTCCCAGTTATTTTGTAATGAACCTGCCCCTCCCAGTCTCCCTCTCCTGTCTCTCTCATCTGCCTCCACCCTCCCCTCTGGTAACGACCTGTTTACATCTCTGACTCTGTTTTGTTGTTTGTTCATTTGTTTTGTTATCAAGATTCCACATACAAGTGAAGCGTACAGAATTCGTCTTCCTCTGTCTGACTTATTTCACTTAAAACAATGCCTCCGTTTGTGTTGTCAGTAATGGCAAGATTTCATTTTTCATGGCTGAGTAGTACTCCACGGCGGATACATACTGCATCTTCCTTATCCATTCATCCATCAGTGGGCACTTGGGTTGCTTTCATCTTTGGCTATTAGGTCTTGTCCAATTTAGCAGTCTCAGGTGGAAAGAAACAGCTCTGGCCCTTTGAATGAGTAGAGCACATCTTCCTCACAGAGTGTGAAAGTTTCCTTACCTTATAATTTTATAAGTAGTGATTAAAACTCAAAAGGCATATCATTAACAGCAGAAATCCTTTTATATGTTTCCAATAATCTCATGTGAATGGGGAGAAATAATTGCTGAGATGTATGATTTTTCTATAATAATTCACACGGGTTTTTCAGTTCGTAAATTTGTCAACTCTTCTTCCAGTTACACATAGCGTGGTTTCTTTTAGAAAGTGGGTTTTGTATAACACTGTTGTTGTATCCATTCGTTCATTATGCATCCTTTTTTCTGTTTCTTTCAACAAATATTGTGGAGCATCTACTCTGTGCAGGCACTCTTGGGGGCACCAAGATTTCCTTTGAGCTCATGGTGTCAATTTTCTGGAGGGAAGAGACGGAAAATAAGCCAACAGTTGACACTTAGCATGTCATATGGTGAGAAGGACCTTCTAATATGGTGAGAAGGACAGAAACTGACCTGGGTGAGGACAAGGTGCTGTTTTTTTCCGAAGGTGGTCAGGAAGGTTGTTCTGCTCGGGGTGGTTTGAGCCGAGCCCTGAACAAAGTACAGAGCCCCCGCCCCACCCCTCGGACCACCCGGGGGAGAGTCAGAGGCTGAGTTGAGGGTTGTGGAGATGCTGGGGAGGCTGGGGAGGCTGGTGTCCGGCAGGTAGTTGGAAATGAGGTCAAGACAAGCAGGGAGTGGGATCCTGGGGTTAGAGAGGGGCGGTCTGTCAACCTCAAGAAGCCTTTGGATTTTGACCTGAACAAAATTAGAAACTGGCAGAGAGACACGAGTAGGGAAGAGCGGGATCTGCCTTAGCTTTATGTTTTTAATTCCAAGTTCTCATTTTTTCCCAGTATAGCTGCTTTACAATGTTGTGTTAGTTTCTGCCATACAGCCGCGTGGATCGAACGTACAGCCGCGTGGATCGAACGTGCGTGCACACGTATCCCCTCCCTCTGGAGCCTCCCCACCCCCATCCCGCCCCGGGCCATCACGGAGCCCCGAGCCGAGCTCCCTGCCCATACGGCGCCCCGGGCCATCACGGAGCCCCGAGCCGAGCTCCCTGCCTATACGGCGCCCCGGGCCATCACGGAGCCCCGAGCCGAGCTCCCTGTCTATACGGCGCTCCCCACTGTCTGTCTTACACAAGGTCATGCGTATGCGCCAACCCCAGTCTCAGCTCATCCCACCCTCTGCTTCCCCTGCTGCGCCCACAGCCCCTTCTCTGCGTCTGTGTCTCTCCCGCAGTGGTACAAATGAACGTGTCTAACTCAGCTTTTGAAACAGGGCTTGTCCACCTCCGCCCTCCGTGGCCAGGTGCATGGACTCCGGGCCAGGTGGGTCTGCACGCCGGCTCTGTCCTGGGTATTGTGAGCGGGTTTGCAACATCCCTCCTAGATGCCACGGGCACCCACCTCCCTGGTGTGACAACCACCAATGTCTCCAGACAGTGTCACATGTCCCCTGGAGGTTTGGGGGTGCGGTGTCATCTCTTACTGAAAGTCACAGCTTCCGAAACATCACACCACCCAGGATAACTAATGTATGTACAAAAGCTAGCATTGCACTACGGGGTTTTTGTTTGTTTGCATTTCGATTTTGAGATTTGCTCAAATTCTCTTGTTCAATTAATACTCAGCTAGAATGTGCCTTCATGGCCTCCTTATGCTCAGTCATTGTATCTTAATATAAAGGCCAGGATTTTATCTTTGAGTCAGATCCCAGCGTGATTCATCTTCCGCAGACCTCTGAGAGCAGCCCCAGGTGGGGTCACGGAGAATCTGAGTTCACAGGCTACAAGAAAATTCCGCAGGGATTCGAATTATCGAGTGTCAACGCTCGGTCCATCGGAAGTCTGCCCTGAGCTACACGGACCACTGATCTCACCAGGTGCAGGGACACAGACAGGACCCAGACACTGCTTTAAAGCTCTGGGTGGGGTTTTCCAGCATTCACTTGCCTACTTGTTTGCTTAGATTCGTTGAGAATCTCAAACGTTTTCTTTTGCTGTGACTTTTCTTCACCCTCAAAACCCTGAGGACCACGGCTTGGAGGCATGAACAAACGATGGCCTCATTGGTTCCATGTTATTGTTTTTTTTCTAGTTTTCCACAAAGTAGGCATCTAACCTGCGGTTTTATACCTAAGCCTTTTCCAGGCTTCCTGCCAGAGTCCTCTTGCTGTCTTGCTGTTGTAATGTTTTCAGTGCTTAAGCAGGGTCACAGGCGTACCTCTGACAAGGAATGTTGCAGCCGTTCCACCACGAAGCTGACCGCGGAGAGCAAACCCAGATTGTCCGGAGCCCCTGCCTGTGCCCCTCGCTGAGGCTGAATCGAGAGATGAACAGGCTGGAACGCAGACTCTCACGCAGTTGGATCCACCTTGGAATCAGGGCGCTTAGGGGCAGAAGCTGACACAGAAAGTAGAAACCAAGACTCCCCTGGTTGATATTCATGAATAAGCATAACCCCAAAGTGAGGATGTCAGTATTGAGGTGGCAACTCTCTTTTCAGTGGCCAGAGGACAGCTCTTCAACCTGGGCTCCCAGTTCATTCCCACCAAGGCACAGTGGGAAAGACCCAGAAAAGAAACTGCCTTATCTTTACATCAGCAGGTGAAATAAGGAGGAAAGACTTGATGTAAGAGACCAAACTGAGGAATGAGAGTGGGTGGACGGCAGAGCCCTGCACACCTCGGTCTAAACCCCGCGGCTACACTGACTCACTGTGAAGCGTCCGCAGGTGGGTTTACCTCCCCGGGCCTCGTGACATCATCTGGAAAACAGGCGAGGGAGTAAGGACTCCACCGCCCTGTTAGGAAAGGGAGAATTAAGTCAAGTCCCGCCTGCAGCAGCAGATTGGCACGCAATGAACACCCAGGAGGTGCTGATTACCGTAAGAACCGTGTGAAGAATCGTCATCAGGGTGAGCACACATTCTTATGTCTTAAGAAGGACTCACTCCCTTATTCCAACTCAGAGCCATCCTTGGAATACACAAATATCTGGTCTTACAGAGATCAAACCAGTCAATCCTAAAGAAAGTCAACCCTGAATATTCATTAGAAGGACTGACGCTGAAGCTGAAGCTCCAATACCTTGGCCGCCTGATGCAAAGAGTTAACACATTGGAAAAGACCCTGAGGCTGGGAAAGATTGAAGGCAAAAGGAGAAGAGAGTGGCAGGGGATGAGGGGGTTAGATGGCATCACTGGCTCAATGGACATGAATTTGAGCAGACTCCTGGAGACAGTGAAGGACAGAGGAGCCTGGCGTGCTGCAGTCCATGGGGTCACAGATTCGGATGCAACTTAGCAACTGAACAACAGCCACTTTTATGATAAAAACATAAAGAACACTTTAGTAGATAATGTAAGGATTGCAGCCTAACTTGTATGACACGTTTTAAAACATTTCTTGGCTGCAGTTGAACCTGCTGATTGGAATTAGAAGAATATTTTTTAAACTTTTAATGGCAAAAATGGAGGGTCCAACCAAAATTAAATATATCCATTGTTTATGAGCTAGCCGCTCATTCTGGGGGATGCTAGCATCACACACTCTTACCAAGAGTCCACACACCGTCTCAGAGGATTGAGTACTGAACTGCCAGACCTAAGAAGAGTCCCTGTTACCTTGGGCAATGCCCTGTTTCATGCCCTGAGCCCAAACAAGACCCCTGGAGGAGGCTTCCTGACCCACAAGGCCTGAGAACCTGGACTGCCCTGCCCCACTGCGCCCCTCTGGGAGCCCACCGCAGTCCATCACCTGCTGGCCTGATCCTTTGCTTGTTGGCTGTCGACCACATTCCTGGGAGGTGACCTCCCAGCTCCCTGCCTGTGCCTCACGGTATCCCAGCCCCGGGGAGAGTCTGGGCAGAGAAACTCTCAATAAACGATAAACAGCTGAATTAAAGAGTGGAAACAAATAGTTTCCAGAGAAATAGAAGCAGATAAATGTGTGTGTCTTGAGACGGCTTTAAAACCAAATGTGTTTTACTAATTTTCAGAAGATTTTTCTGAAAATGGCAAAATAGAGTTGACCAAATCGAACAGGTAATTCTTTCAGCTCCAGCCTGTTGGATGGTCTCTGCTTGTCATGAGCCAGGAGGGTGATGATTCCAAAACCTGACCTTGGCCGTCATTGTTCCCACGCCGGCCTGGCCAAAGCCTTTTCACTACATGCACTTCCCTGGTGGCTCAGATGGTAAAGCGTCTGCCTGTAACGCAGACCCATGTTGGATTCCTAAGTTGGGAAGATCCCCCTAGAGAAGGAAATGGCAACCCACTCCAGTACTCTTGCCTGGAAATCCCATGGAGTCGCAAAGAGTCAGACAAGACTGAGCGACTTCACTTCCACTTTCTCTCTCTCTATATAATTTTATTCATTTATTTATTTTGGGCTGTGCTGGGCCTTCCTTGCTGCGCGGACTTTTCTCCAGTTGCAGTGAAGGGGGCTTCTCATTGTGGGGCCGCGCTGGAGTTGCCCCTCCGGCCTGCAGGCTTCAAGAGTCGGGGCTCCCAGGCTCTAGAGCACAGGCTCAATAGTTGTGGCCCGCAGGCTGAGTTGCCGTGTGGCCTGTGGGATCTCCCCAGATCAGGGACCGAGCCTGCATCTCCTGCAGTGACAGGCGGATTCCTGACCTCTGAGCCGCCAGGGGTGCTCTTTGCACTTGTGTGTTAAATGCAGAGTCAGGAGCTACTCCCGGGGTCACGGAAATGGGAAATGTAAACACTCCTGGCTGGTTGTCAAAGCATTGCTCTTTTTGCCCTCCTTCTGTCTGCCCACCTCTTGCCTCTCTAAGCCTGGCACACAGTCCTGTGTGTGCCCACCAGGCACACGCTCACTCGTAATGGAGTGGATGCCACACGGCACGGTGGAGGGGGCTCTGAGCAGAACCCTAGGTTGGGGGAGCAGGCACTGAGCTGGGAAGAGGCCACCCCAGGCCCAGAAGCGTGAGTCGGTGTGGGGCCTCTGGGTAGGGGCTCCAGGCCTGGGTGCTATCTGAGTGCACGTCCGAACCAGGGGAGGCTGCGTCCAGGAGGGCGAGCTAGGGTTCCGCCCAGCCCAGCCCCGGGGGTGAGCTCGGCCTTCCTCCTGCCTCCCTTGGCATCACAGCAGATGAACTGTTCACCATCTGTAAAATCCAGGAAAGCGCATTACGTTTATTATCCTTATGAACAACATCTTAGCCTAAAACTTCAGAAGGACCTAAGAGACAGAAGAGTCTACTGGGCACCCGCAGCCAAGGGGCAGGAGCAGCATGGGAAATCCTGATGTCACACAGGAATCCCCAGGGGTGGAACTCTTGTTTTTTTTTTTTTCTTTTTTGGCTCCTCAGCCTAATTTGGGCAGTGGTTTCTGTGTTTCTGCATCTCAGAGAGCTCAATATAGGACGTGCGTGTTGACATTTAGGTGACTTTGTTACGTACAGAATGCAGAAGTAGGGTTTTGAAGTCTTAATATTCCTAAGTGGGGACTCCCAGGTGGCTCAGAGGTAAAGAATCCATGTTCAATGCAGGAGACGCGGGTTTGATCCCTGGGTTGGGAAGATCCCCTGGAGGAGGGCATGGCAACCCACTCCAGTATTTTTGCCTAGAGAATCACATGGACAGAGGAGCCTGGTGGGCTACAGTCCGTGGAGTCGCAAAGAGTCAGACAAGACTTAGTGACTGAGCATGCACGCATTCCTAAGTGGATAATAACATATTTTGTAACCATAAAAGTATAGTTTTTTTTTTTTTCCAAAACTGTTAAGTTTGCCTCAGCTCTACTTAAAAACTCAGAAAACTTCTAAAACATGAATATATCATCATATTTCTTTCAGGAAATAACCTTCACAAGATACGCAGTTCTATAATTACACATATGACATCAGAAATGCTATAGAACTTTGAAAATAGCAGATTTATGAAATTCACTATTGTCACAATGCAGCCCATTGCATTTAACAGCGGTATAGCAGGCTGATGAATATACTGTAGACCATAAATTTGATTAGGGATGATTATTAATTTACTATTTCAAATGTAATCAACATTTGACTTCCTGAGTTTTATTATTTCCTTCCACTATTTGATTCAACTTATTGGGTACGTTTGATCAGGAAATAATCATTTTTTTCTACAATTTATTTTAGGTTTTGAAACGAACATGAACCTTGCTAGCCGAGATGATTTTGGTACTTCAGAAATTACATCAGAGACGCAGGACAGAAATGCAAATAACCATGGGATTCAATTTTCTAATTCACTCTCCAGTGCAATGACTGCTGAAAATGGAAATTCCGTCTCTAATGGTAAGCACTTCTTTAAACTCAGAAGTAAATAGATACAAGTTTTAAGTTGTATCAACTTTCTAGGGGGAATGAATTTAAAACAAAAATGAAGTAGGCTTAAAAACTGGGAAAGGGCATAAAAGATGAAATATCACTGTAGGGTATACTGTCAACTTATTATTTTCAAGTTAAAGAATTAAAATTGCATTCAATATTAGCTAGCTTTTTTTCCCCAGAGATTTTTGTGGAGTATTTGGTCTGTGGAAGCCAGTATAAAATGAAACTTATCCTGAGCAGAGTAGATGATGCTCTAATAGTATTTTTAAAGAAAAATATAGTTCTTTTTTTTAAAAAATTTTGTATGTAAGTAAGCTGTGGTACATATACACTATGGAATATTACTCAGCTACTAAAAATAATGCATTTGAATCAGTTCTAATGAGGTGGATGAAACTGGAGCCTATTATACAGAGTGAAGTAAGTCAGAAAGAAAAACACCAATACAGTATATTAACGCATATATATGGAATTTAGAAAGATGGTAATGATAACCCTGTATACGAGACAGCAAAAGAGACACTGATGTAAAGACCAGACTTTTGGACTCTGTGGGAGAAGGCGAGGGTGGGATGATCTGAGAGAACAGCACTGAAACATGCATATTATCATATGTGAAACAGATCGCCAGTCCAGGTTCGATGCGTGAGACAGGGCGCTCAGGGCTGGTGTGCAGGGATGACCCAGAGGGATGGGATGGGGAGGGAGGTGGGAGGGGGTTCAGGATGGGGAACACATTTATACCCATGGCTGATTCATGTCAATGTATGGCAAAAACCACTACAATATTGTAAGGTAATTAGCCTCCAATTAAAATAAAGTAATTAATTAAAAATTTTTGTATGCAATAGTTGATTTGTTAGCGTTTGTTAGTTTCAGATGTACATCAAAGTGATTCAGATACACACACACACGTATATTCTTTTTTAGATTCTTTTCCCTGATAGGTTATTACAAGCAGTGAGTAAAGTTCCTGTTGATTGTTTCCATGCCTCAGAAGAGTGAAGGACAGTAGTATTGAAGGTCTAGGTACTCGATGCGGGTATGTCAGTGGACGTGTCTTACAGGAACTGACCTGGCTGTGAGTATCTAAAAGCTTTCTGACAGTGGCTTAGACAAACAGCTTATTCCTTCCACCCTAGAAGCAGCCCAGGGCTTCTAGGTAATGTCTGAAGAGAAAATTCAGACCGACCTTCTCTTAAAGAGCCTGAGGGCATGGGTGTGGGCTTCAATGAAAGCCAAGCAGAAGGCCTCAATTCTAGGCTTTTCTCTGAAGGACATCAGAGGTGCTCACCAGTCCACTGGAGGCAGCTGGGACGCTGTGCTGTCTCCTAGGTCTGTGAGGACAGGCTGTGTCTAGAACCTCCCACAGCCCTAGGTGAGCTTGAAGTGTCCACCATAAGAGTCAGACACAGAGCTTGTTGGCCCCCAGCTCCGCTGTGAATTGTCTCAGTTCCTGGGGCCGGACTGAGGTCCTTCAGGATGACAGAGGCCACAGGCACCCGGAGGAGAAGAGGGCACAGATCTACCTCGAAGGACAGTGACATCATCCTTAGCTTCAGGATGTCCTTACAAACCACTTTTCAAATACAGAGTTCAATGCGTCGTCCAAAGGAAACAGGCAGACGAGGACACAAAGTAAGATGAAAAATTGCGAGCAGAAATAGCAGCGTATCCACAGGGCCTCAGAAGACTGGAGTTCAGAGGCCCATGCTTTGAAGTAAGTATGTTTACTTTGCCTACGGAGATAAAAGAATGAAAATCTCAGCAGAAATCAGAAACCATAAAAACATATCAAATGGAAATTCTGAGATTGAAGAATACAGTCATAAAATTAAGTACAATAGAGGATGAGCTTAAAGTTAATTAGACACAGCCATTAAAAAAAAAAAAAAATCCTAGGGAAGAGGAAGATAAATCAGAAAATATCCAGAATGAAGCACAAAGAAGCAGAGTGGAAATTTCAGAAATTGATTTAAAGACATAAAGGATATGGCGAGAAGGGTCATGGAATCCTAGATGGAAAGAAGACAGAGTCCATGGGGGAGAGACACGATTTTGTGAGAAACTGGAGAGAATTTTCCAACACTGAGTCAAACACTAAGCAACTGGTTTAAGTTGGCAGTTTCTTATAAACACGCGCCTTCCATGGAACCCAGCGGCCCCGCCCTGAGGTGCTTACAGAAGAGAAGCGCAAACAGCGTCCACAGGAACACCTGTACGCAAATGCAAATCCCGCTCACACTCACAGTCACCTAAAACTGGAAATCCTAGAGGAAATCAACCCTGATATTCATCGGAAGGCCTGATGCTGAAGCTGAAGCTCCAGTACTCTGGCCACCTGATGCGAAGAGCTGGAAAAGAACCTGATGCTGGGACAGATTGAAGGCGGGAGGAGAAGGGGGCAACAGAGGATGAGATGGGTGGATGGCATCACCCACTGGATGGACATGAGTGTGAGCAAGCTCCGGGAGATAGTAGAGGATAAAGGAGCCTGCATTATGCAGTCCATGGGTCACAAATAATCGGACACAACAGAGCGACTGAACAACAACAAAAACTGGAAATGAAGTGCCCTTCAGCTGGTGACTGGACAGTATTCGATATCTACTGCCCTGTAACAATTACCCTCCACCCCCAGAATGCAGAGGCGGCTGTTTGTAGTCTCTGCAGGCCAGGAATCTGGGTGTGGCTGAGCTGAGTGCCTTGGGTTCAGGGTCTCTCACGGGGAAGTGATCAGCCATCAGCTGGAACTGCAGGCTTCTTGAGGCTAGCTGGAGAGATGGCCCAGCTTCAGTATCACTTGCTCAAGCATCTCCACAAGGGAGGCCTCACGACAGGGCCGGGGCTTCCCCCAGAGCAAGCTGTCCACAGGAAGCTGGGAAGAGCCCCTGGGATGGAAGCCACACTCACCGCACGGCTGCTCCTGGAGTAGACAGCCAGCACTCCGGCCACGTCCAGCTTGTTGGGTTTGGGCCACACGTCCAGTCAACTCATGGGAGGGGGTTCTGTGAGGGGTGAGTGCCTCCAGGTGGGCCCATCAGGGACCACTTCACAGGCTGCCCAGCGCATGGATGACCTCTGCAATAAAAAAGGATAAACCGCTACTGCAGGTGACAAAAACGTGTGCATCACGAAGGCTTTGCACTGCAAAAAAAAAATCTGAAGATTCTGAGTCCATTTATTTGACATTTTGGAAAATGCAGGCACAGGGACAGTGAGAGATGAGTGGGCTGCCGGAGACTGGGCTGGGCTGCTGTAAGGAAACATCCAGGCCGGCCGGTCTGTGAGGAGCAGTGGCTTCGTGGCCGCAGTGGTGGGGGCTGGAGTTCAAGGTTAGGGCGCCGGTTTGGGTGGCAGCCCTCCTGTAGGCTGCAGGTGGCCGGCTTCTTGCTTGTCCCCAAGTGGTGGAGGGAAGAAGGTAGCCAGCTCCCTGGGGCCGCTTTTATAAGGGCACTAACCCCATTTGTGGGGCCTCCACCCTCAGGACCTAATCATCCCAAAGGTTGATCCCACCTCCTAACACCACCACTTTGGGGTTAGAATTTCAACATGTGAGTTTTAGGGGGACACAGACCTTCAGGGACCTGGTTACCCCCCAAAGGTTCTACATCCCAATGCCACCACATTGGGGCTAGAATTCCAATGTATGGATTTTAGGGGGACAGAGATGTTAAGACCACAGCAGACTGCAGACGGGCATGTGATATTAACAAACAGGAGTGAGTGTGTTCCTATAAATTCAGGCTTCCCCGGTGGCTCAGACGATGAAGAATCTGCCTGCAATGCGGGAGACCTGGGTTCAGTCCCTGGGTCGGGAAGATCCTCTGGAGGAGGGCATGGCAACCCACTCCAGTATTCTAACCTGGAGAATCCCATGGACAGAGGAACCTGGCAGGCTACAGTCCATGGGGTCGCAAAGACTCAGATATGACTGAGCGACTAAGCACAGCACAGCATGTACGATAAAGATGAATCTTTCTGTCTGTAAGTGTGACTTTTTAAAAAATAAATAAAATGCTGAGTAGAATAAATACAAAGAAAACCACACCTGGGCATATCATAGTAAACCAAGTGTGAATCTTAAAAGCGGCCACTGAAAGTGAAATTCGCTCAGTAGTGTCGAACTCTTTGCAACCCCATGGACTGTATAGTCCATGGAATTCTCCAGGCCTTTCCCTTCTCCAGGAGATCTTCCCAACCCAGGGATTGAACCCGGGTCTCCCGCATTGCAGGCAGATTCTTTAAAGCAGCCAGAGATTAAAATACAAAGACAAATTACCTTCAAAGAATCAGTGGACATTCAAAGACAATGAAATACCATATTTTTTAAAATGAGGGAGCAGGAAGGTGGGAAGGTATTTCCCAAAGGCCGTTTGGTAGCCAGGATAGTGGTACCCTGGCTTTACCCTGCTTTCTCTGACTTCCCTCCAGGTCCACGTAAGGTCATAGGGTGTGTGTAGTTTTTCATCTGAGAATGTTGCTCACCCAAGGGTGCTCATTGCTGACCTGCCCAGCAGGAGGAGGCAAATGGATCTTGGATAAAATCTAGCAGGCAATTTGCATCACCAGTCTCGCTTTCCTTAGGAGGAGTCATGGGGTGGGGAGGTGACTGGAGCGAGGTTTGTTCAAGCTTGGCATGAAGGATCCCAGGGTAATGCGGGAAGGTTCTGTTGGCACCCAGCAACAAGACTGGTTCAGTGGCACACACGTGGAAAACGCCCCAAGCTGGTTCTGAATGCTGGCCACCCGCAACCCCAATATTAAGCAGGGATCACATGTAAGGGTTGGAAGTGCTAACTCATAGGATGGCCTTGTAAGGCCTTCTGGTGCCTTGTAAGGAAATGACACAGGGAAGACACGGAAGGATTTTTATACCAGCCGTAAAGATTTCTAGGGAGAGGACATGCAGTTACCCAGAACTGTGTTACTGCCAACACCAGGCAGAGACGGCACCAGCACCAGGGGTCCCGCAGCACGGGTCTTCCTAAGTTTTATCTCCGACTTGAGCAGCCTTCTTAAGTAATCTCTTACTCTTCACGTGGTGTTTTCATTTTATGCAGGTTATAGGAACTACATGTTTATGTGACAATTTGAAAAATACAGGAGAGAATAAACAATAAGTACTATTCCTTATATTACCTGAAAATCCCCAAAACATGTCTCATATTCCACTTTGTAGAATTCTGTATTTTTTTCATACAAATGTATCTCTGTGCTTATATAGGATGTTTGGTTTTTTTAACAAAGCTTGAGCTACACTCTACCCATGGCTTGAACCACCTGCTTTTTTCCCTGAGGGATCTCAGGTGGTCTGTCTCTAGGTGAGCAATGCATATCTGTGTTGTTGACCGCTGGTCATTAATGTATGCAATGCGTAGCTTCTCATCAGATACAACTACCATGACTTAAATAAGCGAGTCCTACCTGATCTACCTCTTGAGAAATCTGTATGCAGGTCAGGAAGCAAGAGTTAGAACTGGACATGGAACAACAGACTGGTTCCAAATAGGAAAAGGAGTACGTCAAGGCTGTATATTGTCACCCTGCTTATTTAACTTACATGCAGAGTACATCATGAGAAACGCTGGACTGGAAGAAGCACAACCTGGAATCAAGATTGCCAGGAGAAATATCAATTACCTCAGATACGCAGATGACACCACCCTTATGGTAGAAAGTGAAGAGGAACGAAAGATCCTCTTGATGAAAGTGAAAGAGGAGAGTTAAAAAGTTGGCTTAAAGCTCAACATTCAGAAAATGAAGATCATGGCATCCGGTCCCATCACTTCATGGGAAATAGATGGGGAAACAGTGGAAACAGTGTTAGACTTTATTTTTGGGGGCTCCAGAATCACTGCAGATGGTGACTACAGCCATGAAATTAAAAGACGCTTACTCCTTGGAAGGAAAGTTATGACCAACCTAGATAGCATATTCAAAAGCAGAGACATTACTTTGCCAACAAAGGTCCGTCTAGTCAAGGCTATGGTTTTTCCTGTGGTCATGTATGGATGTGAGAGTTGGGCTGTGAAGAAGGCTGAGCTCTGAAGAATTGATGCTTTTGAACTGTGGTGTTGGAGAAGACTCTTGAGAGTCCCTTGGCCTGCAAGGAGATCCAACCAGTCCATTCTGAAGGAGATCAGCCCTGGGATTTCTTTGGAAGGCATGATGCTAAAGCTGAAACTCCAGTACTTTGGCCACCTCATGCTAAGAGTTGACTCATTGGAAAAGACTCTGATGCTGGGAGGGATTGGGGGCAGGAGGAGAAGGGGACGACAGAGGATGAGATGGCTGGGTGGCATCACTGACTCGACGGACATGAGTCTGAGTGAACTCCGGGAGTTGGTGATGGACAGGGAAGCCTGGCGTGCTGCGATTCATGGGGTTGCAAAGAGTCGGACACGACTGAGCGACTGAACTGAACCGAACTGAACCTGTTGGATATTAGAATTATCTCCCAATTTTCCACCCTTGAAATAACATTAGATGTTTATGTTGGATTACTCCAACTTGATGGAAATAGGCATCGTGTAAAACTTTTCATATTAATGTTTGAAATTACGTGTGTGTGTGTTTAGATGGAAATACAGAGATGCAGTCTTTCTCATACATGAATATGTGTGGCCTTGTGTCCCTTTGTTTTCACCTGAAGCTATCACAACATTGTTAATTGGCTTTACTCCAACATAAAAAGTTAAAGAGCAAAAACATCGCTTTCTAAACTCTGATGATAACCCTTTATAAAAAGAAAAGGATAACAAAAACATTGTATACCCTTACATTGAAATTACATATTTCTAAAATAGTAAAAATGGAATTTGCATGATGGCAATAGTCAACAAGTTCATGATAAGCAACTCTCAAAGCCTGCATGTATCTAGTATGAAGGTAATAATTTACTATGTATTTTCAATTTGGGGGTATTTAAGGATAGCTGCTAGACCAATAAGGAATTTAAAATATATTGTATGATCAAAGCTGAATACACAAATGTTTAAAATGGTAACCATATATCCCTTCATTTTTACTAAATTTTCATTCCCTGCCATTCTCCCTAGCTTATCTAGGGTGATGCTGTTCTTTCCTGAGCAAAGAGAAAATAGGCATGCCCCTCTGACAGAATATTTAATTTGTCTGTGTTTTGAGTCAAAAGCCAAAAACTATGGCTTCGTGAAATACCAAAAACTCTGAGTCTTATTCTAAAAATCAAACTAAATCCCAAAACCGGTGGAACAAAAACAAAACTCCTGTAGACCAAATGGAAATTTTTGTGGGATATGTTGCCTGAAATGAACCATATAAAATTAGGTATTTAGGAATACTGGGGTTCTAAACTTCAGTATGTAACTGATAGTGTATGTTCAAACCCTGGGACACAGATTTATACATTACCCCTTAAATGCTGACAGAGAACAGATTTTAAAATAACGCCAGGTCTGTATTGCAATTCGTAGACCATCACTTGAAAATCTCAAGAGCTATGTGCACAAAAGGAAAGTTATTTCAGCTAGGCTTTCAGCCTTTCAAAGCAACTTGACGTGTTTATGTTGACCTACTTGTGTTGACACCATGAAACCTTCCCATGACTATAAAAATATCTGGCACAAGACTCTGGCGATGCAGTACCAGCCTTCACTGATTGGAACAGCGTCACATGTTTCATAGGAACCCATGAGTCCTGTGCCGAGGCCAGAGTCAGAAAATCCCTTCTAGTCAGTATAATAAGAACTGACTGCGTATCGTGCGTGTACAGCACGTGATACACTCTTGTTCCGTCACTCAGTCGTGTCTGACTCTTTGCGACCCCGTGGACTGCAGCACGCCAGGCTTCCCTGTCCACCAACTCCCGGAGCTTGCTCAAACCCATGTCCATTGAGTCAGTGATGCCATCCAACCATCTCACCCTCTGTCATCTCCTTCTCCTCCTGCCCTCAATCTTTCCCAACATCAGGGTCTTTTCCAATGAGTCAGCTCTTCGCATCACGTGGCCTAAGTATGTTACATATATACGAAGTATGATACGAATGTGGTCATTATAACCCAAATCGGTTAGCAGTACTGATTCACAACCAACAGCGTATAGTCAATATGCTTTCTGAATAAAGTCACGAGATGGGAATAAATGCTTAAAATAACTGGAAGTTTTAATTGAATCAGAAATCGTGTTATTTTCAAGGAAAACAGTTTCTCTTGAATGCCAGGATCTGCACCCTACCTCTGCTACCCAGCAATAATGATCTGTTTGTTCATTTGCTGAAATATAGTTATGTGTGGGTAATTATAGCTATCACTTACTTTAATTGCCGTCTTTTACTGATGTGAACACAGGCTTAGATCTTTTCTCGTATACTTAATTATTCCCTGGACTTGTGGTTATTTATCATTAGATTAGAGAACAGTTTTTAGTGCTAGAACATTGTCATTGTATCAAACAAAATATTGTGAATCTCAAGATGTTTATTTTGTGGGGACAGACCTAACAAATTCTAGATAGGCCACTTTCTGCTGCTTGAATGAGTACGGATTTTATCATTGGGCATCGGGGAGAAAAATGGCAATTAAAAGAATAGAGTCCTTACATTTGGTTTTACATTTACCACTCTCAGAAGATTTGCCTTTTTAAATCTGTGCCGTGTTTATCCTCAGCACATTGTAAGGATAATCTATGACGATGCAGTACTGAGTGAGACCACTTACAAGACCGGAAGCCCTGCATTCTGTGCATAGACCCTAAGGCCACAGTGAACCCAGTGCCGTAGTGGGACCCAGCCACACTGCTCTGGGAACCTCGGAGAAAGGCTTTCTCTCTTATACTCAAGAATAGATCCAGACCACCGGGGACGGAGCCTTTGGTTGGGATCCGTGGAATGTACTCGACTATGGGTTTTACAACATCACCTTGTTTGTGAGAATTGTATAGATTCTCTGGAACTCATGCTGCTTTCTGATTCAGAGCCTACCTGCCCTGAGAAGCAAGCCTTCACTTGACAATCTGGAATATTGTGCAATTATCTATTCTGAGCAGCAGAAGGTAGTCTTGTAAGGGCAGCAGGCTCCTCAGGCATTCGGAGAGCCCTGCCCCACGCCTCCTTTCCATTTGAAGATATTTTGAAGTCATATTAAGTAACTTCTAGTTGGGACTTAATTTCATTCTGTTTCCCCCACTGTAGTTGGGAAGTTGGGTTGAAAATGACCAATGGGAGGGCCTTTAACTCCCGAGCCACCCCCGCCCCACAACGTCCCACCCGGCCCACCCCCCTCAACGTCCCACCCCAGCCCTGCCCGTCTTGCAGGCCACCCCCAGAATGCGGAATCCTCTCGTGTTCTGCTGCCTTAGCCCGTCCTCACCTTTCAAAATCCACCCCTCCCGGAAGGTTCGCAGCCTGTGGCCTGTCCACCATCCCTGTTCCTTCAATTCCTCCAGCCAGAGGGAATTTCTTGCTTTCTCCAGATCCAGTTCAACCCCACTCACGCTCCACATAACCTGTGAGCCGTCCTGCTGTGTCCTTTCTTAAGATTTATTAACTGACTTTAGTTGGAGGACAGTTACTTGGCAGCATTGTGGTGGTTTTGGCCATACGTCAGCATGAATCAGCCGTGGGTATATGTCGTCCCCCGTCCTGACGCCCCTCCCCCCGCCCTCCCCGCCCACCCCTCCAGGTTGTCATGGAGCAGTGGCTTTGGGTGTCCTGCTTCCTACATGAAACTCACACTGGTCACCTGTTTTGCAGATGGTGACATACATGTTTCAGCGCTGGTCTCTCCAATCGTCCCACCCTCCCCTTCTCCCGCTGAGTCCGAAAGTCTGTTCTTGACGTCTGTGTCTCCTTTGCTGTCCTGCACGAAGGATTGTCAGTACCTTCTTTCCAGATTCCATTTCTTAAGAATCATTCCCGTTAAGACTTGAGATCCTCAGATGCAGGACTTCTCTTGGCTCTTGATCGCGTCTCCCAGCGCTGTGACCCAGAGGGCACTCTGATACTCCCTGAGTTTCTTCGGCTGGCCTTGTGTCAAGAGGGTCTTGCTGTTGACTTGGTTCTGAGTTTGGATACTCGCTGAGCTGAGTTTCCGTCCGGATTCTGCGAGCCATCCTCCAGTTGATAATTCAGTTTTAAAAAGTGGGTCACGGCCTTCTTCTCCTTGCCCAGGTCCCCAGTCTCTGTAAGAAGTCCAGTGAACCGAATTGTCCAGAAGCAGATGTTAAGCTGGCTTGTCACGGGCCCCGTGTCCCCTTCACACAGTTGCTACCCCTCCTTCACACGAAGCCCAAGCTTGTAACTTTGCCCCACTACCTGGCCATACATTTCATTCCTGACTGCTGCTCATCCAGCTCCCCGGAAATGCCAGCCTGCGTCTGATCTTAGATTTCCGCCCACCCTTCCCCTGCTTTTTCGTGATTTGTTTTTAGGTTTATTTTTCCCCTGTTAACTGCCCCGACCCCACAAACTGCAACTCCAGGAACCCATTCACCCTCGTTGTCCACAAGCTTCTCTTTTTCCCCCATCAGAGTTTCATCAGATTTATTTTTAGCCTCTAGAAAAGTTTCCTTTCTCCCCTTCAGGCCTGCTTTGCTTACTTATCTGCTATTGTGACATTTTTTCTTCTCTATCATTCTATCTTTTTTTTTTTTTTTTGGCC
Organism: Bison bison bison; assembly: GCF_000754665.1. NCBI lineage: Eukaryota > Metazoa > Chordata > Mammalia > Artiodactyla > Bovidae > Bison > Bison bison. Next base: position 3,153,406 of record NW_011495078.1, on the reverse strand, counting down.
AGCACACTTCCTCTTTGCTTAGCTAAGCCTCCAGCAATGCCTGTATTCCCAAGCTGCTCTGAGGACTTTGTTATTCATCGAGTGTTTACTGGCCTTCATTGCAGTCTGTGGAATGTCACTCTTTCAGTTTGTTCAATAAGCTCCTGACTTACTTTATTCGAGGAAAGGACACGCAACTTAACGGCTGCACTGTGTTGCCCTTGTAGGATTACCTGAAGAGGACGGATTCTCCAGGCTGTCTGGGGGTGGGGCCTCCTCCTTTCAGAGACACAGAGAGAGTCACACCACTCAGGTAAGGACCCCTCGATGTTCTGATGCTCACCTTTGCTGTGATAACTGGAGCTAAAAGACAAGAAGAGTTTCATGAAGGTGTGACCAAGAGCGTTTGTTCCCGCTGGACTAGGGAACACAGTTTTTTCCAACTCTGCCTTAAGTTTCTTCTCAACATTCTCGCTCCTTTTGTATTGGCTGACTCCTATTTATTTTCTGCTCCTTTGCTGGTAGCTCGGGCAGTAAAGAATCCGGCTGCGGTGTGGGAGACCCAGGTTCGATACCTGGGTCGGGAAGATCCAGTATTCTTGTCTGGAAAATCCCATGGACAGAGGAGCCTGGGGGGTTACAGTCCATAGGGTCGCAAAGAGTTGGACATGACTGAGTGAATAATATTTAAAAGAAGAATGTCCAAAACGCATAAAACTTAACAAATGGTCTTAAATGAAGCATTATAGACATACTTTATCTGTGGCATTATAGAGTCACCGTCAGGTGACGAGAACATTGCAGTCACCGAAGGTCTTCATATTTCCTGCATTTGACCTCAGCTGAAGTAAGAAGGCTTTAAGTGACATCTTGGACATAAAATGCTTGAGGCCCATGTAGTTTTATGGCCATTATCTCTCAGTTAGCACCTCAAATCCCACATAATCCAAATGCATCTACAAACTATCCCATCATCAGAACACTGCAGAATCAAAATGAGTTTACAGCTCACAAAACTGTTTTGCTATGCTTCAGTGATTTCACATGTATTCATAATGTGTTTGGCCTCAAAAAGTTTGCCAAAAGAAAGAGGATTATCACTTAAAAATAAACTCTAGCATTTGTAGAAAGAAAAAGGATTTATATCAATAGTTTAGTGTGCTTTTTATGTTCAGTTTTAAAATAAAGTCTTTAAAAAATATGACTTTGCTTTGAAGGTGGTACACAACCAAAAATGTATTAAAGATTGTACTGTTGATATATTAAAGATCACTGCTTTAGCAACAAGATTATCTTGTATGAAGTTGCATTACAACTTTTGCTATGTCAGATATCTACACTAAAATTATCTAAAGTCAAGTATCTAGATGTTTCCATGAAACCAGCTAGCCAGCTAAGGATCCAGTTTCCATCAGAATATTTGACATTATATAGGCACAGTTATATTATCAACTGAGATTTTTCTAAATAACACTGATGAGGTAGTGAGAAAAATCAATAATTTTAATCTTAAAGATAAATCTTACAGTAGGCAATATACTGAAATCACTTATGCTGATATATAGACATTGAAATAGAAAAAAAATGCTGATTGCTTGCAATAATAGATTGTGCTGATCTCCCCTCTGCTCCTCAGAGATGCACTTATTTTACCTTGTAAACATCACAGATGCTTTATCTACGGTAAGTCACGGGGGACCTGCTTGCAAAGAACAGAACATCGGCTTGATTTTTGTCAAAGGGTTGACTCCTATGTGCTGGAGCACAGCAATAGAGACGCCCTTCCCAGGGCTTCCACTGTGCTGTGGGTCACAGAGAAGAGGGTTCATCTGGAAAGAAGGTGCGTTAACAGAGGCATCTTGGCAACTTCCCTCTGGTCTTCCATTGATTTGGTTGTCAAGAGAGATGGGAGAGGTCACCAGGACTAATTTTCTGTTTTGTTTTTTTTTTTAAGAGTTTTTTTGATGTGGACCATTTTTAAAATCTTTATGGAATTTGTTACAATACTACTTTTGTTTTATGTGTGTGTTTTCTTTTGGCCACAAAGCATGTAGGATTTAGCTCCCTGACCAAGGACTGAAGCTGCACCCGCTGCATTGGAAGGCAGCGTCTTACCCACTGGACCCCAAGGAAGTCCTGGGAATACTTTTCCATTCCCAGCTTTCACTGAGAGCTTATTTTCAAAGGCAGGCAACCCCCAGTTATCTCATAGTACTTTTTTTTTTAAGGAAATGGAAAACCAAGCTCATTTTCTTGCATGCCTGGTGCAGGCTTTCTCTTGGCAAGACATGTGGGTCAGTGCTAGATGCCCAGCACGGTTAGGCAGAGCTCTGCCTTGAATGACCACACATATCTCAGCACAAATGCCTCTTGGGTGACGTTTATAGAGGAAATATAAACACATCAGGCATCTTGCATTCTAGATTTTCTAGTAAAGCAATTAAGTAAGAATTCTATAAAATCTGCCTTGAACCGACTGGGCATGCAGCAATAAAATTAAATGCTGACTAAAAATTGAATTCCTCTTTGAGGATGTCTGTATTTTAATTAACATCATCAGTGATTTTAATGAAATCCCTTTAAGGAAGATAAAATGTCTGGACATTATTGCAGATAAAGAAATCAAGAAATAGATTTAGTAGCTTGCCAGAGATCATAGGGAAAATGCAGAGTCCAGGGTTTGAATGGACGTCAAGATCCTCTGTGTTGTTTCTAAGAAGAAACTTGCCATAACTCACTAAAAGTGATGGGGGTGGCATCTGGCTTTTACGTAAAATTTGGAAGGCAAAGTGTTCCGAAAGACTTGGGTCAAGATCAAACCGAAAGTGGTTTGGATCAAGGTAAAAGTCTTAACTGGCTGTAGTGGCCATCTGTGGCTGTGTTTTCAGCTGCTCACTGACCACAGTGACAATTTAAGGAGAGAGGTTTCACCTTCCTCCCCTCCTTGGAGAGCTGGACAGATCCTTGTGACACGCACTCAGTCTGTCCACCGCGGATTATGAGTTACCAGACATACAACGGAAGGGTCGAGGATAGATGTCACCCCTGGGGGGCCACCTGGGGGTGGTGGCTCCCTCCAGGGGCCACAGCCGTTAGCCCATGTCTGTGACCACAAGCCACTGCGGTCGCCTTGGGTCCCGCCCACGTGCCAAAACTGCCCTTCTTAAATTCATGCCCAGTTACTTTGCTTTCCAGTCACACTTCTGCCTGTGAGAGTTAGTTTCTGTTGCTTTCAAAGAAGAATTTTGACTGGCACACAAATTTGATTTTATTCTCCTTATCTATAAAATTTACTTTAGAGCCACAAGTTTCTTTTTTAATTTTATTTTTCTATTCTCTATTTTGTTTAAATTGAAGTATAGTTAATTTCCAATGCTGTGCTAATTTCTGCTGTGCAGAAAAGTGATTCAGTTATATACATACATAATTTTTGAAATTTTCTTTTCCATTATGGTTTATCCCAGGAGCTGGGATAGGGTCCCTGTACTAGCCAGTAGGAATTTGTTTTTTATCCATTCTTTATATGAGGGTTTTCATCTACTAACCCCACACTCCTAGTCCATCTCTTTCCTTCCCTCACAGTGATATGCCATGGTTTACAATCTGTAATTTTCATTCCATTTATCGTATTTCTTGCCAAGCCTTCTGTTATATCCTTTAGCTTTTATAAAGAGCACTAAAAGTTGTTCTTACTATCTGATGTATTCAGATATTCACTGTAAGAAATTGTAGATGGTTTCTGATAAAATAGTGGCCATCCAGTGCCTGAGAGCTTAATAAATATCTACTGCCTCTCCACACAGCCTCCAATGAAAGCCCGAACAGAATCAATATGCAATTGATCCACATCAAGAAACAAATTGTTATGTGGTTTGTTTTACTGAACCATCAAAGGAACCTTTTTGTAATGTCACATATCAAAGAAATGAAGAGCTGCAGACCACTCAATAAACCCAATGCCTTCTTTCTTTATCCATTTTATTTGTCACACGGACTGCTTGAAATGTATTGTGGCAGGGAAAAGAATCAGTGTGGTAGATAAAACAGTAAAATGTAGACACCTTTCATTTTAATTGTTAAGGCGTGATTCTAAAACACATGCTGGGAATTAGAAATTAGACAACCATTTCAAATGGAATCATATGTATCTCACTGATAAGCTACTAACCAAGGGAGATCTAACATAGAGCATGCTTCCACACAGCTGAGGTTTCAGGAAATCTGTATGCACACCTCATGACTTCCAGATTATGTGCAAGAAATGAAGGCAGTAAATTAATTGGATGGTAGAAGTTTAAACGGCAGCACTTTCAACAGAAGGGACATGTCCTGTAGAGATATATAGAAACTTGGAAAATAACGAAAATAAATTCCATATTTTACATGTTTCCTTCATAGAATTGTACCATATGTGTAACCTAGATGTTTCGAATGCATGATGTTTTTATCCGGTGAAGACATTGACTGTCATCAAAGAGGAAAATTCAGTTTTAAGAAGTATGAAAAGGATGAGAGAGCAGAATTGTGACTGTGCTTTTGTACATTTTACAATGTACAGAATTGTACATTGTACGGCGGGAGTTGGTGATGGACAGGGAGGCCTGGCCCACTGCAGTCCATGGGGTCGCAAAGAGTCGGACACGACTGAGCGACTGAACCAAACTGAACTATTGAAGGACACTTGGTGACTGTGTTTTTAAAAGGAGAAAGATCTCATGATGTCTCTGCAGGTCACCTTTCTCCTTTTTAAACACTTGGTCACGGGACTTCCCTGGTGGTCGAGGGGTCTAGACTCTTCTTTCACTGCAGGGGGGTACGGGTGCGATCCCTCGTCAGGGAACTAAGATCGCACGTGTGGCATGGCCAAAGATTATAAAAACATAGTCATGATTCTCATTTCTCATGCCTTCAATATTTTTTTTTTTTTTTAAAGAAAGAAGCCAGGATAAGCAGGGCTGGGACTGACAAGAGTGGTGTGGAGGAAGGTTGGGTTGGGTTGCGATTTTAAATCAGATGACGAAACAAAAACCTTGCTGAGCAGAGATAAAGTAGAAAGTCAGAGTGTCAGCCAGGCTGGGGTCCGGGGAGCCCTTCAGGTGGGAAGGAGCAGAGACCCTGCGTACAACCAGCCTGGACCTTGAGATGGTCAGCGAGGCTGCAAGGGAATAAATCTACATATTACTGCATGTTTTAATGAAGAGCAATAGAAATTACCATGAGTTACATGTTAGTGCTAGAAAAGGGGAGCTGTTAAGTTACATACTCTAGCAAGAGGCTAAATGTAAAATACCAGTTATGATCGTATTGCATTGTCTTTCTTTAAAACAATTAACCAGCTTTGGAAACCTTGGTCTGCTCAGAAAATAAGTAAAGGGCAAGTATTTTCATTTTCTGTAAGTGGGAGATACAAGACAAATAATTCCACTCCTCCCAAAATAACAGAGAATTGGAATATTGACCCCTGGGAACCTGGGCCCCAGATGTTCTGACTTGTTAATTGTTCAGTCAGTTCAGTTCAGTCGCTCAGTTGTGTCCGACATTTGCAACCCCATGGACTGCAGCGTGCCAGGCCTCCCTGTCCATCACCAACTCCCAGAGCTTGCTCAAACTCATGTCCATCGAGTCAGTGATGCCATCCAACCATCTCATCCTCTGTCACCCCCTTCTCCTCCTGCACTCAATCTTCCCCAGCATCAGGGTCTTTTCAAATGAGTCAGTTCTTCCCATCAGGTGGCCAAAGTATTGGAGTTTCAGCTTCAGCATCAGTCCTTCCAATGAATATTCAGGACTGATCTCCTTTAGGATGGACTGGCTGGACCTCCTTGCAGTCCAAGGGACTCTCAGGAGTCTCCAACACCACAGTTCAAAAGCATCAATTCTTCAGCACTCAGCTTTCTTTATAGTCCAACTCTCATCCATACATGACCACTGGAAAAACCATAGCCTTGACTAGACGGACCTTTGTTGGCAAAGTAATGTCTCTGCTTTTTAATATGCTGTCTAGCTTGGTCATAGCTTTTCTTCCAAGGAGCACACATCTTTTAATTTCATGGCCGCAATTACCATATGCAGTGATTTTGGAGCCCCCCGAAATAAAGTCTCTCACTATTTCCATTGTTTCCCCATCTATTTGCCATGAAGTAATGGGACCAGATGCCATGATCTTACATTGCCATGATCAACATTTTCTGAATGTTGAGCTTTAAGCCAACTTTTTCACTCTCCTCTTTCACTTTGATCAAGAGGCTCTTTAGTTTTTATTTGCTTTCTGCCATAGGGTGGTGTCTTCTGCGTATCTGAGGTTATCAATGCTTTGTATATTAATGGGATCTGACAACTTTGAAAGAAAAATTTAGGCTAAAGGAACAGAAAGTTTTCCATGGTGCTAAAACGTAATCAGCCCACATCAGTGAAGGAATTTATTTTATGACCTTAGAAGACCTCCAGGGCCTGATTCTTCGCTGATCTCTTTGATTACACTATTATTTGAAACTGTCATTTCGTATTTCTGACTCTGCTAGAAATAGGTTCTAAAACAGATGAACTATGATATTGGGAAGAAGTTTCATGAAGTCAATGATATAAAAAGCCTAAATTTTGAAGCCCTAGTGGATTTAAATTAATTTTATACACTTGCAGGTGATTTTTATTATCTATTTTGGGAAGGAAGTCTCAATTAAAGAGATTTGCTCTCTTATGTTGCCAACTTTGGCAAAATCTTGTCTCTTTTTCTTCCTACTGCTTCCTGACATCTGGTTTCCTTTCCCTATTTTCTCTAGCGTCTGTACCCAGTGGTTTGCCATGATTATATCTTAAAGACACTGTCACTCACCCCAGACATCGCACCCTGGCAGACCTAATGCCCACCTAATCCATTTCTTTTGAGGCACCTGGCTAGACTACATTTCCCAGCATCCTTGTGGTTGGGAACAGTCATGTGACTGAGTTCTAGCCAATGGAAAGGGAGCCACAGTGATATGCACTCTGTCCAGGCATGACTCCTACAAACCTCCCTTCAGCTATGAGTGTTCCATTTCCTTTCCCATCCAAAAGCTGGCTGCACAATATTCCAAGACCCTGGAAGATGCAAAGTACAGTCACAACAATGTAGAAGGTCATTTACTGAGCAGAAATACCCATTTTAGCCTTAACATGAGCAATATACTTCTTTGGGGTCATCCATTGGTATTTGTGGTTTGCCAGTTACAGATAGCAGCTTGAGTAAAAGACATTGATACCTTTTTTTAAAAAATTATTATTTTTTCAATTGAAAGATAATTGCTTTACAGAATTTTGTTGTTTTCTGTCAAACATCAGATAGATACCTTTTATCATTTATTTGGCCTAATGTTTTACATGTTGCTACTGAGAATTATTTATGGTGCTTAATTAAGTTTCGGAGAAGGCAATGGCACCCCACTCCAGTACTCTTGCCTGGAAACTCCCATGGACAGAGGAGCCTGGTAGGCTGCAGTCCATGGGGTCCCTAAGAGTCGGACACAACTGAGCGACTTCACTTCCACTTTTCACTTTCATGCATTGGAGAAGGAAATGGCAACCCACTCCAGTGTTCTTGCCTGGAGAATCCCAGGGATGGGGGAGCCTGGTAGGCTGCCGTCTATGGGGTTGCACAGAGTCAGACACGACTGAAGTGACTTAGCATTAATTAAGTTTAACCTAATTCAGTTCAGTTCAGTCACTCAGTCGTGTCCGACTCTTTGCGACCCCATGGACTGCAGCACGCCAGGCCTCCCTGTCCATCACCAAATCCTGGAGTTTACTCAAACTCATATGCATCGAGTCGGTGATGCCATCCAGCCATCTCATCCTCTGTCGTCCCCTTCTCCTCTTGCCGCCAATCCCTCCCAGCATCAGAGTCTTTTCCAATGAGTCAACTCTTTGCATGAGGTGGCCAAAGTATTGGCGTTTCAGCTTTAACATCAGTCCTTCCAAAGTACACCCAGGACTGATCTCCTTTAGAATGGACTGGTTGGATCTCCTTGCAGTCCAAAGGACTCTCAAGCGTCTTTTCCAACAGCACAGTTCAAAAGCATCAATTCGTTGGCATTCAGCTTTCTTCACAGTCCAACTCTCACATCCATACATGACCACTGGAAAAACCATAGCCTTGACTAGACAGACCTAACCTAATTAAGCACTATAAATAATTAGTTTAACCTAATCTTTATAAGGTTAAATATTATAAAGTTAAATAATAAGTTTAACCTCCATTATTTAGCAATCTTTATTATTTAAGATAGTAAAAAAAATGCCTGTTGATATCTTCTGATAATAGAATTGCTGGGATGTTACTTATCAGACATTTTAATACAAAATAATAATCATTAGTGCCCCCACCAAGTCATACATATGTAAAACAGAAGCTTGCAGTTCTTAACAACTGGTCACTTAGAAATCCCTCAAAATCAATAGACTTGATTTTAATCAGGGACAAAATCAGCCCCTGTAATACACTGGGTGCCCTGGAGAAACGGTCTGATGTTTTCGGGACCTGTTTGTGCATTTCATGATTAGAAAGGATTGCCTGTCTTCTCTCTCATTCTCACGTGGGCGGCTCTGGTGGGCAGCTAGACTTGGGAGGGAGACTCGAGGTTGAGGACAGAGATCATTCCCCCATGCACTAAGTTCACGGTCCATGGAGTTGCTAAACTGTACCCTTTGGCTAATTATAGTTGATTTAAAAAATCTATTGGAATTGGGCTAAAGGTTTTATTAGCATTCAGTTTCATGAAGTGGTTTTTCTCACTCTTATTTAATAATGTTTAATATTATGACACACAGATTGTAATTGTTTGCAGAAAAAATATTTTCAGAAATGAATAACTTGCCAGGTGAGCTGTGCCCTACGAACTGATGCAAGTGGGGGTGCTGGCTGTTTGGACAGTGGGGGTAAGCGTCCTTGGACGTGAACCTCGTCGTCTGGAGGCTGTGGAGTACTTAGCTGCCGTGGTTGAGACCCTTGCTTTGCTTACTTTCACACCGGCATCTTGCCTCCCTTCTGACTTCCCTCTCCACTGCTAGCTTGGAGCTAAGTCTCAAGCTGCATACCACATGGCAGAGTGCTTCGCTGTCTCCTGCGTTTCTGGGTCATTGTCAGTGTAGATGTGAACAAAAGGATGGATGGGGTTCCTGATTCACTTGACTCAAGTAGCCTTTCTTCTTTTAGTGTCTGACTCATCCTTTCATTCCAATACAAATCCCGCAGCCCAGTAGATATTTCTTGGCCATGCTGCCTTGAAATGAGTGGCATCTCTGCAGTCTTGCAGCCACAGTCACTGTATCTGCAATTTATTGGCCAATTAATGCTATGCTTCCTCATGCAGTTTTTGCGTTGATGTCCTGTTTACGCATGTTTGTTCATCTAACTCTCTGAGTTTTACATCTTATCACTCACTTTGAATGAAAGCCTCTTGAGGGAGCTGGTCATATTGTGTGCTTCTAAGTCCTGTAAACCCATCACAGCACTTTCTGTCTCGTAATTGTTGAAAGTATGTGCATTCATTGACTAGCAGACAGGAAAAACTTGGAAGTCAGTGTGGTTAAGAAGGTTGACTAAACTCAATGTACTTGAATTTGAATCCAGATTCTACCACTGATTGGCGAAGTGAGTTTGGGCTTTAAAGATGAATTTCAACATCTATGAAAAGAGGGCTAACAATCCTTAACCTGCTTATTTCACATGGTTATGAGATTTTTTACTAGGATAACATGTGACTCTGTGATGACCGAGAGTGGTGGGATCGGAGGTGGGAGGAAGTCTCAAGGGGAAGGGGCCATATGTACACATACAGACGGTTCACACGGTTGTATAGCAGAGACTAACACAACATTGTAAATATTCCAATTTATTTTTTTTTTAATTTTTAAAAGTTAAAAAAAGAATATACAACAAGATCACAAAGTTGATGTTTGGAATGGGCTTTTGAGAACTGCAGAGCTTTCTGTATCTGGGTGTACAGACTGGGGCTGTTACAGAGAAGATACGTCGGGTTACAGAGCATGTTCTGTAATCGGACGGGCACCTCTCATTAGACTGGCACAGAGTCTGTGTGAAGATGAGCGATGATAAAGCTGCAGTGATTAGTGTGGTCAGGAGATACAGGGCTCTCTGTGACACGCTAAGGCAGGTGCACTTGGCTGTTTAGTGCACCTACTAAAGTAGGTGCTAGGGAAAGGCAGTGGCTTGGAAGATTTTTGAACAACCCAAGTGTATAAACAGACGTCCTTTGGAGAGAAAATCCAACAGATTGTTTGTCCTTAATAATGCCTCCTGGGCCCTCCAGTGAGTCTCCCATTTAATCCCAGGAAAAATATTTTTAAAGGAATTGTGGCGCTCTTACTTTCTCTGCTTCCAATAACATGGATTTATGGTTTTCCATATATTCTCAGTTCTTGAACCCATTACTATATGTCATCACTGTAAATGTGCACTAAATATATGTTATTAATTTTTGCTACAATCATAGCAGTTATACTGGTGCTGCCGTGTTTTTTCAATGAACTGAGGTAAGAGACTAGAGCTCATATAAAATCCATATTCTGAAATGTCACAGATTAATTATCTCATGAGATGTATAGTCATGAATTTCTATTTCATAACTTTCCATCAGTAGGAACAAAACATGCATCTGGTCATCAGAGTCCATTTTTATTCTTAGCTATGAACTTAAAATCAGCTGCAAAATGCAAATAAATGTCTGTTTAAATTATATTAAGTGTGCTCCAATATAATATTACTACTACTACTACTACTAAGTCGCTTCAGTTGTGTCCGACTCTGTGTGACCCCATAGACGGCAGCCCACCAGGCTCTCCAGTCCCTGGGATTCTCCAGGCAAGAACACTGGAGTGGGTTGCCATTCCCTTCTCCATAATAGACGTTACTGCTGCTAAGTCGCTTCAGTCGTGTCCAACTCTGTGTGACCCCATAGACAGGAGCCCACCAGGCTCCCCTGTCCCTGGGATTCTCCAGGCAAGAACACTGGAGTGGGTTGCCATTTCCTTCTCCAATGCATGAAAGTGAAAAGTGAAAGTGAAGTTGATCAGTCATGTCTGACTCCTAGTGACTCCATGGACTGCAGCGCTACCAGGCTCTTCCGTCCATGGGATTTGCCAGGGTTAGGTACTGCAGTGGGTTGCCATTGCCTTCTCCGAATATAATGTTACTTATTATAAAAGTAAAGGAGAGTGGTTAATTTTTTTAAGAGGTCAACATGCACGACTAAGGTAAAAAGTTAAAACCCTCTGTTCCCTCACTGCCTGCTGTCCAGACACACTCTTATTTCCAATAGAATTTTTTCCTTGGAAGAGTTGTTTTCCCTTTTTTAACCCTTAGGCAAAAACAGGAAACAAGATAGCAAGAATGAACTTAATTGGATTGCTGTATAAATGACCATTTCTGAATTAAGAAGGATCAACTCTTTTTCTGCCTGAAGGAGAAATGCTGTTTCGATTTCAGATTTTTTTTTTTAATTTTTTCAAAATGTATGGAGATATACACCCCTTTAATCAAAGACTTTTTAAAGGGCATTTCATTTTAAGCCATATCATTGGGGTCTATTTAGGTAAACTTTGGTTTTACAAACTGATTTTTGAATTTCATTCTGTACTGTTTTTCTCCTCCAACATCTTGTTAGCATGAGTGGAAATGGGATTTGCATTTGAAACGCTAATATTCGGTATTCAGTCAGCCAAGCCGCTTCCTTCTCTTAATTTCCATAAATGTCAGTAAATGCCTCTTTTCACCTTTGGGTGAACAGTCAATAGGAAAATCAATTCTGTGACAAATGAACAGCAACATGATTTTACATATGAATTATTTAACAAAGATTATTTTTATCCTAGAAGGGGAAGACTTAAGGTAAAAATCAGCAGCAAATTATTAATTTACATTTATTAATATTATTCATAAAAATGCATAGCCACAGGAAGTGAAGAAAATTTGAATCTCATTTTGTAATTAGTTCATGTCACAGGACTCTGTTAATGACACAATAGAAAACCATTAAAAATTAGTAAGCAGATATATATGTAATAAACCTCATTAAGCCTTTACATCATGTTGTGTTTCCCTCTGAGTTGTGAGAGATTTTGTGAGTTTTTTTAACCCTTGACAGTAAGTGAACAAATTATAAATCTCCTACTTAGGGATGTAAAAACTTGCAAGAAGTCAGTCTTTATATCACTTACATTCCGTCTTCATATCTAATTGGTGTCTGCTATACAAAAATGGGCACAATAAAGGACAGAAATGGTAGGGACCTAACAGAAGCAGAAGATATTAAGAAGAGGTGGCAAGAATACACAGAAGAATTATACAAAAAGATCTTCATGACCCAGATAATCACGATGGTGTGATCACTCACCTGGAGCCAGACA
>NW_011495078.1:3134344-3140928 GCF_000754665.1 Bison bison bison | reverse complement strand
CATGACCCAGATAATCACGATGGTGTGATCACTCACCTGGAGCCAGACATCCTGGAATGTGAAGTCAAGTGGGCCTTAGAAAGCATCACTACGAACAAAGCTAGTGGAGGTGATGGAATTCCAGTTGAGCTATTTCAAATCCTAAAAGACGATGCCGTGAAAGTGCTGCACTCAATATGCCAGCAAATTTGGAAAACTCAGCAGTGGCCACAGGACTGGAAAAGGTCAGTATTCATTCCAATCCCAAAGAAAGGCAATGCCAAAGAATGCTCAAACTACTGCACAATTGCACTCATCTCACACACTAGTAAAATAATGCTCAAAATTCTCCAAGTCAGACTTCAAAAATACGTGAACCATGAACTTCCAGATGTTCAAGCTGGTTTTAGAAAAGGCAGAGGAACCAGAGACCAAATTGCCAACATGCACTGAATCATCGAAAAAGCAAGAGAGTTCCAGACAAACATCTATTTCTGCTTTATTTATTTACTATGCCAAAGCCTTTGACTGTGTGGATCACAATAAACTGTGGAAAATTCTGAAAGAGATGGGAATTCCAGACCACCTGACCTGCCTCTTGAGAAATCTGTAAGCAGGTCAGGAAGCAACAGTTAGAACTGGACATGGAACAACAGACTGGTTCCAAATAGGAAAAGGAGTACGTCAAGGCTGTATATTGTCACCCTGCTTATTTAACTTATATGCAGAGTACATCATGTGAAACGCTGGGCTGGAAGAAGCACAAGCTGGAATCAAGATTGCAGGGAGAAATATCAATAACCTCAGATATGCAGATGACACCACCCTGATGATAGAAAGCAAAGAAGAACTAAAGAGCCTCTTAATGAAACTGAAAGTGGAGAGTGAAAAAGTTGGCTTATAGTTCAACATTCAGGAAACTAAGATCAGGGCATCTGGTCCCATCACTTCATGGGAAATAGATGGGGAAACATTGGACACAGTGGCAGACTTTATTTTTCTGGGCTCCAAAATCGCTGCAGATGGTGACTGCAGCCATGAAATTAAAAGATGCTTACTCCTTGGAAGGAAAGTTAAGACCACCCTAGATAGCATATTAAAAAGCAGAGACATTACTTTGCCAACAAAGATCTGTCTTGTTAAGGCTATGGTTTTTCTAGTAATCATGTATGGATGTAAGAGTTGGACTATAAAGAAAGCTGAGCACCAAAGAATTGATGCTTTTGAACTGTGGTCTTGGGGAAGACTCTTGAGAGTCCCTTGGACTCCAAGGAGATCCAACCAGTCCATCCTAAAGGAAATCAGTCTGGAATATTTATTGGAAGGACTGATATTGAAGCTGCAACTCCAGTACTTTGGCCACCTGATGTGAAGAGCCGACTCCTTGGAAAAGACCGTGATGCTGGGAAAGATTGAAGGCAGGAGGAGAAGGGGACAACAGAGGATGAGATGCTTGGATGGCATCACCAACTCAATGGACATAAGTTTAAATAGGCTCCGGGAGTTGGTGATGGACAGGGAGGCCTGGCGTGCTGCAGTCCATAGGGTCATAAAGAGTCGGACATGACTGAGCCACTGAGCTAACTGAACTGATACATTCTTTGTTGCTTCGCTGATGGCTCAGCTGGTAGTGAACCCGCCTGACAATGCAGGAGACCCAATAGACACAGGTTTGATTCCAGGGTGTAGAAGATCTGCTGCAGAAGGAAATGATAACCCGCTGCAGTGTTCTTGCTTAGAAAATTTCATGGCTAGAGCAGCCTGGTGGGCTACAGTCCATGGGGTCGCAAAGTGTCCAGCACGATTATGTGCACACATACGCACAAGCATGGCCTTGTGTCTGTTGTTTGTCTTAGTCGCTCGGTTGTGTCCGACTCTTTTGTGACCCCGTGGACTGTAGACCGCCAGGCTCCTCTGTCCATGGGATTTCCCAAGCAAGAGTACTGAAGAGGGTTGCCATTTCCTTCTCCAGGGGATCTTCCTGACCCAGGGATCAAACCCTTGTCTCCTGAGTTGGCAGGCAGATTCTTTACCACCGAGCCACCAGGGAAGACATTAGAGGACACAAAACAGTTTATAATTCTGGAGTTGGGGGTGGGGGGATTGAGTCTCAATTCATGTCTTAAACTTTTAAATACCTAATAAGCAAGATTTTCTCAAAAATGGGAAGAAAACATTATTTCTAACCCCCTATACCAAACTCTCCAGGTCCTATTCACCAGTGTCTTAGTTAACACTATTTTCTTTTTTTTTTTTCTGTTGAAATTTTAGCTGGGAACTTTAGATTTGCATGCAGTTGTCAGAAAGACTGGAGAGAGCCCAGTTTCTCCCCGTAGTGTTTTTTTGGCTTTACCTGAAATGCAGTTGACTTACTACACTGTGTTAGTGTCAGGGCTAATTATTTGCTATTTGCATATATTAGGAAAGGATCACCATGTTAAGTCTAGCAACCATCTGTTCCCCATATAAAGTTATTAGTGTCATTTTCTAAGGATTTGTTTCAGTGAAGAAATCTTCTGAAAAACCTGCTGAAATGAAAAGATTTCGTTCAAGGATGAGGATCCCAGCCCACAGGGAAATGGCTTCAGAATATGATCATTCATGTGTCAGTTTAGAGTCCTGTATGTCACAGTTATGTTATAAATCCAGAGTGTTGCTCTTATTTTGAGATCTTATGAATAAGGAAGGAGAAGACTACTTTATATTGTTTTCCTTGTTAGTCACGCAGTTCTGTCCAACTCTGCATCCCCACGGACTGTAGCCCGCCAACCTCCTCTGTCCATGGTATTCTCCAGGCAAGAACACTGGAGTGGGTTGCCGTTCCCTTCTCCAGGGCATCTTCCTAACCCAAGAGTCGTACCTGGGTCCCCTACATTGCAGGCAGATTCTTTACCGTTTGAGCTGGGCCACAAATTATTTTCGTGTAACATTATCTGACTGAGTCATGAGGATAACCATAAACCAGAAAGTTTAGGGATTTTCTCAAGTCAAGCAGTTATTAGTAGCAATGACACAGTCATAACAGCTCACATTCACAGAGCACTCATTACATTTTTAGGGCACTGGAGTAGCCCACACCTGTCCTTTTGAGGTGTGATTACTGGAATCCACTTACAGATGAGGAAGCCAATGCACTTGCTCCAGGTTACACAGTCATCAGGCAGCAGATTCAGGATTCCAGTCCAGACGCCTTGGCTGCAGAGTCCTGGTTGGTCAACTATCACATCCCTGCTCATACCAGAGTCCAAATCCCCGTGGATTTGTGACTCCCTGTTAGAGAAGGACATTCAGTGTCATAAACGGTGCTTGTCTGCGTCGGCCGTGTGAAAATGCCTCCCCCAGTCTTTTCTTCCCCTGTTCTACTGATGCCCCTCTCGTTTCTTCAAAATTCAGATTGAAAGTTCCCACCTCTGTGAAGTCTCTCCAGACCTTCCTTCATAGAGCCCCTTTTCCCAGGTAAATGGTAAAAACAAAGAAAGGAAAACTTAATAACAAGAGTCCAACTCTTGTTGACTCCTCCGTCTCCACGCCACATGCAGCGTGTTAAGACGCTTACGTGACTGACGTGTCTAGAAGTTTCTTTAAAAACAGGGCGTTGGTCATTTTCATGCAGCCCAGGGGTGGTGCCACGTGGAACACAGAGGTCGCTGGGTGTGGAACCGTTCTTACTTCCACAGCTACAACTCTTACCTTCCGGTTCTGGGAAAGAGAATGATTGTCTGTGCAAACACTATTCTATAAAACATGCCAGATAAGAAAATAAGTAAGGAAGTAGCTGTCTGAAGTGGTGGCGTAGGTTGGAGATATGTCTTTTACAGCAATGAGAAGATATTTAAAGGACACCAATATGCCATCCTTTATCCTCCACGTGTCAGGATCAGTGAGGCCTGGGGTGATGCCAGCTGACTCCAGGTTCCCAGAAACATCAACATCCTTAACCCCCAGGGTCACTTCTCCTCCTGGAAAGAAATGGTTCCCTTTCAACACTGAAGCCAGAATTTTACAAAGCCATTATTGGCTTTGTAATGATAATACGTGTATTATTCTGTGTCATTAATGATGTTACTTAACTTGTGGAATATCAAATAATGATAAGAGAAGTTGTAAGAGTTTTTGTTACTACCAATAGGGCATGAAATTTAAAGAATGATAAAAGTGATTTAGATGTTTTTACCGTGCTGGATAACGTTGCAGATACTTTTTATTCTTCACGTATTGCTTGGCCACCATTTAAATAACATTCATAGTTGCATGTGCTCGCTATTCTAAAATATTAAAGCTCCTTCACTGTGACACATACAGCCTTTGTGCCTCATAGCCTGATACATTTAATAAATCTAAATAAATCAGGTTAGGGATCATTAGGCACGGTGTCCCGTTCTCACCTTCTGATCGTCTGTTTCTTGTCTCACGGGTCATCGTTTTAAAACGCCCTCTGAACTTCACTGTGTTGACAGCAGTGACCTGTCACTTGTCCTTACACAGAATTTTAACCTTCGTGTAAGATATAACCTGTGAAGATTTGTTGTGTGTGTTTTTTTAAAATGAAGATCAATAATGTTAATATTTTAGTATCCCATTTATGCCATTCTGGCAACTTTCTATACCTATTAGATTTTACTCAATACCTATTAATCTCTGTGATACAGAATCAAGTTTCATGGGATCTCTCAATAAGAGGGTTTATTCTGAGCATTAGTTGATTATTGCAAACATCAGTCCGATTTTTTGCTTATCAAGGAAGCATAGAAAGCTCTTGGTGGTTGATTCAAAGATGGTGTTCTTCTGTACCCACTACATTATTCAAGACATCGATATACTCGTTAAGAAAGTGCTTTCTAATGCCTTGTGTGTATAGGTTTCACCTTTTATAATGTGCTTGGGAAATCAGATATTTTTAGTAAACGTTGAGAAGCTTTGAAAGGATAGAGAGCTTTTTTTGTTTTCCGCAGTGAAGCAATGACTCAGGGGATTTAGGACATTTTTTTGTCAAAATCCCTCCCCACAAGCCTCATTCAGATCAGCAGCTGCTGCAAGTCACTCCCTGCAGGTCAGGGTGTGTCTGGAGTGACTCAGTCTCCCGGTCTTCCCTGTTACGAAGGTCTCAGCCGAGGGTCACACCTTGCCCAGCTCGTCTGTATTTGTGGTCATTGTGAAAAGCTGTTGAAAAGAGTTTCGCATGGAGATGAGCTGTAGAATGGAGGTATTTTGTGCTCGATAGGAGGAGGGGTGTGTGGTCACACCAGCGTGGAAGCAAGCACAGCACGCGCCAGCCGGCCGCAGAGGAGGAGCAGCGCCAGCTGCTGGGTGGGGATTTGGATCCTGTTCTGCTCAACTCCGTTTCATGAGGACTTGGCCTTCATTTATATATATGTTCACCTAGATATATATTCACCTGTATGTCCATGTATGCGTTCACCTATATATATAATGTTCACCTAGATATATATATAGCTTCTCCTGTATATATGTATTCATATACACACATATTTTTCTGCATATATATATCGCACCTTACTTTCGTTTAGGTTAATTGAAATTTATTATTTCATATTAATTTGTTAATTACACATTCTATCATTATTCTTTTTGTACATTCACTAGGAAATAAAGCATGAATCTTCATTTATTTCATCATCGTTGTTGTTTTTCTGACGCTTTTGCGACCCCATGGACTGTAGCCCACCAGGCTCCTCTGTCCATGGGATTCTCCAGGCAACAATACTGGAGTGGGTTGCCATGCCCTCCTCCAGGGGATCTTCCTGACCCTGGGATCAAACCCTCATTACAGGTGGATTCTTTACCACTGAGCCACCAGGGAAACCCTAATTTCATCTTAAATTGTTTTAATTTTGTCTTTTTCCTAATACTGCTAGAACCTCAGAGCCTCTGAGCTCCACGTGACCCCTCCTGACTTTTGCAGCTATTGTTGGTGTGTTGTTCTATGTACAACTTAAAGTCTGTAACATTCCCAACACATAACTTACGTTTACCCATGTATTCAATTCCAGGGTCCTCACTTCCCTCTTGAATTTCCATTTTTTTCCATCATGCCTGTTTTGTTGAGGTTCACACAACAGGCAAGACTTGTGATAGCGAAACTTCCTAGTTCTCGTTTGTCCAAAAACATTTTCTATTTCACCTTCAGTTTTGAGGGACATTTGTATTGAGTCTAGAATACGAGGTTGAATTTTTTTCTGTACTTGAACCCGTGATACATTGCTTTCTGGCTTCATGGTTGCTGTTTAGAAGTCAGCTTCTCTGTAGGATGCCACTTCCCAGGGCAGGAGAGCTGGGATGGTCTCGGGGGGTGCTCAAAATCTCTCCCCAGCCAGTGGAGCCCCAGCGTCTGACGCTGACCCTGCCCTCTGTCTCACTCTTGCGCTGTGTCTGATGCTCCTCTTTCTTCCTGCGTTCCTCCCCCAGGTTATCCACCAGCTGAGGCTGTCGGAGAATGAGAGCGTGGCCCTGCGGGAGCTCCTGGACTGGAGACGGAGACTCTGCGAGGAGCGGGGGGACTGGCCCCGGATCCTGCCCCCCGGGGAGCCCCGGGCGCCTCCCCCACCTCCGTGCAGGAAGCCCGAGGGGGCCCCCTGCCGCAGGCT
>NW_011495078.1:3133978-3134244 GCF_000754665.1 Bison bison bison | reverse complement strand
GGCGGGGTGGCCCCCCGAGGGTGCCAAGCTCACGGACAGAGGCTGCCCCGACACACAAAAGCACAGGCAGCCCGGTCAGATGCTCGCGGTTCCCTGTGTGTGTGTGTGCGCGCTCTCGCCCGTTCCGTGGGGATACACTCTAGCCTCCAGACTCCGTGGTCCCCGGGCTGTGCTCCTCCGAGGTGGGGAGGGAAAGGCCGGGCCCAGCATGGACCGCAGGCGAGGCTGGTGCAGACGGCGCCCCCGCACTGCACACCTGTGTTCGT
>NW_011495078.1:3128064-3133878 GCF_000754665.1 Bison bison bison | reverse complement strand
TGTGTTCGTACGGTCCTGCTGCGTGTTTCTTGTCCCCCAGTCGTTTGCCTCTCATGCACTCTCCAGGACATAGGGTTTATTTCTCTGTAGGTGTTTGTGTTTTATGGGAATTACAATCCTGATAATGATTTACATGTTTGTTACTGTATTTTATAATTTTATGCCATGGGTGGTGCTCCCTTTCTTCAAAATACAGATTTTAAAAAATCATTTCTAGAACTTTTTTTTCTACATTTTTTTTTTTTTTTTTGATGTAAAGTACCTGAAATTCCTGGGACCTTGTCATTGTTTGAGCTTCACCGTGGAAAGCTCTGTCGACTTACAGCCCGAGTCCGATGTCTTCGAATGTTTCATTCATTGATCGGGAGACGGTTCCTTCCCTTGCCCTGTGTTCCAGGCACATGGATGGTGAGCCTTTTATTGAAATCTCATCCTCTGACTTCAGTACGGATTACAGGAAATGATGCACCCTCCTTTGAAGGGTATGCAGGGGACACAGCCGTTCAAAGGTCTCCAGGGTACCGGCGAGTGGGCTGAGATGGCTGGTCTGAGCAGTGATGCGGCGCAAGACTCTGGTCCTCTCCGAGCTCCGCTGCCCGCTCGCCCCGCTAGACCCTGCCCCTGTGGTGATGCGCCCGCCTCGCTCCTCCGTGCGCTTCTGCTGGCCTGGGACTGGCGTGTCTTGCATCTTGGAACTTTTTATTCATACCAGCCTTTGCCAAGTTATTGTGCCAATAAAAGGGTGCAACTCTGTTCTCCCGCGGTGTGGTGAATGTGCTGTCGTCGTTTTCCTCGGTTGCTTTTGCTTCCTGATCTGCGGAGGCAAGGAGACCTCCCTGCATTCTTCTCACAGCATCTTGCAAACTTCAGAATCAATGGAGTTTTGGTTTGTTTGTGTTACAGGTTTTTTGATGTGGACAGTTTTAAAAGTCTTCATTGAATTTCTTGCAATACTGTTTCTGTTTGTTTTTCTGGGGGGGGGGGTGTTGCCCCTAGGGCATGTGGAATGTTAACTCCCCAACCTGGGATCAAACCAGCACCCCCTGCGTGGGAAGGTGAAGTCTTAACCACTGGACCACCAGGGAAGTGCCCTGGTTTAAGATTTTTATGGTTATTCATATAAAACTACTAGATAGACATACTTCAGTTGTAAGCATAGTATGTTGATTATATGGGAATAATAATAGGCAAATAAATGAGGAGAGGCCTTCCCTTGAAAGACAGTGCGTGTCCTCACAGATTGCACACCGAGTGGAGGAGACCACGCGGAGAAGCTCCTGGGTGGGGCAGGAGACAGAGGAAGGGAGCTGGGGGGCTGAGCGTTTCCTGGGTTTCCTGGGAAGGAATGCTGAGGCGAGGCGTGCATGTCCAGAACTGATGGGTTCGGAGGATTTCGGGGACTTCTGGTGCAGAGGCTGCCCGTGGTTGTCGCCTGCTGGCCCCAAGCAGGGGCACAGTGCTCTGGAGTTGGGGGATGGGAAAGGGGATGGAGAAGGTGGGGGGTGTCTGGGGTGGTCATAGTTGTTCTCTGTCCCTGGGACTTAGGTGCCCCCAGGAGAGGCCGTTCCTCCAGCCTCGGCCAGGCGGGGATGCGGAAGCATCGGAACGCAGAAAATTAAAGGCGGATTTGAGACATGGGTAAGACGCACCAGGACCGATGACATCCAACAACCTCAGGGGGTGTCACCCAGCCCTACTCCTCCTGCCTTCCGAACCTCAGCCCCTGACAACAGAGACCCCACTGTCCTTGACACACAGGATTTCCCGGCTACACCTTTACACCGAAGGCACTCCGTGGCCCTGGTCAGATGAAAGGGGTGAACTGGATCTCTGCCCCTAACACACCGTGTTTTTATTTAGACCAGAGGGAAGAGTGAACAGTTTGGGCATTCGACCTGTGAGAACTTGTTTCAAATGTGCATAGAGCCCTAGCTGTGACTGTTTCAGCGGCTTTGCACCCGGTATTCCAATCTTGATACTGACCTATGCCTTCTTGATAATTCTCATCGTTTAAGTATTGACCCTGAATTGAAGCTCAGAGCTTTAATTGAGCTCAGAATATAAACCCTCATCTTTACAGTTCCAAACCCCGGGCCATTTGAACGTGATATACTGAAACGCTATACTTACTGTGTGGAATCTGTCTCAAGAAACCTGATTAAATGGTCTTTTGGAGGTTGCACTGTTGCTACAGCTCTGGTGGAGACCTGTGACAGGGGAACCGTGCATGAAGCTAGCCTCCCAGGAGCAGGTGGATCCAAATGACACACTGTTCTATCAATCGTCACGGTTAGGGGCTCGTGTAATTACAATCTGATCCTGACCATCACCTCCTCAGGGTACCTCGAGTGATGCAATAATAAATATTTAATATCTAGTAATCCTTTTGCACTGAAGAATTGATGCTTTTGAACTGTGGTGTTGGAGAAGACTCTTGAGAGTCCCTTGGACTGCAAGAAGATCCAACCAGTCCATCCTAAAGAAGATCAGTCCCGGGTGTTCATTGGAAGGACTGTTGTTGAAGCTGAAACTCCAATACTTTGGCCACCTGATGTGAAGAGCTGACTCATTTGAAAAGTCCCTGATGCTGGGAAAGAATGAGGGCAGGAGGAGAAGGGGAGGACAGAGGATGAGATGGCTGGATGGCATCACCAACTCAATGGGCATGAGTTTGGGTAAACTCCAGGAGTTGGTGATGGACAGGGAGGCCTGGCTTGCTGCAGTTCATGGGGTCGCAAAGAGTCAGACACGACTGAGCGACCAAACTGAACTGAACTGAATCCTTTTGTCTCATCTAAGGTCATTCATCTTCTACAGCTAAAGGCCAAACCCCTTGAAGATTTTCTAAAACAGTCTCCTGACTCAGTCAGTACAAGTCTTCTCCACACAGTGGAGAGATTTCAGTGTTCATCACTACCCTGCACCCAGCAGATTGTCCTGTTCCACTTACATGATGGAAAAATCAGCCAAGACGCAAAGCATTCATAGCCACGATAGTATTATTAATAACAAAATTAATAGTTGTAATAATATGAGATAAAGTCCGAGTCTGAGGGGGTATTAAATGTACTCTCAAACTGGTTCTCTAGCAATTACAGCGTTGTCAGGATAATAAACAGGGGTGCTATTCTGGGTAATAAAGCACAGAATGTTATTCCACATAAGCAAGATTTCAACAAATATGTATGTTTGCAGTATATTTAATGATGGTATTTTAATTGCTATCAGACCATAAGGTATGAATTATGATATATGATCAGGCTTGAGACCTTATGTTTAGCAATATAATTGGTATGAATTATTACCCTGTGTTCAAACACTGCCCAGCCTCATTGCTTTAAAGAAATGCTTTATGAGGGGGCTCTAAAAGCTACTATCAAAATGTTCATAGTGGGTTAAAATGATTTAAAATGCTTTTTCTACAGTGGAAAAATATATCATTAGTATTCTTAAATAGTGGTATGTAATTTAGTAGAATTATGCTACCCAATAAAAGCAACAGCCAATTAAAATCTTAGATTTGTAAATGAACCTCACATAAGAACATTACAGACTTGGACAAAACGTATATTATGAATTCCACAGTCCAGAAGTTTGGATACATTTCTGGGAAAATTCTATTCCTGCCCATTTTTAGCCAGACATCAAACGCAACTCCAATCGTGAGAAAGAGCACTAGGTTATTACAACTTTGGGGACTTCCCTGGCAGTCCAGTGACTAAAACTCGGCTCCCAGTGCAAGAGCCACAAGTTCAGGTCCTGCTTGGGGAACTAAGATCCCACAAGTCGCACCACAAGTCCCACACTCCAGAGTGGGACACATTTCACCGCTAAGGTGAAAGCCCCTCAGTCGTGTCTGACTCTGCAGACCCATGGACTGTAGCCCGCCAGGCTCCTTTGTCCATGGGGATTCTCCAGGCAAGAATACTGGAGTGGGTATTCCAGGGGAAGATCCCCTGGAGGAGATCTTCTGAACCCAGGGATTGAACCTAGGTCTTCTGCATTGCAGGCAGATTTTTAGCCATCTGAGCCACCATGGAAGCCCTTTGTTTCAACTTTTACATGTATGCCTTTAGTTAGAAGTTTAAAAGTTTGATTTTTATTTTGATTCTCATTGGGAAATTTGCAACAAAAGTCATTCAAAGGTTGGAAAAAAAGTGTTCCAAGTAAAAGTTTGATGTAATTTTATTACATTTTTCAAAGCTGTACATAAAAATCCAGGTAACAGGGATGAAAGCCATTATATTTCTATTTATTGTGCAATGGTAGGTACTCCACAATGTTCATGGTTTCCCAAAACATTAGCACTGCTTCCAAAAAACTGAAAATATATTCTTCACCCTATTGTACTTCCTTTACATCTTATTCATAAGCAGTGACTTTATCAAACAAATCCTACAATGTTCTAAGAACCCTGTGAGTTACAAAGTTACCCACCTAGCAAGGGGTTGGAGCATGCTGAGTTACAGCCTGGAAGAATTACCTTTGTGGTCTTTCTCTTTACCTAAGTACCACAGACCCCTGGGATGTTCCATTATTGTGGTTTCAGTAAGTTTCTCAGAAACCCAGAGGATGCTTTGTAAAACTGTAAAGATGACACTTTCAAAGGATAAGTCTTAATAGATTGCCTATAATACATTTCTATCACCTATTCTAATTTCTCAGATGACTTTTCAGGTTTTTTTAAATCTATTTATACCTCAAATAGCAATTTTGTATGATCTGACAGCACAATAGCATCTGAATTTTACGTTGTTTCCTGGATCGTTACAATGGCGGAAGAAAATCTTGATGTCTTCTCATTAGAAAATATCAAAGGTAGATAAACCTATGCATTTATTTCAATTGTTGTTTTATAATAGGAATGCATCCGATGTGTCTTCTCTCTCCTTTGAATTAATCATCGACAGACATCCAGGCCTGTCTGCTTGCTTGCGTTTTCCTAGAGCCCTGGGGAGCGGATTTGCTTCAAAAGAAGGCTCCAGAGCTGGCCCGGATGACATTCTCCTGATGTCCCCACTTAGTTTATAAAGAAAATGAAAAAGAATGAAACTATTGATAAATTCCAAGGGGAAAGATCAAAGCGCTAAAGAAAAATGGAATAATACCAAATTCAACTGGAGGTTTTGATCTTTGAAGATTCCTGCAAACAAAGAGAAAGAGGTCCCTGATCTAAAACAATGAGTGGAAAAGTGTGTAAACTCTGTCACATCACGTGAGGTTCTTCTCATTGAACCTGTCTTGGGGGCTCTATTAAGCTACATTCCATCAAACGAGGTCTTGTATGATAATCAGGAGAGCTGGTCCACCCAGCAGAGTCCCTACTGGGGTTCACCGACATAATTGTTGACTAACATAAGCAACCTTAATAATAACAAATGGAGCATTTTTGGAATACTTTTGTGTATAAACAGACTGTATATACATTTCTGTTGTAGGGGAAAGGATTCTTCATAAAAATTCTCTGTTTGGAGAACTGTTGTGATTCCCTTGGGCCTCAGAGCTGTTTTAAGAAGATAACATTCCATATTTTCAAAAGCAAGATAACTTCCCAAGGAGAAGAGAAGAGACATGGCTAGAAATCCACATGGCCGTGATCTCAGCTCCTGAAGGTTGTCAAGGGCAGGGATGGAGGGAATTTGAGGTGATGCTGCCTCGTTGCTGGGCACTGGATATGCCTACCTTCCAGCCCCAGGTGAAAGGCAGACCCTCCAGAGCCAGAATGCTTGATGCCCAGACGCCCAAACGCCACAAGGTTGCTTGCTCACAATGACTCTAAGAAAAGACTCATTAAAGGTCCGAGGTGCTACATCC
>NW_011495078.1:3119123-3127964 GCF_000754665.1 Bison bison bison | reverse complement strand
ATCCCTGAATTTTGCTCCTGGCAGTAGGAGTTCGGCCCAGCGAGGAGCTGTCTTTTTGAGTCTGCAGCCCTACATATGTTTTTGACTCACGTTGGCTGTATCAGGGGTCCCCAAGCCCCAGGATCTAATGCCTGATGACCTGAGGTGGAGCTGGTATAATAATAGCAGAAATAAAGTGCACATTAAGTGTAATGTGCTTGAGTCATCCTGAAAGCACCCCTTCGCCACCCCCAGTCCATGGAAAAGCTGGCGTCCCTGAAACCAGCCCAGAAAGGGCCGAGACCCCTCGAACAGATGAAAAATCACCTACCGGCTTCGCATGCGGAACCTGTTTCTTAGAAAGAAATGGCAGCCCACTACAATATGCCTGCCTGGAGAATCCCATGGACAGAGGAGCCTGGCGGGCTACAGTCCACAGGGTCACAAAGAGTCAGACTCGACTGAGCGACTCACCAGCACCCCGCCCTGTGGTGTCTCAATGACCGTCATCCTAGTGTTTACTGGACACTGAGGAAGAGGAGTCGCAATTCAATCCCCTCTAACAAATACATCCTTAAAGTATGTAAATACACAATGAACTCGAATGCTCCCAGAGCCTTCCTTATTCAGAAGGGCCTCCCCCCCATGACTCAGCTGGAAGGTTTTGCTATTAATTGCATTGTACCTGCCCCACTTAAGGATTTCTCCATTTTTTATCATTCTGGAGCTTAAGTACTCATGACTCACACATTTCAAATCATCCTCTACCCTCACTTGGCAGAATGATGTCACCCCAAATTTTCCTCCGGGTAAAACAGGGGGCTGAGAGTTGCCATCTGCATTAGACACAGAAACCCATGTCTCCATACCTCTGTTCTCCTAGGAAGCACCTCATTCCTCATTCCAAACATCTCCCTAGGCAAAAGTGTCCACTAAAGCTCGTAATTTCTATGCATGTACTTTTCAGTCTGGCTTCAGAGAGGGTCAGTAATGAAAAAAACAGTCAAAACATTTTTTGCATGAGTGTTTCTAATAATCATTGTTTCCTTTCACTGATTTTGGGGACTGTAATACTTCTACAGGGGGCTTCCCAGATGTCTCAGTGTAAAGAATCTGCCTGACAATGCAAGAGACGCAGGAGACTTGGGTTCAATCTCTGGGTCAGGAAGATCCCCTGGAGGAGGAAATGGCAACCCACTTCAGGGTTCTTGCCTGGAGAATCCCATGGACAGAGGAGTCTGGTGGGCTACAGTCCATGGGGTCACAGTTGGATACAACTGAGTCAACTTAGCACACACACATACACGTGATAAATCTGAGTATCTTTTCTGTATAATTTTGACACATTTAAGTGTTTTACTTATTAAAAAGTAAAATTTAATCAAAATAATAAAAAAGTAAATATTGAAATTAAGAGTAGTTGCAAATTAACCAAGATGCATATCCAAGTAATGTATGTGCTTAGTCTCTCAGTCGTTCCTGACTCTGTGGGACCCCCGTGGACTGTAGCCCACCAGGCTCCTCTATCTGTGGAATTTTCCAGGCAAGAGTACTGGAGTGTGTGGCCACTTCCTCCTCCAATCAAAATAACAGTGTAATCATATATTAAAGAAATTAATTCAGCTAACTTTTGAATGAGTACTTTGTACATCTTTACTAGATGTACAAAGAGATGAAAAGAATTCCAAAGAGAACTTGAATTTTACTTAATAACTCTGCTGATAATTTGGTATCATAAACATAATTCTGAACCTATTTTGCTTTGTGTTAGAATCACCCAGATGAGTTGACATGTTAATAAGAGCCATAGAGAAACATGAGGAAGAATTCTGTGGTTTAAGATTTGGTTTTGTTTTCAGAATAAAACAGAAAACAAACAAACAAACAAAAACAACCGAGCTCTGTCCACTGAAAGCACCTTAACAAACCCTATTAGCAGTGAATACACGGAGCACACAGACCTAGGTTTCCAATTGGTCAGTGTCACCTCCGAGTCAGTGAGCCTGGGTGGTCTGGGCTGACAGGAACGCAAGGAAGCCCTCACAGCAACACAACACGGGAGCTGGCTTGAAAGGGGGTCCCATGCGCCAACTCTGAGGCTCTTCTGCTGCAGTTACAGGAGGAATGATACAGACCTTTATATTTTAAACAAATAGAAGAAAAAATTTAAACCTAAAAAAAGAAAACTTGACTCGATTAATCACAAGAGGCAGGACCTGCCACATCAATAAACAAGCCCGAGGCATTGCCCATTAAAAGCCTAAATTAAAAATATCAGAAGTCATAGCAAATATAGACAGGTTATCTTCACTTACGGAAAGATGGTAAAATTCAAAATGCATTTTTTTAAAAAATCAAAGTGCATTTAAAAAAGGAGAGAGAGAACAAAATTAAAGAAGGAGAGGAAGACAAGGAACCCAGTAGCTGAAACAGAATTCACCGTCAGATACATCGCCTTCTGTGAAAAATCCCTTCAAGTCTCGTGACCCCGGATCTGCTCAACGATAAAAGCGGGGTAACGTGGAAGTCTACCGTGTGCAGTTGGCGTGAGTGTGAAATGGGAAGACACGTGTGACGGCAGTTTGTCAACTGTGCAAACATCAGCTGCCGTGGTTTCATCTGAAATCACTGCTTTGGGCTTACACTGCTCCATCTCTTCACTCTCTGTTGCCGTTTCTGGGGTCGCACAGAATCGGACATGACTGAAGCGTGCAGCAGCAGCCCTTGGAACAGCAGAAAAATACTGAACTTAGCCTTTCCTAGGTGATCTCAGACAGCCCTGAGGCGAAGAAATAAAAAGAATAAATATGGGTCCTATTTGTTATTCTGTTTTGCCCTGGGAAAGATAAAAATTAACAGGCCAGTCCCTGCTATGTGCCAAGTGAAGGGGTCTGATGTTGCTCCTTCAGAAGGAGCTCTGGGCTGGAACCCTAGGGTCCAGGCTCTAAATCCTGGTTAGTAGGTAGCCCCTCTTTGTGCGTGTGCTGCAGAGCAGAGAGGCAAAAGGATGTATATGTTGTTGTTTAGTCCCTCAGTCATATCTGACTCTTTTGCGACCCCAAGGACCGTAGCCCTCCTCTGTCCATGGGATTCTCCAGGCAAAAGTACTGGAGGAGGCTGCCATTTCCTTCTCCGGGGGGTCTTGCCAACCCAGGGATCAAACCGACGTCTCCTGCATTGGCAGGCAGATTCTCTTCCACTGAGCCACCACGGAAGCCCAACCTGAGAGGATGCACAGTGAGTCACTACATGATCATTCTAAAATGTTACGATTCTCATCGTAATCAGATAATCGACATTTTGGCGGAAAAATAACCACAGTAGAATAGCTAAAGGATTTTTTTTTGTTCCAACCGAAAAATATAAAAGCCACGGTCAACCCCAAAGGAGGAGGTGGCCTGTCCACAGTCAAAGAATGAAACCCATCAGAGGTGTACAGTCGGTTTTAAGAATATATACATGTTAAAATAAGTAAAGCAGAAAAGTGACTTCAAGGATTCACTGTGCTGGGAGCACGAGCCCATTGTCTTCAAAGAAGGCTGTGACATTTATTCCCAAGATGTGGTGTTTCTTTCTGGATGATGAAAATAGAGATGATTTGGAACTGGAAACAAAGCCCCCCTCCTTAATGTTTTGACAGTGTTAGACCTTGCCTCCGGCAAGCCCAAGGAAGAAGACGAAGAAACACAAGGAATTCAGAGTGCCAGGGTTTATCAAAGTCAAACAGGATCTTTTTCAAAACTGCAAGGAAAGTTTAAAAGATGATTTCATAGAAAAGAACATCCAACCCGACCAAGTAGGGGTATTACTAAGAGGAGCTCCTGAAATGCACACGTCTTCAGGGTACAGCCACACTGGTAGGTCCTTTGAAATCTAAAGCTGTGGCAAGAACTGTAAAGTGGGAATTTAAAGAATTCCTGTGTGAGTCTCCACAAAATCTAGAAGGATTCTAGATCAAAGCAACAGGAAAGACCCCTAAACTGCTCTCTCGTTGCACATTTTAAATACATGTGTGTGCTCACTCACTCGGTCATGTCTGACCCTTTGTGACCCCGTGGACTGTAGCCCGCCAGGCTCCTCTGTCCATGGGATTCTCCAGGCAAGAATGATGGAGTGGGTTGCCATTTCCTTCTCCAGGGGATCTTCCTGATGCAGGGATGAAACCTGAGCTCCCTGGGTCTCCTGCACTGGCAGGTGGATTCTTTACCACTGAGCCACTTGGGAAGCCCTTTAACTACTTAGATAGCTATTAAAACTGAAATTGAACTAGGCAGACAGCATAACTTTTTCTTTTCCCCAAGTAAAACCATTATGCGTTTGCTTGGTCTGTAGTCGTCTTTCCCTCGAATATACTAGGGGTGGGGAGAAGCAACGACAGCAGAATGAATGGCTTCCTAAGCCATCATTCCAAAGAGAGCATCTTAGGCCCTTGAAACAATCAAACAATCCATATTCTTGAGAATTTACCATGTGGTGAGTCTACAGTGGTCCCAGGGTTTACAAAAACTGAAAATTCCAGAGCTCCAGGTCCTGAGTATATAACAATCTCTACCCTTGAGTAATAGTAGCAGCCGTAAGACTTAAAGCATACAAATTTAGCCACTGTGAGAAGAGGTAGCTTGCGGACGATAATAAACTAATTCTGAGACATGGAGTTATATGCCACCCCAAAATCCCATCTTGCCACATGGCACCCCCAAACCCAGATTGTTTTACACCTGGACAAATTCTTAGATGTTAGATACCAAAGGTAATATCCCTTTGAATAGACAAAGAAATGCATTAAAATTAATGCTGTAGGGGCTTCCCAGGTGGCGCAGTGGTAAAGAATCTGCCTGCCAATGCAGGAGACGCGGGAGACCAGAGTTCGATTCGTGGGTCAGGGAGATTCCCTGTAGAAGGAAATGACAACCCATTCTAGTATTGCCTGGGCAATCCCACAGACAGAGCAGGCTGGCAGGTTACAAGCCAGGGGGTCACAGAGAATCGGACACGACTGAACAAGCACACAACGCAAATGTTGCGTAACAGGAGCTAACGTCGTGTTGGAGGTCAGTTATGCTTCAAAAGCAAAAAAGCAACGTAGAAAAAGAGGTCAGATTTGTGTTTACAGAGGTAGGGAGGGGGAGGAGGAACTGGATGAAGGTGGTCAAAAGGCATGAACGTCCACTTAGAAGATAAACAAATACTAGGAAGGGAATCCTCAACACGATGCATACAATTAGCCCTGCTCTGTCATCCATGAAGACTATTAAGGGAGTAAAGCCTAAGAGTTCTTCTCTTATGCAAAAATACTGTTTTTCTTTTTTTTTTTTTTTTATCTTGGATCAATATGAGGATGGTGGGTGTTCACTAAACTTATGAATGTACATTTCATGATGTCTGTAAGTTAATTCATCATGTCATACACCTTCGGCAGTGCTGGGGAGTTCCCCGGTGGCCTAGAGGTCAGGATTCGGAGCTCTCACTGCTACGGCCCCAGGTTCAATCCCTGGTCGGAAAACTGAGATCCCACAAGAAGCACTGCCAAAAAGAAAAAGAAAAATATTGAACAGTGCTGGAGACTTGGGTTTGATCTCTATGAGGAACATCCCCTGGAGAAGGAAATGGCACCCCACCCCAGTATTCTTGCCTGAGAAATGCTATGGACAGAGAAGCCTGGTGGGCTATAGTCCATGGGGTCCCAAAGACTCGGACATGACTGACTGACTGAGTACACACATATGTCAATTATATCTCAATAGAACTGAAAGGAGATTCTTTTTCCCATATTGGCGATTACAGAATATTGAGTAGAGTTCCCTGAGCTATAGTGTCCTTGTTGATTATCTACTCCATACACAGTACTGTGCAAACATCAATCCCAATCTCCTGGTTTATCCCCAGAAAGTTTGAAATAATGGATATACGTATATGCATAGCTGAACCCTTTTGCCGTGTTCCTGAGACCAGCACAATACTGTAAATCAACCATACACCAATACAAATAAAAATTTAAGTTAAAATAAGCCACAGCCCTATTTTAGAAACAACTGGGATAAAAAGAACAAATAATGAAGGAATTATTTTATCCATCCCAGGTTATTTTCTTGTAAAGGTTGCCTTCTGTGGTTTTATTCATTCCTTCATTTTGGCTTTTGCCCAGGAGCTGGCTTTGGTATGAGGGGCTGAGTGGGGAGTGGGAGACCCCACTGCCCTTTCTGAGTTGATCCCAACCTCAACGGGAACACAAACGCTCTCTTTCTCACCAGAGGGAAATCTGAGGCCAGAATTTCCCTGGACAGGCATTTCACCCCAAAGATTCAGGGGAGAGAGGTTCAGATTTATTCTCTTCGGAGGATCAAGAAGACAGCCCCAGGGAAAGCAGACGCCCCCTTGCCCAATCCGGGTGCGTTATTTTGAAACAGTCAAAGGTCAACCCCAAACTGTTTCCGTGAGGTCACTTCTTGTTCGTCGTCCACAGAGATGTTTGCCCACAAGCGGAAGTAAAAGCACAAAGGACAGAAAGCCCTCAAAAGGAGAAAAGAGAGCCCCGGAGAGCCGGCCCACATAGTTTCCATGTCACAGTCCCCACAGCTCACATTCTGTTCCCGCCGATGAGGAAACAGTCTAATGTACAGTCCTGTCCCCTCAGCTATTAATACCTTGGAAGGCGTCCAGACCCACACGGGTACTGGGGAATCGTCTGTCCTCAGCAATCGCAGCAGCGTCTACATGTTTTCCTTCTATGCCCAGGCCTCCGTGTCTCCTGCCTGCCTGCCACGTGTGAACCGTCTAATTTTCCAGTCACACATAAGCCCTGATTAGTGGTGATAAGGACCGAATATTTTTTTTTTAACGAGGCTTAAAAAACCACAAAGAACTCGGAGTTCCAAAACACGCCATTAGCACTTTCCAGTCCTATTTTAGAAAGCCAACAGGAAAAATGTAAAATGCAATGGGTTGGGAAGGTTTTTCATCAAAGTAGCGTTGTAATTTTAAGTGGGAGTTTTGTATTGAAACCCCCTGATGGTAAGCGTGATTAAGAGAAGCTTGGCTTCACTGTTTACAGCAAACCTTGATTAAATACAACCAAGCAAATGAAACAAACAAACAAAAATTTGTTTTTCAAGTTCCTTCCAGAATGTTCTGTGGTCCTTATTACCCAGAAGAATTATCTTGGAGGTAAAAAAAGGAAGGCTCCACGGACCTGACCATCTGCCTCGGGGCCCCTCCCTCCGTATTTGCTTCAGTCCTTGGCCCATCTGTATAGTTTGGCTTCTCTGGTTTGTCTTTTGAGTTTCAGTTTTTCAAAAAGCAGATACCACGCCAGCTTATTTTATGTTCAACATCTCTCACTGGGGGCTTTATTAAATGCTAAGGAATAATAAGGCTTACAATTGCATTTTGACTCCCTGGTATTTTTTTTTTTTTCCTGAAGAAAGGCTGAACATCATGTGTCTTTATTTTCCTCTGAGCCTTAGGTACTCGGAGGCCCAGGGCATTCAAAACGGGACCACTTGGGAGGGGGTGGTGACTATACACCTGACCTCCACAACCCATACCCCTGTCTCCTCCTGCTCCTGATTCTATAAAAGTAGTAGGCACAGGGCAAGTATCATGTAACCAACATCAGAAAGGCAAGAAGAATTCATCTGTCAAGTGAAAATCTGTCCTGACTGCATAATGGTCACAGCACAGCGACTTGGAGTCAGCAGGGAAGCTGGCTGAGGAAACAGCCATGGAGGCGCCCTCAGGCTGCAGCTCTGCTCTTCCTTCCCCATCCTTCTCCTCCTTCCGCCTCCTTTTCTCTTCTTCTAGTTTTGAATGAAATAGGAATGGTCCTGGGTGGGGTGGGGAAGGGGGTCAGAGGATGTTTCGGGGTGACCTTCTGCTATAAAATGTTCATTCAGAATGACCTTTCTGAGACTTCCCTGGTGGTCCAGGGTTAAGCGCCTGCCCAGGTAGGGCGCACGGGATCCCTCCCTGGTCCAGGAAGATCCCCCAGGCCGGCCGCAGAGCAGCTGAGCCCGAGCTGCCACCACTATGCAGCGTGTGCTCTGGAGCCGGGGCTCGGCAACAGCAGACGCGCCCGCAGTGAAAAGGCCGCAAACCAGAATGAACAGCAGCCCCCGCTCGCCGCAGCCAGAGAAAAGCTTGCAAGCAGCAATGAAGACCCAGTGCAGCCAAAAATGAGCAAATAAACAATGACCTTTCCAATTTCAAGAACTGGAAACGTGGCTTTGAATTCGAGTGAACGAATCTCCCGCACTCTTCACTCTTCACCTGGTAGAGACACCCGGTCATTCATGACTGCTAATGATCTTGTGTTTTTGTTTGCTTGCTTGTTTTTTACAATGAGTTCCAGGAACTTGCTGAGTCCAAGTCAGCAGAGGAGACAGTTGGGAGAGGAACACGGGACAGGGCAGGGGAGACGGGGTGTCCTGGAACAGCCAGGGAGTGTGGACCCCCAGGGGAGACAGGAATCTTCAGTCTCTCGCTGCTGGGACCCTCCCCCGTTACTGACAGGGGCATATTCAGGAGAAACTGACCCACTTGTCATGTAAAGAAAAGAAAGCTGATGACCACGGCCTTGATCCCACATCCACCCGGCTTTCACTGCAAAGGATTTTTTTTTTTTTAATGCTCTCATCTATCAGAATTTCTCATTCCTGCCCAACGCTGCTCCTCTACTCCACTCTTTTCTTCATCTCTCCTTATTCTCAGCTCTTCAAAGTTTACCTCTGACACTCCTTGAGCCTGTAAGGATCCAGGCACAGTATAATATGCTTTTGCAACTCTTTAGTATTCTCTATATTAATGCCTTAAGTCTGGTGAGGCCAAAACGGTGTCTCTTTGTTTCACGTCTTTTATTCAGAAAGC
>NW_011495078.1:3092586-3119023 GCF_000754665.1 Bison bison bison | reverse complement strand
AGCGAGAACTCAGTGGACACTTTTAGTCTGACTGATGGCCTAGAAGCTCGGAAAAGTCCGGCACATGCCTTGCCTGGTGCTGTTTGAGCAGGTGCCAGATTTAGTCTGACTTCCTTATCTATGGAGCCAGTGGGATTTGTTCAAAGCAATATTAGGCATTTTCTAGATCAATATGGGTAAGTGTTCATTATTAAAAATCCCCTGAACACCACCTGCAAATCTGAACTGTTGATTTGAGGAAGCTAATTGGTTTCTTCCAAGTTCTCTGAATTAATACTGGCATTATTTTCCAAGTAAAACTCTGTCAATAGTTCACAAGGGCATTTTATGTGCTCATTACAAGACAGCGAAAAAGTGTAACACATTTGAGGTCACTTAGTTGAGGGAAAGGGTGCAACAAGAAAATCTGGGCAATCAGAATGACCAGACCACAGAGGATTTTCTTCTCTGACAACAGGATTTAAAATATCGTATTGAAGATACAACAGAGATGCAGTTGGAAAGGATCAGAGACTATTGAAAGATACATTCCCTACTGAACTGTCAACAAAATTGTTTCCTCCCTCACATTAAAAGTATAATGTGTGGTTCAGTTAAAGGGCCTGAAATGCGGTACAATGATTAAGAGGTACCTGTTAGGAACCTAGTCAGATTTAAGAGAGGGAAAGAAAATTTTAGCTTGGAAAGGAAAATAGGTAGCATTTACCTGATTTAAACTATGAACTGTAGCTTTATATATCTTCTTCCTCCTTCACCTAAATTGCCAAAAATAAAACATTATTTTGAGCAAGAGTTTTGAAGAACAAAAGAAAAACAATGTTGCCTCTGTAGGAAGTCAGGAGTTGGTCCTAACTGAGACTACAGGAGTTTACCCTCAAGGCAATGGCTGGAGTCTGTCCTGAGGATGCTCTGGGTCATCTTCAGTCCTTACATCTTGCAAGTTTCAAGGCTAGAAGCAAGACCCAAACACCTTGAGAATATTTCTCACTGCAGATGGATTGACGCAGTTTGCTAAGTCAGGAACAAAGGGGGTTTTTGTTTGCTTATTTTTTACATGGAAGTTCTCTCAAATTTGTTAAGCTAAATAGTCTTTCCAGAAAATGACCCTTTGTTTTTAGGAAACTTACTCTCTTCCCTGGCAGCTCAGCTGGTAAAGAATCTGCCTGCAATGCGGGAGACCTGGGCTCGATCCCTGGGTCAGGAAGATCCGCTGGAGAAGGGATAGGCTACCCACTCCAGTGTTCTTGCCTGGAGAATCCCCTGGACAGAGGAGCCTGGCGGGTTACAGTCCATGGGGTTGCAAAGAGCTGGACATGACTGAGCGACTAAACAGCAACACAGTAGCAACATTATTTATAACAGTAAAACATAAAATTCTGACCACATTTACTTTAAAGTCTACATATTCAGACCAGCAGAGAAGAAAACATTTTAGCTAAGTGTTTGATTTGAATGAAATTAATTTTCATGATGGAGGGGAATTTTCAGCCAGGTAATCTGTTACTTTAAAATAGACAGCTAAAGCAACTTTTCAATATGTAAGTTCTTCCAAAAATCAGAAAAAAAGAACATATATGGCCTGTTTTGATGAGGTTTCAGAGGCAGCCAGACCACAGGCACGTGGCCCTAGGGCTCTGTCATGCCTGAAAAGGTCCTCCAGGCCACGTGAGGTTCTCCCAGAGCCCCCCTTTAAAAGTCTATTCTGCCCACCAGAGTTCAATCCCCATAGAGCAGCTAGGCTATCTAACCAAAACCTATTTCTAGTCTATCTCGTGGATTGTGTAGTAGGCAAAAAGATTGAAAGAGAATATGCATTGTAACCAAATGATTCAGCACAGACGCACAGAAATTTAGCAGTGGAAGGACCTAGAAGCTATGTCACCTAATGCCTTCATGACACAGACAAGGAACCTATGTTGGAAGAACCTGAGACTTCTACAAGGACAGAACCCAGCCAGGCAGCTGCTGGCACTGACCTCTGTACCCAGTTCTTTGACTCTTGGTTCTGAGCCTAGCTTCTCTCCCTTTAGATGGAACATTGTTGTAACACAGTTTGCAGAGGCCAATAAATGGACTCATTACAAACCTGATTGAAATATGCATTAGACTTCGAATAAGCATTCTTGTCACTGATGGACATGGGAAGCCAACTTTTTGAAGACTCAGCATAAGCTAACAAGAGACGGATTCCTAAAATAGTAAGAGAAGGAATTACTTAGATTATGTGAACCCCAGTTTTCTCATTAATTAAATGAAGATGATAATAGACCCATGCAGGATTACTGTGACCCCCATCAAGCCTGTAGCTCTAAGGAGGCGCCACCCAGCGCTACAGTCCTCACCAGGTGGCGGAATGAAAGCTTCCAGCAGGTGCTGGCGCAGCCAGAGGCCTTGAGAGTTTCCATGTGAGACGTGGGGACTCACGTAGTATTGTTTTATCACCACTTTCAACTTTAAATTTTGGCAAACATCCTGGCAAACAAACTCCCAGTGATCTGCTTACTAAGCCGCTGATATAAACACGTTTTCTAGTGAAATCAACATCATGCATCTTCTAGAAACATAAGTCAACCAAACCCTATCTTGTTTTCATGCCAACTGAATTGCCACAACAAGCCTCCATATTAAACCTAACTGTTTCAAGGTGGCGAGAAACATCATTAGCTCAGGCTCTTGCAAAAGGAAATACGGGCTTCACCACGGGGATTCTGTCGTGGAGCACTGAGTGAATGCCTGGTGTGAAAAAGCGTACGACAAACAACACAAAACTCAAAAAACAGCAGAAAGCAACACTTCCACTGTTGTGAGCTACTTATATGATATAAGCATATGGGCGAAAGGAGCTCAGAAAAGACACCAAAATTTACCCTTTCTCGGCTCCTTACTCCCCTAGCTTTAGTTTTGCTTTCTAGTGGCAAGCATGCATTTTTTTTTATGTAGAAATAAATAACAAAGTTACAAAATACTATTTTGTGTGTTAGTTGCTCATTCACATTTGACTCTTTTCAACCCCATGTACTGTAGCCCACCAGGCTCCTCTGTCCATGGAATTCTCCAGGCAATACCAGAGTGGGTTGTCATTCCCTTCTCCAGGGGATCTTCCCGACCCAGGGATCAAACCTAGGTCTCCTGCATTGTAGGCAGATTCTTTACCTTCTGAGTCACAGGGGAGGCCCCTAATTTTTTTATATACCCACTAAAATAAATGCTATATCACAGGCCACTAACAATTTTTTTAGCATTTTATATGCTCATACCTACAAATATGAAATTTGTTCCTCCTTTGAAAAAAACACAATTTTAATTTTGTGGTCATATGGAGCTTTCCAAGTGGTGCTAGTGGTAATGAATTCACCTGCCGTTGCAGGAGACCAAGGAGACACGAGTTCAATCCCTGGGGCAGGAGATCCCCTGGAGGAGGAAATGGCAACCCACTCCAGTATTCCTGGCTGGAGAATCCCATGGACAGAGGAGCATGGTAGGCTACAGTCCATGGGGTCACAAAGAGTCGGACATGACTGAAGTGACTTATCCCACAGGCAGGATTTAGGTAAGCAATCTGAAAAATAGAAAAGATGTTTGCTAGATTCACAAGTATAACAGAGGCTATGATCTAACATTTTTTATTAGATTAAGTTATGCTTTGCATTAATACTTTAAAATTGTGAGTGATAAGCTAGATCTGGACAGAAAAGAGCTTCAACAGAACTTCTGTTTTCTCAGGGTGGTGTGTGTGTGTGTGTGTGTGTGGAGATGGAACAGACAGACTTCTTTCCTGGGGCACTGAGTCTGACCCATATTTGACTGTGCTAAGGCAACCTGCTGAGAGTTAAAATGTGTCCAACCCTTTGACTTTCCAAGTCAGACAGCAAACAAACACGATGGGGTTACATCAGCGAGTGTGTTAGGGATTCCTGCGTAAAGGGACATTCCTAACTACTCGGATGGGGCATGAACTCCAGAAAGAAGCTGTCATCGCCAGTGACAAATGTTTGTTACGTAAGCCGCTGGGTTCCCTATAAAGAAAGTGAACACCAGTGCATTCCAGGGTAAGCAACCCAAGGCCCGAGACTGGAGTTACCCTGGACCTTCCTGACTCTTTCCACCAGGGTAAGAATCCGCTCTATAATGAAACGGAACATCCACGTTGGCACAGAACTCCACGAGAGGACGTGTGAGCTCACATAGTTCACATTGCTCAGAGGACAAAGCCAGAGGCTCGCTGAGCCCTCTGACTCTTTGGAATGTCGACGTGGCCTATGAATCACCTGATGGGCTCTGCCTAGGTCCATTTAAAGACATTATGCAAAGAAACTCCATCTGCACATCACTGCCCAAAAAGGAGACTTTTCTCTTCCAAAATTAAGTGAACTCCCCACCAATTTCTTAGCAGCAAGTGTCACGACTACTGAATGTGAGATAATCCACCACGTGTTCAGTCCTTGTGGGGAAACTAGAGGCTTGCAAAGTGCACGTTTCCGAGAGACAGAAATCCTATATGCTACACTGTGCCAGACAGGTGACCTAGAGAAACGAACTTCTTAATCTCTCTGAGCTCTCATTTCCTTCTTTGTGAAGGAGTCCCTGAATTTTCCTTCCCATAGGAGTTCCATGAAAAGCAAAGGAGATCATGTATATAATAGTGCTTGATGAAATCGAATGCATATGCATTTCAGTCGTGTCTGACTCTTTGCGACCCCTGGACTGTAGCCCACCAGGCTCCTCTGTTCACGGGATTTTCCAGGCAAGAATACTGGAGTGGGCTGCAGTTCCCTCCTCTAGCGGCATCTTCCTGACTCAGGGATTGAACTTGTGTCTCTTATGTCTCCTGCTCTGGCAAGCCAGTTCTTTACCACTAACGTCACCTGGGAAGCTCCCCTAATACATATAGGCACAACAATGAGAAAAATTACTGTAATATTTTTATTATTATAAAAGCAGGATTTTATGCAGAACTAAATATGCAGTTGAAGACAAGGGATTAATGAAACTGTCCAAGAGAACTTTTAGTGTCAGCCAGAAAGAAATACAAGCCACGAGGTAGACTAATACTTAGGAACAGGACCGACCCAAGGGCCAACAGGGCCTTCCCTGGTGGCTCAATAGTAGAGAATCTGCCTTCCACTGTAAGGGGTGCAGGTTCGATCCCTGGGTCGGGAAGATCCCCTGGAGAAAGAAATGGCAACACACTCCAGTGTTCTGGCCTGGGAAATCTCATGGACAGAGGAGCCTGGCCGGGTCACAGAGTTGAACATGACAAACTGGCAACTAAGCAACAAAGGGGAGTGGGAGTGATGGGTAAGTAGGGGGTCTCGTGTCAGGGGATCTGGTGACTGTGGGGTGTGGCTGTGGGATCGCACAACGCAACGGCAAGTAGGACAATCACTACTGACTTGAAATCTTCAGGTTTGGTCTTTAGGAATCACAGCTCTGTTTCTGGCAACTAATTTTTCTCCTGGTCTTGAGCCCCCTGTCCAGCTTCTCCACATTCCCAGTAATTTTAACCTGGCGCTTGACATTGTCTGTATTGTCCAGCGCATGGATTCTGCTGTCCTTTCCAAAGCACTGGGCTTCGTTCTGGAAGGCAATTAATTTGAACACTAGTTTAACCCTTCTAATTCTTTGTCTTTAATGCTTTGTTAGGGCTTAGAGTAGCTTTTTTTCAGGGCTAGATAGTCCTACTCCTGATGCACGGCTCTTCTGGAGCCACTACTGAATGCCATGTGGGTTCAGCAAGGTCTTTCCACTCAGGCTGGGTGGGACTCAAATACCCCCCAGCTCTCTGTGAACCTCAGTAGGTTTTCTGTTTGTAGTTTCCTGGTGGTGATCTTTCTTTAATAGTTGTCCAGACTAACACTCAGACTCAAGGGAAGCTCTTTCTCTGCATAGCTCCTTGTCCCCCACTCTTCTGTCCCACAAATCCCAAGTGTGCATCGCTTGTGAAATGACCTGGGAACGAACAACTTCAGCTTCCCAAACTCTGATCTCCGTCACTGTGGGGCCCCGCTCTCTGTTTGGGTTCCCATTCCTGGGCCAGGACCCAGAAGAATTTTCAGGCAGAAAGCCAAGACATCAGAAAGACTTCGTAAGTGTCTTTCCTACCGTGGATTATGTTCCTGAGCTATTGTTTGTTTGATACTGAAAGCCATGCATTTTGTATAGGCTGTGTATCTGTTTATGGCTAGAGGGCTAGTCTAAGACCAGAAATCAGGAAACAAGCAAGGACCACTGGACTCACGGACAAAAAATTCACCATTCACCTTGAAGAGGTTTTTACTAAACTGGTGACTCAGTGGTGAAGAATTTGCCTGCCAAGGCAGGAAATGCAGGAGATGTGGGTTCAATCCCTGGGTCATTGGGAAGATCCCCTGTTAGAGGAAATGGCACCCCACTCCAGTATTTTTGCCTGGAAAATTCCACAGGCAGAGGAGCCTGGTGGGCCATAGTCCTTGGAGTTGCAAAGAGTCAGACATGACTGAGTGAGCACAGTGGGTAAATCTGAACAAAAATGTAAGGTTAACAAGTGCACTAAATTGAAGCACATCAAAGATATTAATTCATGTATTTATAATAATAAATCTCATTGGCCATATTTAGAGGATGCTAGGAAAACAATTCATTATTTTGAAGAATAGTAAGTAAGATGATATAGTCAAGCACTTTTATATTCTGAAAGGATTCTACCTGAGGGTAATTGAATAATATATGAGGGAAAGACACATTATAGACAATAAATTAAAAAGGAATGCTCAAATTAGGATATCACCATATTGCAACCTCTAAATTACTTTTAACCTATTCTAGATAGGTTATTAATGGCAGCTCTCTTTACAAAAAGAAATGTAGCTGGACTCCATGTGCCTCCTGACAGACTTATATAATACGGCCTATGAGATGTTTTTGCATAAAAAGTGGGATAAATAAAACTATCATCCAAATCTCATCAAAACTCTAGGCCTAACGACCAATTTACAGAAAGTACGGGATTCAAGGAAATCACTCAGCTGGTATACAGCAAAACGTAGACTGTAAAACATCTTTTTAGGACAAACATCCCAGATTCTTCAGCAAATACGATGCAAGAAAAAAGGTGGTGCTATATTTTTATTTAGACTCAAAGGTCAAGCAGGTGCAATGATTGTAACTGGATGGAAATCCTGACTCAAACAAACTGTAAGAGAATAAAAAGAGAGAACTGGGAACTTGAGCACCCCCAGGCTACTTAATAGTAGTAAGGAATTACTCTCAGTTTCTGTATGCAATAATGGTATTGAGGTTACATTTGTAGCAGTCTTTCAGAGATGCTCATTGAACTATTTACGGAAGGATTGATATGATATATGGGATTCGTTTCAGAATAATCAGGGAAGGGGGTACAAGCTAGAATTGGAGATGAAGTGAGAGACTATCCTCAAGTCAAGTTTCGAAGCTGAATCATTAGTCTGTGGAGTTCTTCTAATACCTTCTCTCTCTGCTTCTTAGCGCTTCGCGATTTCCATAATAATTCTTTAAGGAGTGCCTTTAAAAGTGCCTTACCATTTTGATATATGGCAAAACCAATACAATATTGTAAAGTTAAAAGTGCCTTACCATTGATATTAGTTTAAATAAAAGAAGTTTTGAGATCAGTAGCAATTTACAGATTTCTTGGTAGTAAAAAGATAGTTGAGAGCTAACAGTCTCTAAGTTTTAGAAGGGAAGAAAGAAGGAAGGGACAAAGGAAGGAGGAAAAGAAGGGAGGGAGGGAGGCAGAGAAGGAAGGACACCAGGAAGGGAAGCATGCTCAACACAGAAACCTTATCAGTTTGTGCAGTTCTAAAGGCTCATGAAAACAGCAAGTGTAAGTCACCCCAAATGACTGCAAATTATAGCCAGTTTTAAAACGTTTTTACTCATACTTTTGATGAGATGCCCGAGAAGAATAGCAAGAAATCCTACGTAGAAGGGAGAATGTGTGGGTGCGTGCTCAGTCACTCAGTCATGTCTGACTCTCTGCGACCCCAAGGACTGCAGTCCGCCAGGCTCCTCTGTCCCTGGGATTTCCCAGGCAAGAATCCTGGAGTGAGTTGCCATTTCCTTTCTGGGGATCTTCCCAACCCGGGGATCGAACCCAGGTCTCCTGCCTTGCAGGTGGATTCTCTATTGCTGATCCACCTGGGACATTCAAAGGAGGGATAGCCCCAGAATTACTTTTGATAAGCTCTTTGTCATCCCCCAGCCAGAACGGGCCCATTTTTCATGGGATGTGGTCTCCTGGGGGTGGGGGACAGCCCCCTTAACCTGCTGCCCCCTGGCGCTTCCTGCCTGTACAGCTTTGCCCCTGCAAAGGGCCCCAGCTGCTCGTCTACAGTGGGGCGTGCTGGGTGGAGTCCCACTAGTCACGTTCCACGGGACCAAACTCTCATCTAAAACAGAGGGACTGGCATCCCCACACTGCCGGGATCAGACAGCACCGTTGTCTTCTAACAAGATCACACGTGGAGAGGCTACCCTCTCTAATTTGTATAAAGACCCCTAAAGATGCTCTGCTTTCCCTTCTGGCTGAGTCTCTAAACTGTTATCAGTGTTACCATGATCCCTTGATTTTTAAGACAAGAGGGTTTCTAATCTCGCAGACCTGGGTTTGTACATCAACATCCTGGGGTCAACCTTAAATTTTTTCAGCCTATTTTGCTGTACTTTCTAAAGTTCTACAGATTAGATATTCAAAATGATTAACAATCTGGTATTTTTGAAATATAATTGGGAAAATATCCCTTGGCTCAATTATAGAAGACCAGACCATATATGCATTGGCAAATCACTTAACCTTCTTGACCATCAACCGGGTTTATTGTTTAAAGAGGGTCAGGATCCCTTGCTTATCTCTTAAGACTTTTATCGTGAGGATGTGACCACATGGACTTGTAATTACCGTTGATGTGTGTGACATTGTGGACAGTGGCAGGGGGGGGACAAATATCCAGTTGGTGTTTAACGAGCGCATTTGATAACTGGCATGATTGAGCAATTCCTGTGTGGCAGGAGTTATCAGCAGGGCTTTATGTGTATTGTCGTTTAATCCCCAAAGAATCCCATGAGAGAGTGTGAGCATCTCTTTTTTTTTTTTTAAAGATGAGAAAACCGAGGTCATGAAAGGTTAATTAAATTGCCCTCATCGCGCTGTTGGTATCACTAGCGAGTGATGGGGTCAGAATTCTTAGCCAGGCAACACGTGTTAAGTGCTACATGCTACTAAGTATTTGATTATTGATATTTATTAGCAATCAATATTTACGACTGATATTTATGTGTAAGAGCTAGTAGGACAGAGAAAGGAAAGGCAAGCCCAGACGGAAACAGCTGAGTACCCAGTTCAGGAGCAGCTTGGTCTGTGTGTGTATGTGTTAGTCATTCAGTTGTGTCTGACTCTTTGCAGCCCCATGAACTATAACCCTCCAGGCT
This sequence comes from Bison bison bison, assembly GCF_000754665.1. NCBI lineage: Eukaryota > Metazoa > Chordata > Mammalia > Artiodactyla > Bovidae > Bison > Bison bison. The sequence goes on along the minus strand of NW_011495078.1, from coordinate 3,109,579 downwards.
CCTCGTCCATGGGATTCTCCAGGCAAGAATATTTGAGTGGGTTGCCATGCCCTTCTCCAGGAGATCTTCCCGACCCAGGAATCGAACCTGGGTCTCCTGCATTGCAGGTAGATTCCTTACCATCTAAGCCACCTGCCTATTGGGCAATAAAGATTTGTGAAACATGCATTAAGAGAAGCTGAGTACAGAACATGGAAAAACAGAAAAGAAAAAGGACCACTTTTACCGTCCCAAATACTTGACATCCTTGTAACTATCAAGTCACCTTAACAGAAGAAAAGCCCTGAAGTTACAAGAGAGAATTTAACTTGTTATTTTTCAGGCATCTTCCTTGAAGAAGACACTTTCACAACCAACCCAAGTTTTATCTGGATACTTTTTCTAATCATGTATAGGGACCTTTCAAGGAACAATGGTAAAGAATAAAATTTTTCCATTGCATTGTCTCCCAGGGATGTTCTGACATTCCCTATAAAGTCCATCATAGGCAGCTACCCACCAGACTCTTTGTGTGCCCTGAAAGACAGGTCCCCCACTAGGTGAGAAACTGAGTCTCATTCAGGAAAGAGCTAGAAGCAGCTAACACGGTGCCATGTGCAGAACTTGCTTTAACCATCAGTCCTTTCCCTTGGTCCTTGTTTCCATGATTTTTGGCATCAGCCTCTCCCTCGCCCTCAGCTCCTCCTTCCAGTGTTGCCTTTGGAACTGGGTCCACACCATCTGTCACCCTTTCCTTTGCTTTCCCAGGACCACTAGGCTCATTTGGGACCCCAAGCCCCACTCTGGGGCAGCAGTGGTCAGAGGCTCTTCAATCCGCATCCCTGAGGAATTGACCTAAGGCAGCCTGCTAGGAAAAACTAGCCAAAAGCAGACGTGATGAGTTCGATTTGCTGTATCTGATACTCGACCAAGCAATGGGCTGCAAACAAGGGAGAGATGATTGACACTTACCTGTGGAATCCTGATGACTGATTATGTTAGGTCTGATGACCATTTGTGTCTTTAGAGAGTAAAACATTCTGAGTCCAAATAAAAATACAAGCAGGTTTTTGTCTGGCAACTTTGTGGGGAAGCAAAGAAAGCATCCTTAGCAAAGGAGAGTGCAGAGGTGGACAGCATCGTTCCCTCCAGGGAGAGAGGCGCGTGCACCACTGGCAACGCTGGGTCCCGGTGAGTCCACTCTCATGGAGACAGAGGGCCACGTTCCTCTCCTCTCCTCCCAGCAGGTACACCAGCAACAGCATCTGCTGGGGCAGGTCTGACACTTCAGGGTTTTGCGGAACGTGAACCTTCATATTCTCTTCTCTGAGAAATGGCCCGATAAGCAGGAAAAACACTGTCCCGTAAGAACCCCTATCAAGGGGTTCTAACCCCAAGGGCTTCCCTGGTGGTCCGGGGTAAAGAATCCGTCTGCCACTGCAGGGTTCGGGAAGATCCCACATGGTGCTTAGCAGCTAAGGCCGAGAGCCTCAACTGCTGAGCGCGTGTGTGGCAACAGCTAAAGCCCGTGCACCTAGAGCCCATGCTCTGTAGCAAGAAAAGCTGGTGCAACGAGAGGCCTGCACGGAACAGCCAAGAGGAGCCTCGCTCACCGCAGCTAGAGAAAAGCCCACACAGCTGTGGAGACCCACCACAGCCAAAAATAAATAAATAAGTTTATTTAAAAAAGGGAAAACAGACTACCCCCAGAGCTCCAACCAAGGTGACTGGTTCAAGGGGGGAAATTAAAATGTGAATCAGCTCCAGTCAAGTGAGACCATGTCCATGTTACTTAACTATCTGGAAACTAAGTAGGCAAAGCCCAACCTGGATTATTGAGGAAGGAAGGAAATCCAGAAAGCCAGCGTTTTGCCATGATTATTCAGAGAAAAGAGACAGGGATGGTGATCAGTCTTCAGCTCCGTAGTAAAGCAGTGACCTCGGTGGTCAAATCAGGGTGGCCAGATGTCGGGCCTGGACCCCATTCTCTTCCCGGCCCTTTCTACACTAACCTGGCCACTTGGAGATTCACTTCATTGCCATGGTCACTGCCAGGGTGCCTCCTGTCCTAGAGGGGCACCAGGAAGGGAGGGCGTGATATTTCCCTCTACACACACACATCTCCCACTGTGCATTACTGTTTTGACATTTACATCGGTTCCCCTGAATCCAGACCATCATGGGATGACGGACAGATCTGCTTTCCCAGGAGTTCAAAGCCAAGGGTAAGCCCCTGAGCACAGTGACTTTATCTGGGGAAGGCCACCCTCTGAGGTTAGCTAGGGTGCGTGGATGCCTTTTCCAGCAGCAACAGGTAGCATCAGGGTCTGTCAGACGGCGTTTTTGCTCCGTAAACTTGCCAACCAGCGTCACCACTAGGCACCTCTTTCCTTACACGAACAACAGTGGACTGGCTTTGATGTTCTCAGAGCTCAATCCCCGTGAGGCGCTCCTTCGGAAACACCATTGACTTTCTTGTCTCTGTCTCTCTCTTCTTTTCTTGTTTTTCTTTCACATGTCAAAAAAGCACAGTCTCTTGCAAAACTTAGACCTCGGGGCTTCTGCTTGGGTTTGACACACAAAACAAATGAACTCTTTTCAGCTAATTGATCATGTCCTCAGCTCCCAGTGGAGTGCGGGGTCGTTTATGCATGAGAAAGTCTGCCAGTCTTGACAGGAGGCTGTCTCTCAGGTAGGTAAGACACCTGTGATGAAGTGATCCATTGAGAAAGCCTATTTTCCTGCTGCATAAAAACAGGCCTGAAGACAAGACTACGTGAGCTGTCAGAGGCAGGCCTTCTGAATGCAATTCCAGGGAAGTGACATGCCACCATCATTCAAGTTAATGTCTATTTGTGCAATGATATTGTTGGAAATAATCGACCAATTCATCAAAAGAGAACATCAGACTTTGGAGGAGGGGAAGGAGTGGGCTTTTTCAGTTCTAATGAAATAAACGACATTTCTGTTTACCATGTGTCAGCTTTAACTAGTCAACAAACACTCGTAATGATTTCCAAATTTTGAGACATGCTCCAGTTATAAGGATAAGCAATTTTTTAGATTTATGGACAGAGTGTTTCTCCCATGAACATTCAGCTTTGATAATTATCAGGAGGACTATTTGTTACGTCTCAGAAGTTAAGTGCATGATAAATGGAATGCCTTTTATTGGCTGCAATTTTCCAAATGGAAAGAAGGCCCGTTTCCTTGAAAATCAACTCAAATGCATTAATAACAATTGTAGAGTTTTTCAGGGCTGCATGTTGATAGTAAGCCTAAAAGTGTAGATTGTACGACCTATGTATGAAGATGGCGTTCATTCTCAAAGCAGGCACAACTGATATCAGAATGGTTCCAGCGATCCTGCCCAGGCTGACCTGCTGGATAACAGCTCATAAGGTCAGATATGCCCTCCTAGGAGTCTGGTCAGCATCTCAGCTCAGCAAGCTCCATGGCCACTTAGAATCCCAGCTGAAACCTGGAATCCCAAGAATGTGTTTGCATTATCCAAGACTCTCCCCTCATCTGGGGTCCACCCTGGGATTCCATTCTAGTGACTTTATGGAATGCCACTAATCACTCATTACTTAGTTCCCAGGATCCGCTTAAGAACTTGTTTACTTGTTAACAGAGGGGGTGGGCATCTAGCGTTTGGAGTCAGCTGAATATCAAAACTAAGATAAACTTCTCTGACATGCTCAGAGTGTTCTTGGACAGTTATCTGGAGGAAATCAGGGGATCAGGGTTGCCATTCTGATTCTCCAAATAAACGCAGGGGAAGGTCATCCGACAGTCTGCCTGGGAGCCCTGACTGCTTGTGAGTCCGTTCACAGTCCCCGACTGGTCCTGAGATGGTGTTTCTGAGTGCGTTTGCTGAATTGAGTAAGTACAGCTTGGGTTTATACCCTTTCCTGCCAGACATCTAGTTCTGAAAAAAATCAGAAGCCTGTGCTTCAGTCATACAAAGCTAGTGAGATACTTCCTGCTGTGTTGGGAAAAGATGTCTCTCACCATAAGATCGCCGTTAACCACTCTCGGTGGTCAAGGAAAACTGCAGAACAAAGACCCCCCCACACACACACGCACAGGTAATCTTCTGCAGTCACCACAGGTCACACAGAGTTCATAATATTTCACCCACATTGTGTTTGCACTGGGGCTTCCCTGGTGGCTCAGACAGTAAAGAATCTGCCTGCAATGCAGACTACCAGGGTTCGATTCCTGGGTTGGGAAGATCCCCTGGAAAAAGGAATGGCAATACACTCTAGTATTCTTGCCTGGCGAATCCCATGGGCAAAGGAGCCTGATGGGCTACACTCCATGGAGTTGCAGAGAGCTGGACATGAATGAGCGACTAATATTTTCGACTTTCTTTCTTCTTTAATTTGCAAGAAAATGCCTGAGGGACCACACATCCTCATGGACCTAGAACCTCTGAGCCCAGATGTTAGGTGGCTCGTGTGTGTGACTGTTTTTGTGGGGACAGCTTCCAGGATGAGGTCTAAGAACCATCCTGTATGATAGATTCTCCAATAAACACAGTCAGGGCCTGGTCTGTGCATCTTTAAAGCCCCGCAGCCACTGGGTCACGTGTATCAAACAAACTAGTTCATCTCCAGGCAGGGAGGGCCTTGCACTGCATTTACTAATTTTATACCAAGAGCACCAAACGATGTTGTCTAGGGAACAGGATAAGAGGATGGGGGCTTAGGAACCGGGAATTTCATTCTGTCTCTCCTGCTAATTCTCCTGTGACCTCAGCCCAGCCCTCTAAATTGTTTCTATCTGCAGAGTGAAGATAATGGACAGAGGCCCCCCCATCCCAAAGGAGCGCTGCAGATTAATTAGGCGGCTCATCTGAGATTCACAGTGATGTGAACCCACAGGAAGAGCAGTGTGAGAACAAAGGCTGGTGGCAGACCCGGGACCACACCAGAGCCGGCAGGGAATCCATTTGGTAACACACCGGAATCGGTTAATTAACTGGCATTAGGAAGGGGTTACGTTTCCCAGGGGTTAATGGAAAGATCAAACTTGCTAGAACGGGCCTAGAGACGTGTGACTCCAGGGCTCCTTTGTTCTGAAAGAGGACTGGGCCCTCAACACCACACCTCACCTGCGTCTACTTCTGGTCCTTTCCAAAACCTTCTAGAAACCTGAAGCGGGTAATCTGCAGCTGGCACAGTTTTGTTTTGTTTTTTTTCAGTGAAAAATGAAATCTAATTCTTCTGTGTGTGTATGTGTGTGTGTGGTGTGTGTATGTGTTCGCTAAGTCCCTTCAGTTGTGTCCAGCCCAGTGACCTTGTGGACTGTAGCCTGCCAGGCTCCTCTGTCCATGGGATTCTTCAGACAAAAATACTGGAGTGGGTTGCCATTTCCTCCTCCATGGGATAGTCCCAACCCAGGGATCAAACCTGGTCTCCAGCATTGCAGGCGGATTCTTTACTGTCTGAGCCACAAGGGAATCCCAAAGAGCTTGGGATCTCAAAGAGCTCGACACGACTGAGTGACTCAAGAGCAGCAAAAACAGCAGATCTCTAAAAGAGAAGTGTCGGGACTCAAGTGTGAACGTGGGGGTCATCCATACTTCGGGGAGCACCGAGCGTCCCAGTGGCTCTGGAGCAGAGTCCCTGCTCTCCTCCTGCCCCCCAGGCCTGCCCCACAAAGCCCCCACCTTCTTTCTACCCTCCCTTCTCTGCTCTGCTCACTGTCTATTGAAAAATTATGCACCATGTTCAAGTTGAGAGTTCTGTTTTATTCGGCAGGAATTTTTAGGACTTCAAGCTTCAGAGGCAGCATCTCAAGTGACCCTGAAAGAACAATTCCAGGGAGGCCAGAGTGGGAGGGGGAATCCAGGTTATATAGAAGGTTTTCAACAAAGGGCAGGTAGTCTGACAATCAAAAGAGAAAACCATGCCTTTCAAGGATTGAAGCACTTTCCTATGTACGGAAAGATGCAAGAGTGTGTTGTTGTTCAGTCGCTCAGTTGTGTCCAACTCTCAGCAACCCCATGGACTGCAGCACGCCAGGCCTCCCTGTCCATCACCAACTCCTGGAGCTTGCTCAAACTCATGTCCATTGAGTCAGTGATGCCATCCAATCATCTCATCCTCTGTCACCCCCTTCTCTTCCTGCCTTTAACCTTTCTCAACATCAGTGACTTTTCTGATGAGTCTGGGCTCACTGAAATCATTCCTTTGATATGCATCTCAGCTATCTGTGGCCAGAATCTTGTGTTTTCACATCCTGAGTCTCCTCAGGGCTCACCGTAGGGAGTGGCTGCAGTCTGATGGCTGCCAGATAGCAGGCATCCTTTCCTTCCTGACTTCCCTCAAGGTTCACCAGCTCACCATTCATGGTGGCTGCAATTGCTGGTGACTGTGACATCCTTTTTTACGGATATGGCAGCAAATATTCCATTTCTCATCACCCACCACCCATTTCTCTGCTTCGTGATCAACAAGGATGGATAAAGGTCTCCTGTGCTGCGGGCAGATTCTTTACAACACACATATGTGTTTTTCGCTGGGGCTTCCCAGGTGGCAAAGAACCCACCGGCCAATGCAGGAGACATGAGACGTGGGTTCGATCGCTGGGGTGGGAAGATCCCCTGGGGGAGGGCATGGCAACCCACTCCAGTATTCTTGCCTGGAGAATCCCATGACAGAGGAGTCTGATGGGCTACAGTCCACAGGGTCACAAAGAATCAAACACAATGGAAGTGACCAAGCATGCCTGCTTTCCTCCTGTGGATTTGTCATTTTCAGTTTCAAGCTCAGTCAGCCAGGGGCCTTGAGAGGATCGTTCCCCCTGCACCCCGTACCCTTCATATGAAATGTGACTTGCTGGGTCCTCTGACCTCACAGGAAGGTGGGGGTTGGACCGTCCAGCTGCTCCCACCACCTGTCCTGCTCCTTATAGACACTATTAACATCACGTGACCACATAGAGTCCTTGACAGGCTGTGTCTCCCAGAGCCAGTCTGCACTGTGCACTTGGCTTTGGGGGCTGTTCATGACCCAGCTCTGCCCTGGCTACTTGCAAGTGGTTTCCATCATTTTCCAAAGTCTCCTGGGCCCTGGAGCCAGGCAGCTTGCTGGTTTTCCGTGATGGTCTGCTGATGGCACTCTGCCCCATGTCCCTCAGCTCGGTGCTTGGCCTTTCCTGAGTAGGTCAGACCCACTAAATGCTTCCAGAAGGCCTTTGCAGACCTTCTCAAGACTCCTGGAATTTCCTTAGCTGGGATTTCTGGGCCATTTATACGTTCCAGTCATTGTCTTTCCTGATCTATTTCTAAAGAAGATACTTCTCGTCACGCTCTTTGCTGTCACCTTGCTCTATTTGTTGTCATGGCCTTTCTCGTGGCCTGAATTAATTGCATGGTCATTTGTTGGACAGTTTACACATCTTCCCAGCAATAGATGTAACCCATGAGGGCCTGGGCATCGTCTGTCTTCTAAAAAATATATGTCCCCATCATAGAGAACTGGATGTGAAGGCCAGTCACACAGCCACAACCACAGGCAACCCCAGGCACTCACCAGGACCCCACTGGTCCAGAGCTTCACCTGCACTGGCGAATCCAACCCTCACGCATCTGACCAGGTCCGTGAAGCTATTGCCCATTGACGGGTGGGCACACTGAGCGTCGGCAGGTAAAAACACCTGCCTGGACACACACCACTCACATGTGGCCCAACCAAGATTCAAACACAGAGGTCAGGCTCATGCTTTCGCCTGACAGATGCTATATTATAAAGACTTAATGATCACTTGTGAGTGGATTATTCAGTGAGCGAAAATTATTTACATCCCCTGCAGGCTCCTGGTAGCCTTGGTAAATGGGACCTTTCAGTAAATGCCATGCCCTTGGCTGACTGATCCCATGGAGCTTGGTCTGCAAGGATGAGCTGACCCGTCCATATGCACACCTAAGGAAACTCTTAACTGACTCTTCAGTATCTATTCTAATAAAGTCAAGGAAAATTGAGAACCACTTTTCAGAAAGAGCTTTAAAAACAAAAATGCTGCCCATTAATGAGGATTTCTAGTCTTAGGAAGGGCTGGGGCGCATGACTTGGAGAGACATGATGGCAACTGAGGTCCAGAGGCAAATGGCCTCAGTCCAGGAGCCCAGGACACGCTAAGTGGCCCTGAAAGGGCTTGGAGTCACGTGCACAGCAGGTCCGTGAACTTTCTACAGCATTAGGTACCTCCTTCTGATTTGCTTTGAACATGGTACCTGCTGATAGACACTAACAATCAAAAATTTTAATTATCGCAAATGGCTCAGTGCTGCTCAGAGGAGACAACGTCAGACAAATGATTATAATCAGTAATGTCTCAGGACTCTTTAACCCTAAACCTTTATGATTATTTTTACCCACGTTATTAAATAGTGTAATTCATTTATTCATTCCACATACATTTACTAAGTGCCTGGAATGAGAATGGGTGACCTGTAAGGGTAGGTCTTAGTCATAATTTCTCCTTTATTTTTATTTGGATGTCAGAGAAACACCACGGACATCCCTAGGAGGGAAAGGAGCTGTCAATCGTAGGAGGGCAGAGTGAGGCAGAGGGATGTCTAGAAACAAAAGGCATGATGATAAAGGAGTTACACACATTGGGAGAAGGTTCTCCCGGTTTGTGACGTAGTGACGGCTTACCCGCGCTTCCCGTGTGGCACTAGCGTTAAAGAACGCGCCTGTCAGTGCAGGAGTCGTAAGAGACTCGAGTTCGAGTTCCGTCCCTGGGTCGGGAAGCTCCCCTAGAGGAGGAAATGGCAGCTGACCTCAGTATTCTTGACTGGAGGAGCCAATGGGCAGAGGAGCCTGGCAGGTCACAAAGAGTCCATGGGGTTGCAAAGAGTCAGACATGACTGAAGCGACTTAGCACTCACACACAAAATCTCATGTTAAAAATACCTTCTTGGAAACCTCTGGAATAATATTTAGACAAAGATCTGGGCACTCTGGCCCAGCTAACTAGACACCTAAAATTAATAGTCACGTCAGGAAAGGCATCTGGCTGGGGCATTGTATTTGAAAACCTGGTAATCTGGGAGCAATTCACCCAGTGATCGTGGCAATCTCATCCAGAACTATGTGCTGAGTCATAAAGCAGAGGAGCAAGCCTGTGCGCTGCAGCAGTCACAGAGCTCAGACATAGGCCTCTCCCACAGGGAGACCGTCTTCTAAGAACGGGTTGCCTAGAGATGTTTCGTTTTGCTTTTTCTTTCTTTTAAAACAACACGGATCCTCTGATGAAGAAAGGAAGGCTTCCTCTTTGCTTCCTCCCCTGCTCCCAACAGAACAGCTGCGAGAGGAGCAGTGGATTTGAAAGGGGCAGGGCTTCCTGGAGCCCCTGGCTCTGAATTCTCTTTAGATCATGCAGACAAAACAGGCTTTCACAGCCAACTCTTACTCACTCGGCCACAGGGGACCTGGCTCGGCCTCCTGTTCAAAGGCTAAATTTAGGGGAACGACTCCGGCCAAGACTGAAGTAGAGGTCAAAAGAGCGGCCTGATTCCAGGCTGATCTCCCTCTACTGTTTCACGGCGAGAGGCTTCATGTGGAAAGCATCTAAGTTATCACGGGTGGAAAGATCCAAAATCCAAGGAGACTGTCGTGAAGAAGTAAGAAGACCTTTCTGCAGATCCTGCGTCCCTGCGGGGCGGGGGTCAGGCTGTGGATTCCTGGCACCCCATCCCGGCGGCCTCCCCGCCTTCTCCACCTTCACCCACTTGGCTCACAGCCCTGGCCAGGCTTCCTAGGAATCCGCCCATCATCCAAACAGCGATTCCAGAGAACAGGCTCCTCAAATGGAACGGGGCCGCTCTCCTGAGTCGTCGCTTCCTCGGGGACCTGGGGACACGAGCGATCAGCACCAAGATCTATCGCCCCAGCTCAGGCCTGCCCTCACTTGCCTCTTGTGGAGGCTGAGAAAGAGGTTTTCCCTTAGACCCCAGAGGCAGAGGACGGGCCGTGTTTCCCCGAGTCACACGAGGGAACTGGGGGACTTTGACCTCTGATGAAACCTCGCTGAGCTCTGCTCCTTTCCAAGTCACCCTGGAGGACTTCCCCCCAGTCAGCTCGCCTTTCTTGTCTTATTGAATCAGAGAGACAATTTTTTGATGCTCTGCACTCCATTCTCCCTCCAGTCACTGACCCATAAAAGAATAACAGAGAGAGGAAACTATTTGCCCGGCAGGAACAGAGATGCAGATGTAGAGACGGGGCGTGTGGACACTGTGGTGGGGACCGGGAGGAGGAGTGGGAGACTGGAGTTGCTCTAGACACACTCGCGTGGTAGTCGCTCGGCTGTGTCCAGCTCTTTGAGAACCTGCAGAGCATAGCCTATCAGGCTCCTCTGTCCACAGAATTCTCCAGGCAGGAATTCTGGAGTGGGTAGCCATTCCCTTCTCCAGGGGATCTTCCTGACCCAGGGATCGAACCAGGGTCTCCTGCACTGCAGGCAGATTCTTTACTGTCTGAGCCACCAGGGAATCCTGGTGTGTATACACTATTGTGTGTAAAATAGATAGCTGGTGGGAACCTGCTGTAGAACCCAGGGAGCTCAGTTCAGAGCTCTGTGATGACCTAGAGAGGAGGGACGGGGGGATGGGAGGGAGGTCCGAGAGGGAGGGGACAAATACATACCTATACGCCCATACGGCTGAATCACATTGTTTTACTCAGAAACTAACACCACGCTGTGAAACAGCTCTACTCCAATTAAAAAGAAAAGAATCAAGAGCTTCACAGGAGAAGGGATTTGTGTTCCCACTTATTGAGCATCCATCATGTGCCAGGTTCTGTCTTAAGGAATTTGCACGTATTCACTTATTTAATCCCAACAATAACCCTATGAAGTAGACACTATAGATGGCATCTGGCTTTAGAGCTCACTCGGTTTCTCATGGGAAATCAATTTGGGGATGTTCTGTAATAATAACAACTGACATACAAAAAGCTCTATAAAGCTTAAAAAAGTATTTTCAGAGAATTCACCCTATTTCCGTTTCATTACTGCTCGTGAGGTACAGCATTGCTTTTCTTACCATCCAAATCATCCCCATTGAAAGAGCGAGGAATACCAGACTGGGAGAGGTTGAGAGATTAGCCTGGCCTTACCTGGGCTTCCCAGATGGCGCTAGTGGTCAAGAACCCTCCTGCCAATCAACGCAGGAGACGTAAGAGACGTGGGTTCAGTCCCTGGGTCAGGAAGATCCCCTGGAGGAGGGCATGGCACCCCACTCCAGTAGTCTTGCCTGAAGAATCCCATGGACAGAGGAGCCTGGCGGGCTGCAGTCCATAGGGTTGCTCAGAGTCAGACACGACTGAAGCGACTTAGCAAGCACGCACATCAGCTCCAGGTAACTGTTTTCTGGAACGTGAAGGTTTGTGCCTTGAACCACCACTCTGCTCCTTTTCCATGGGCTTCCCTCTGGCTCAGTTGGTAAAGAATCTGCCTGCAATGCAGGAGACCTGGGTTCAGCCCCTGGGTCAGGAAAATCCCCTGGAGAAGGGAATGGCTACCCACTCCAGCATTCTTGCCTGGACAATTCCAGGGACAGAGGAGCCTGGCGGGTGACTGTCTGTAAAGTTGCAAAGAGTCCAGCACAACTGAGCAACTAATGCTTTGACTTTTCACTCAGATTTGCAGGCAGGCCGTCTGGCTGTATATCAGGTACTGTGTCCACCTGGACACAGGTCTGCTTGCAGGCAGCCAGGGTTCTATCAGAGATCCAATCCCTGGCCGAGTCTACAAGGTCAGCCAAGCCAACAGGAAATCCAGGGTCTTCCCTCCCCGAACCAACGTTCTCAATTCTCCTCGGCTTGTCATGATGTGATGAGTCTTTGGTCTTCCTGCTTTAAGACCTAAGAATCATCTTTAATAATCTCTCTCCTTCCCTTCTCACATCCAAACCAGGCCCTCAATGTGCCTTTTCTTTTTAACAGCTCAAACAGACAGAACTTTTATTAAACAAATAGATGGTGTTTCAGAAGATAAAGAATCTGCCTGTGATGTGGGAGACCAGGGTTCGATCCCTGGGTCGGGAAGGTCCCCTGGAAGAGGAAATGGCAACCCACTCCAGTATTCTTGCCTGGAGAATTCCATGGACAGAGGAGCCTGGTGGGCTATGGTCCACGGGGTCGCAGAAAGTCAGACACAACTGAGACACTAATACACACACACACACACACACATACACACACACACTCCCGAGATGTGGGAGCGGGCCAGCCCCAAAGGAGTGGCCTCAGTGTGTCTTTTGAAACACACATGTCCGATTGGTGAACCAGGGGCTAGTCCTGGAGCATGACACTGTGCCCTGGCCAAGAGACACAGTGATGGGGGCAAGGGGAGGGACGGGGGTAGAATGGTGATATTTTTATATTCTTATGCAAGAGATGAAACTGGAATGTGGCTCGTTATCTTCCAAGATAAGAAACGTAAGGGGCTCAAAAGAGGGAGGCGAAATGGATGCTCACCCATCACTCGAGGGCCTTCGGAAGACCGCTTGCTTGCCTGCAACTAGCCAAGACAGAGCAGAGGCAGCCTGGGCTGAGACGCCCACAACTCAGAGCTTGAAACGCAGGGCTGGGCTGGTGCTCAGAGGAAAGAAGATCATCTGTGGGCTGATTTTTAGGGGGGAACGAAAGAGCTCTAAGAAAGTAGCTGGTGAAATTAAGTTAAAACTTCTCTGAGAGTCTATGCTTCTCCCTCTGGTTGCACTGTGATCTCCTTGATTCAGGCTTTTCTCAGGAGCTGCTGGTGGTGATTCCATGGGCTCCCAGACAGTCAGGGGCAGCCCCCAGCTCCCCTCCTTACTAGGCTGTTTGGGGGCAGCTCCTCCATCAAGGTCATCCATGATCTATTACTTGCCATGAGCTAGCGCTCACTCGCCTCCTCCCCTCTTGTTACGCAGAAGACCTGTGGCACAGAAGGAAAGCCTCCTCTTGCCCTCCCCTGCCTTGCTTTGGATCCCATTCATCTCATCTGCTTAGTAACCAAAGGGCGTGATGACTGATAGACAGTTCCCTCCTGTGTGTTCAGGTCTCCCTCCTTTCTCCTGGGCCCTTCCCATCATCATATAAATATTCCCAACTGAAGAAAAATCCTCCCAGAGGTGAAATGGTCCAGTTACTAAGCCCCATCCCCGCCGCACCTAAACGCCTCCATCCTGCCATCCCGTTCAACCCCACCAACGCCGTGAGCCTTCCCCTGCTCACACCCACTACGCTTCCCATGTCCTCTTTACTTTCCGGGAGTCTTTTCTCAATAATTATGAAATCTGTGGAAACTTGAGAGGAGCAGAGTGACTCCTGGTGATGAGAAGTCTCAGAGAAGCTGGCTGGGAAGGCAGACTAGGTTTAGATATATGCACACGTGCAGAAGAAGGGCCATGAGCCAGAAGAGCCGGCCTCAGTCCTGTTGTCTTTTGATTTAAATCCCCTCTCTGCCTGGGATCAGCATACCATTCTCTTCTTATGGGGCTGTTGGGTCGTAAACCTCTGGTCGTAGGAATCAGAGTTCAAATGTCAGCTAACTTTTGGCTCAGGAACTCCACTGGCAGAAATTGATCCAAATAAAGAAGACAAATTAACAAATATATACATGAGAATGTTCACAGCATTGCTTTTACATGAGAGATATCAGACTTTGAACTGATCATTAATAGAGGTATTATTAAATTATTAAACACATATTGTAGACATGCACAGTATGTATGTGCTGCTGCTGCTGCTGCTAAGTCGCTTCAGTCATGTCCGACTCTGCGACCCCATAGACGGCAGCCCACCAAGCTCCCCTGTCCCTGGGATTCTCCAGGCAAGAACACTGGAGGGGGTTGCCATTTCCTTCTCCAATGCATGAAAGTGAAAAGTGAAAGTGAAGTCACTCAGTCTAAGAATGTTAAAACAGATTGGAATATATTGGCATGGCAAATTTATAAGGCAAATTTTTGTAAATAATTATAGCATCACCCTTTAAAAATCATACACACAAACATGCAAAACTGGAGAAAATTCTGGAAACAAATATTAATATTAAGAGTGATATTAGCTAGAGACTACTAGTGATTTTTTTTCCTTTTTCATAATTTATAGTATTACAGTTAATTTTTTTTTACAATGGTCGTATTATAACTTGCATAATAAAATAAGTTCTCTTAATCTTGGAAATTTTAGGGTCCAGCCTCACCATGCCTTCCACATTTTTAAGTTATCAGCTTAGCTTTGTGTGGCCTGGAGAGAGCATAGTAACCCCAGTTTCCAAAGCAGTGGTTCCCCAGGCCCGTCTCCACCACTCTGGTCATGCTGCTCTTGGTGCTGACTTGTCCTAGAGGAAGAAAGAGGAGAGGGAGATGAAGAAGGGCAGAGAGAGGGAGGGAAGAGAAAGTAGACAAGCAAGGAGCCTGTCTGCCGGTGAGATTCAGCCCAGTCTGTAATTTTCAGTTATTTAAACTGTTGATCTGCGTCTCCAGCAATTCAGTTCAGTCGCTCAGTCTTGTCCGACTCTGTGGGACCCCATGGACCGCAGCACTACAGGCCTCCCTGTCCATCACCAACTCCCGGAGTTAACCAAACCCGTGTCCATGGAGTTGGTGATGCCATCCAACCATCTCATCCTCTGTCATCCCCTTCTCCTCCCACCTTCAATCTTTCCCATCATCAGGGTCTTTTCAAATGAGTCAGTTCTTCACATTAGGTGGCCAAAGTATTGGAGTTTCAGCTTCAGCATCAGTCCTTCCAATGACTATTCAGGACAGATTTCCACAATGCATATGTAAATCTCCGTTGAAGTATATTATGAAACACCCTGTATGAAAACACTCAGGAACAACAGTTAACACGCATTCATGTGCCCCAAGCACCACGAGGTCAAGCAAACTGTATTGCAGGGCAAGCAAGGAGATCCAGTGACTCGTGCCCTGAAAAGCCTTGAGCTCCTGATGGGTTCTCAGGGTCTCAGGGTCTCAGGATGTGTGATCAGCTCTCGGACAATTCTCTGTTTGGTTGGTTTGGTGTGGTGGGTGATGTGGTAACAGGGCTGGGTCATGGGGATTAACATTCTCAGTCCTGAGGCTCCAGGAGGCCCAGGGCTAGGCATTCATGACAATCAAGCAGTCAACTTATTCCATTTGGTGGGGTAGGGAGTGTCACATCTGCAAAACTCAGGAAATGTGCATCAAATTCTGTTCTCTATTCAACAGGTACTTCAGAGAGGAGCTAAAGCAGAGGATATGGGGTAAGCCCCACCCCTGTCCTGGGAAGGTCCCATAGCGTCCTGGTCAGTTACACAATCTGCGGGTGACCAACGGCAGTGCTGCTCTTGTTCTCCTGTAACTAGTGGTGATAGACAGGCAGTTCCTTCAGTCTCTCTAACTGAAGATCTTGTCGTTCAGTCACGTCCGACTCTTTGCAACCCCATGGACTGTAGCAGACCAGGCCTCCCTGTTCATCGCCAACTCCTGGAGCTTGTTCAAACTCATATCCACTGAGTCAACAATGCCATCCAACCATCTCATCCTCTGTCATCCCCTTCTCCTTCCGCCTTCAATCTTTCCCAGCACCAGGGTCTTTTCAAATGAGTGAGTTCTTCGCATCAGGTGGCCAAAGCATTGGAGTTTCAGCTTCAGCCTCAGTCCTTCCAATGAACACTCAGGACTGATTTTCTTTAGGATGGACTGGTTGGATCTCCTTGCAGTCTAAGGGACTCGCAAGAGTCTTCAGCACCACAGTGTGAAAGCATCAGCTCTTCAGCGCCCAGCCTTCTTTATGGTTCAACTCCACATCCGTACAGGACTGCTAGTAAAACCACAGCTTTGACTATAGACTTGCCGCTGCTGCTGCTAAGTCGCTTCAGTCATCTCCGACTCTGTGCGACCCCATAGACAGCAGCCCACCAGGCTTCCCTGTCCATGGGATTTTCCAGGCAAGAGTACTAGAGTGGGGTGCCATTGCCTTCTCCGGACTATAGACTTGGGTCACTCTAAACGTGACAGGTCAGGGCCATTTCAACAAGACACAGCTGTATGTGGGGCTCCTCCCCATTCAAGTGGAAGATAATGATGGCTTTCTAGTAGACTTTTCATACATCTTGCAAAATCTCCTCTGGATGGGTTTCTGCATTTGCGTGGTTTCTGCTGTCATCACTCAGAGGAAAATAATCCAAATAAAAAAGGCTGCTAGGGTCCAATATATAGGATTTTTCTGCAGTTCTGCCTGTTTCTGCCTCACACTGCCAATCAGCCACCAAGTGCCCCTGAGGAAGAGAGCCATCTGTTCCCAAAGCTCTGACAGTTGAAAGAGAAGAATCCACCTTCTAGCTAAATTCCAACACGTAATGATGATGACGTCCGCCCTGAGACGAAGGCCAGGTCTCTAATACGAGTGAGCTGGCCTCTATCTTGAGCTATTTTCAACCCTGTGTCTCCTGCGCATTTGGCTGCTTGCTTATTTTTGTTAGAAAGACAGACTTGTTCGTTTGCCAGGAAAGCCTCTAATATCTTGCCACCAACATCTGCACAGAATAGAATGCTCTGGAGGATCAGATGGGGGAAAAAAACAACTTCCCTCTGAAAGGGGTGAGGAAGATAGTGGCGTTTCTGTTTGAAGCAACAGAATGTGTAAGAAAGAGCGCCAGCCCGGCCACACCAAGGAGCCATTGTGTGCGGCCGCCGCGCCACGTCCCCGGGCCAGGAGCCCGCCGACCGGGATGAAGGCCCTGGGATGCCTGTCGGTGCCCGCGGCATCTGCTGGGCAGACACAGCGCCTTTCTGCTGCCGCTCAATATGTTCCTTGTGCATAAGGGCCTCAAAGGGCGCTTTACAATGTGGCCGACACGCATCGCTCTCTCTTCCATCCGACTGCGGAGTCTACGCAGCAGAGTAGGGCCAATGGACGCACCCGTAGAGATGCAGTGTTTGCCGCACTGCAGACGCGAAGCAAATAACTGAAGACAGAATGAGAGCAGAGAGCAAGAGAGGGAGGGAGGGAGGGAG
>NW_011495078.1:3041293-3092486 GCF_000754665.1 Bison bison bison | reverse complement strand
GGAGGAAGAAGGGAAGGGGGAATCTGCGCCTTTGACCAACTCGCATCTGCTCTTCCTGCTGTTCCAGGCAGCACCCAGCAGCAGGCCTGGCAGAGAACACAGCACCGGTGAATGTCTACCGGGTGGAGAATGCTCTTGACTGCTCATGGATTTACACTAGAGTAAAATGAACACTTACAGTGGGGGCTTACCAGGTGGTGCTGGTGGTAAAAAGAAACTGGCCTGCCAATGCAGAGGATGTAAGAGACATGGGTTTGATCCCTGGGTTGGGAAGGTCCCCTGGAGAAGGGCATGGCCACCCACTCCAGTATTCTTTCCTGAAGGAGCCCGTGGACAGAGGAGCCTGGTGGGTTATGGTCCATGGAGGTGGTGGGGGGCGGGGGTTGCAAAGTTCAGACACAATTGAAGCGACTTAGCACAGAACAAGGTTATAGTAAAACAAACAAACAAACAAAAAAGAATGCTAGTGTTGACAGCACTTAAATAAGTACCTTAAATGAATTGGTTTTATAAAAAGGGGGATTTTGATCCATTCTGAGAGTTGATAATTTTTTGTCACCACATCTTCTAAGCTCCAGGCCCATTTCTAACGTGGAAGCAAGGGGCTGCCATCAGGTGGAATGAGCGTGTTTTGACAAGTGGTAGGCAGCCTCCCCGTTCCAAACAGGGCCCTCTGCGGGCTGAGATCCTTTGGCCAAAGAGACGGCGCCCCTCACTGCTCCTTTGTTTCACAGCACTAAGAATAAAGCATGGTCAGAGGTGGGCTGACAGCTCAGCTGGTAAAGAATCCGCCTGCAAACAGGAGACCCTGGTTCCATTCCCAGGTCAGGAAGATCCGCTGGAGAAGGTAAAGGCTACCCACTTCATTGTTCTTGGGCTTCCCCCGTGGCTTAGCTCATAAAGAATCCACCTGCAATGCAGAAGACCCCGGTTCCATTCCCAGGTCAGGAAGATCTGCTGGAGAAGAGAAAGGCTACCCACTCCGGTATTCTTGGGCTTCCCCCGTGGCTCAGCTACTAAAGAATCCACCCACAATGCGGGAGACCTGGGTTTGATCCCTGGGTTGGGAAGATCCCCTGGAGAAGGGAAAGGCTACGCACTCCAGTATTCTGGCCTGGAGAATTCCATGAATGTATAGTCCATGGGGTCACAAAGAGCTGGACACCATTGAGCGGCTTTCACTTTCACTTTCAGAGGTGGAGGGGCCCGCTTGCATGACACATCCCCGGGCTGACAGATGAGTTAAAATGCCTTAGAAGAGCAGAGACAGGGGGCCACCCTGAGGGTCTGCCTTCTCCTCAGAGGCAGCTGTGACGCCTCAAAGCTCTACCTCTCACCTATAGGAGGGTTGAAAATCTTACGGATGGAATGCCAGTTTTCGGAGAAATCTCATTTCCTAACTCACCTAAGTAAGTGGGAGCAATGGCTTTGAACCTGGGCTCCAAAGCCTCACCCACCACCATATATAAAGATTTCAGCCCAAAAGGCCTCTGGAATGTGAGGCATCCGATTCTGCCGACAACCGTAAGGCCAACGCTCTGTTGCTATAGTTCTCTTTCTCTCTTCCTTATTCTCTTTTCAATTAAATACAGGCGTCATCTGTGCCTTTACAACAATCTCACCTACTCTCATCGGGAAAAAGTCTAAAATAACATCTTGTTTGTATCAAAGTCTTCCAAATAATTTAACTGTGCTTTCCATAGCAACACCTGTTTCCCTCTAATTTTGCTGCATTTTATCTCACAGTATTTAATTACATACATATTAATAATCAGGCTTCCCAGGTAGCGCTAGTAGTAAAGAACCCTCCTGCCAGTGGAGGAGATGTAAGGGACGGGGGTTTGATCCCTGGGTCGGGAAGATCCCCTGGAGAAGGGAATGGTAACCCACTCCAGTCTTCTTGCCTGGAGAATCCCATGGATGGAGGAGCCTTTGGGGGCTATAGTCCATGGGGTTACAAAGGGTCGGACACGACTGAAGCAACTTAGCACAGCACAGCACATATTCATAATTGCAGTGACATAGAGAGGTGTGGGCAGAGACACGTGGTAAAGATGCCACAGAAGAGAGGAAGCAGAAGAACGTGGTACCCACACCAGCGAGGAGACACCCGCACAGAATTCATCATCTTGGCCTCGGGTGGGATATTCAGCAAAGGCATGGGGTCTGTTCCCGGAAGTTGCTGAGAGAACTTCTACTTCACCCGATTTTCTTTAAGGACCATTCGATGGAGGCCTGCAGGGCTGGGGTGGCAGCCTGTGAGGTTTCTCACACCTCTCGTCTTTCTTCAGCCAAGACGGTAAACTGGCTCCTTGCTGCACCGCAGTCTCTGTGCCGGGCCTGTGTATCCATTCGCTCATGGAGCCACTCCTCGCTGCACCACAGTCTCTGTGCCGGGCCTGTGTTTATCCATTTGCTCATGGAGCCATTCCATGACTGAGCTGCAAACCAGGTCATGAACTCACAAGGCGCCAAAATCCCAAAAGCGAAACACTTTTATTTCTCCCTTGTGTCCCAGCCAACTAGTCCTCCCGCCCACGAAAACACGCATTATCAGCTTCTTGCCTCTTCCAGTGCTACCGAACTTGCTTTTCCGGGCCCCTGGGAAGCTGACAGGCAATGTCTGGATGGCCATGAGCCCACGAGGTGGATACGTCCCTGTGGGAACACACTGCCCCAGCAGTGTTGTCGCTCAGTCGTGTCTGACTCTTTGCAACCCCACTGACCATAGCCCTCCAGGCTCCTCTGTCCATGGAGCTCTCCAGGCAAGAATACTGGAGTGGGGAGCCATTCCCTTCTCCAGGGGATCTTCCCAGACCAGGGACTGAACACAGGTCTCCTGCATTGCAGGCAGATTCCTGCCCCCCACTAAGGGCACCCCAAAATTATACCACACCTTCCATAGCTCCAACTCATAGCTTTTCATCCTTGAAAGTGAAAAGGAAAGTCACTCAATTGTGTCCAACTCTTTGCAACCCCATGGCCTATACAGTCCATGGAATTCTCCAGGCCAGAATACTGGAGTGGGTAGCCATTTCCTTCTTTAGAGATCTTCCCAACCCAGGGATCGAACCTAGGTCTCCCACATTGCAGGCAGATTCTTTACCAGCTGAGCCACCAGGGAAGCCCAAGAACACTGGAGTGGGTAGCCTATCCCTCCTCCAGGGGATCTTCCCAACCCAGGAATTGGACAGCGGTCTCCTGCATTGCAGGAGGATTCTTTATCCCTGAGCCACTGGGGAAGCCCCATCCTAGGTGGGTATAATAAGCAGAAAGCAGCACACTAAAGATGAAGCTATGTTGTGTGAGACTAGAACTTCTATAGTTAGAATTCTGTTATAAAATCATCTTTAAGTAGTCAGTTCTTATGACTGGAAGGCACTTGTTAAGAGGACAACGTTCTACCCCTGAAACAAGTTCCAGGTTGGCACTGGCCATTGGATAAGGCAATGGCCACCCACTCCAATATTCTTGGGAGAATCCCATGGACAGAGGAGACTGGTAGGCTACAGTCCATGGGGTCTCGAAGAGTTAGACACTGAGTAACTAGCACACGTGGAGCTCACTAGGCTGAGCCACCCAAAATACGCCTCTGGATCGAGGATTAGCTGAACTAAAGGCGACCGAGTCCCAGCAGACATAGGAAAAGCTCTTTACCGCCCACCAGCTGCCTAAAAATAGGAAATAAGATTCTCCTTTTGTAAAGGAAATTCCCACTACTAACGGTGTTCTCCTACCAGGAAGAGAGCGACTCCAGACGCGAATCTCATCACCTGAGAGACTCTTACCTGCATAACAAGACGGTCTTCATTCACGTAGGTTTTCTCCCCTCATCTTCCCATAACTTGCCTTTCCCTCTTGGAAGTTCAAAATCCCTTTTCCTTCATTGGTCTAAGGTGTGTATACGCCTCCATCACCTGGCTGCCTCCTTGAGGCTCATTTCTTTGTGAAACTTCCCTGCATATGTCCTTACTTGAATCTTTTTTTCCCTCCAGTTAACCTTTTTATCAGTCATCAAATCAAGGAGAAAGAGGTAATTGTCCACCCTTGGTATCATACATTTGTGTAGCTTGTTCAGTTCATTGTTATGTGTGTTTGTGAGGGGGTCGTGGATTGAGGATTTTTAACTCAGGGTAATTTTCGGGCATAACTTAACAATATTGAGATATACCAGACACGTGTTTCCCACCAACACTTTTGCTCTGGACCCATCAAAGCAGTGTATGAGGACCATGATGTTCATAACAGAAACAGAACATGTTTCCCACCCCTCTGCCTACAGTTTTTGCCACTAGAATCTCTTAATTTGCTCTTACCATAGGGCTTCCTTGGTGGCTCAGATGGTAAAGAAACTGCCTGCCAGTGAAGGACACCCAGGTTCAATCGCTGGGTCAGGAAGGCCCCCTGGAGAAGGGCATGGCAACCCACTCCAGTATTCTTGCCTGGAGAACCCCATGGACAGAGGAGCCTGGTGGGCTGCAGTCCATGGGGCCGCCAAGAATCAGACACAACTGAGCGACTAACACACTAAGACAGTTGTTGGTAATGATTTCCTTACCTTCCCCCAAGATGATTTTCTCTGTAATTAAGGGAGATCCCTGAAATGTAAATACTCTTCCCAGAGCTAAAGCAGGGGCTCTAAGCAGATGACCACCCCACCAGCTGCTGCTGGCATGCACAGGGAGGTTGGCCTTTTCCCTGAAACAAGAAGCACCGATATTGACAAATTGGGAATTTTCACACCAATCCTCAGAAATTAGATGTGAAACCCCAGAGGCTACATTTCTCCAAGGCAGGGATTGGCAGGAGCTGGGCCATTGGCATCCATTGGGCAACAAGCTGCTGGTCAAGGACTCCAGGCTCTTCACCCGGAGACAGACGCGACCTCCCTTCATCCCTCTTCCTCTTCCCCTGTCTATCCTCAGCAGCGTCACCTGCCTGGCCAGGGGCCCTGGGGCCTGCCATCCCAAAGGAGGGCTTTCCTAGATGAAGAGCAAGCTGAGTGGACGTGGAACATGCTGGTCTCCATGTTCCTCCAGTCAGAATTCTGTGATTCCTGGGAGTTTACAATTTGTGGTCCTAGACGATGTCTGTCCTCTTTCTGAGGTGTGGACAGGTCCCCTTAGGGTTCATCAAGCAGGTTAACAACAAAACTGGTTCTCTGAAATCTGAATTTACTTTCCACTAGTTCAATGTTTACTCCAGCAACAAAAATAAAATCACAGAGGAAAAACTGAAAAGAAATGAAATGCCTGCATGAAGTATCCTGACAAGACCTAGCTGACAGGATCTCAATGCCAAACCACGCTTGGAAACAAGCTCCTTGGTTCCCCCTGTAATTTATGTGAACTTTTGGGTTTTATTCATTTCCAATTAACCTTCAAGTCATCCTTGGATTTGTATTTCTAAAACCTGATAGAGTTTATCCCTCTCACTGGCAAAATCCATCCCAGATATTGAATGCAAGCTTCTGAGATTGGAGGAAGCTTCTGCTTCCTTGCTTGCATCTTGCAAAGGAATCAGAGTTTTTACTAGATGGGATTGCTCTTATTAGTGGACGTGACTTTCAGCCCAGCCTCTGTGTTTTGTTTTGTTTTGTTTTGTTTTTTTTAATCACTAAGGGGATTGTGAGGGGAATCAAATATTCTTTTTTTTTCTTTAATCAAAGAAGTGGAAAATTTTATTTCAGCCAAATTTGAGAATTATAACCCAGAAAGAGCATCTCAGAAACCTCTGAGAACTGTTTCTTCTTCCTTTCAAAGACTTGCATTCTATAATAGCAACGGAAACGAAGCGAAAACAATACAAAATACTTCACTGCATTTCCGTGACAGAGAGGAACTTGGGGCTGAAGCTCCCACACGAGATGATTCGATGTACTCTGCAGAGCCTATCGTCAAGCTGGTGTTAAGCTATAGTGATGCAACTTTATCGCTTGCTTGGAGTTACCGGGGGTCAGCAAACTGTCCTCTGTGGGTTCAGCCATGCCTGTTTTTCCAAATAGTACTGTTAGTTGCTCAGTTGTGTCCAACTCTTTGGGACCCCATGGACTGTAGTTTGCCAGGCTCCTCTGTCCGTAGGATTTTCCAGGCAAGAATACTGGAGCAGGTTGCCATTTCCTCCTCCAGGGGATCTTCCCAAGCCAGGGATCAAACCCACATCTCTTATATCTCCTGCATTGGCAGGCAGGTTCTTTACCAGGAATGCCACCTGGGAAGCCCCCAGTAGATTTTCCAAATAGATGCTGTTGAAATGCAGCTATGCTCACCCGCTCACCTGCTGCCTGTATCTGCTTTTGCTAATGACGCAGCTGAGTAGTTGAGACAGAAACCTTTTAAACTACCAAGACTGAAATGTGTTGAAATTCATAGTTCATGGGTTTTTTCTCTAGAATATAACAAAATTGTTTAATTGGAATGGATGACTCTTCACAGAGAAGACTAAACGACACACTAGTCGTGAGTACCTTTCTCTCTCTCTTTCTTCTTTTTAAAAACATCTTAAATTGGGAGAAGTCTGGTTATTCTGCCCAGTTCTTCTGCATCATTTCTCTGATAGACAATTACAGGGGTTTTTTCAGAAAGCTGTATTTATTTAGTGGGATCGTTTTAGTGGGAATAAACCATAGGGTTTAATTTAGACAGGAGGAAAGCCTTAGGAGGCGTACCTCGCTCTCTTACCTACACCCTGTCCTTAGGAACACGCAGCCACCGTGTTCCTCCCGGGAGATCAGAAAGACGGCTCCTCTCACGCCCCCTCGCCGGCTCCCCACCCGCAGAAGCTCCGGTATGTGAGAATGTGCGTGGTCCTGGCCTCAGGTGGCCTCTAAAAGATCCCAGATGCCTGTAATGTGCGGCCAGCCTTGAGAATCGCCTGGGAGTAGGACAAAAATCAGATGAAGCACCGTGAGCAGGATTCCGTCACTTCAGAGGCGGGCTGTTGAAAGTCTACTCTCACCGTACGATGGAGGGAAGAACAAGCGCAGAGAGACTCAAGTGATTTGTCTGTAGTCACTGGCCTGAACTCTTAGGAACTTGCAATAAATCTCTGGGCAAAAAAGAGCTCCAGCTTAACCCCGACGCTGGCCCTGGCGGCCTCAGCTCAGGAAGCGAGAGGAGGCTCTTGGTGGATGCCAGACCCCTTCCCTAGGGGCTTGGCTAGTAGGGGACGAGCTCAGAGAACTGCTGGTGAATTGGTGGCAGGTGGCCACACGCTGGGGACAGGCCCCTAGGACCACACAGCCCTGCGTTCTCCCAGTTTTTGAGAGTAACACACGGCTTCGCTTCTAAGCAGGAAGTAATGTGTCTTCCAGAGAACACATGATTTTGGAGCTTGGCATTGCCTTAGGAGAGGAAGGTGCTGGTGTCCACCGGGGAAAGAAAGCTTTACAGAATCCACACAAGGTCACCACTGTGCACTAGGAATCGGGCTTTGTATCATCACACAGCTGGATCCTGGGACTTGAACGCAGTTTTCAGCAGCCCCCTGACGCCTGTGGCCAGGATGGATGGCGTGTGCACCCCAGGGAGAACCCTCAGCATCTGTTCAGGACCTGCCTGGGGAGCCCTGAAAGGTCTGAGCATCCTATCAGGAGGTGACCATGCTGATGGCCCTAGAGTCGGAAACAACCATATGCGCCACCATCTTGCAACCATCTGTGGCCGAAAGCAGTGATTCTGACCAGAGACGGGAGCCAAACTGTCAGCCAGCTCTTCAGTTTGACCAAACAGATCTTCCAACCACCTCCAGAAAGTCGGCTGACCATCTGTGTTTTGCACACAAGGCTGCTTTTCCCCTCAAAAGCAGGGGTCTGCTCTGAAACTCAGTCCTTAAATGCCCTAGACTTCAGGGCAACACTTGCTGTGAATCAGCTCTCCCGGGAAACCCCGATCCTCTCAAGAGCTGGAGGCACTCACCCCTGGACCAGCTTATTTTCTGCCCACATTTGGTTTTGTTTAAACCTGGACAAACCTCATGCTGGGCTTAATTACAGGAAACACAAGGTGGGTCTCAGAGTTTTGCAGGGAGATGGTGGTGGTGCAGAAACCCCCCTAAAGAAAATCATCCGTCCATAATGCCAGTCTTGTATTTACAAAAGTGGTGTGGAATTGTATGTAACGTTTATGAATAGCCGTGTTGGTCTAACAAAGACCTGCAGAAATCTGAGCATCTTCTGAACCATCAGTCATCACTGGTGCTGTCTTTTCTTCTCATCACCACAGTTTCCAAAGCTGTACACACATCCATAATAGATACTTTATTATTTATTACAAGCCATTAGAGTTTTATGATATACTGAACTGCCACTGAGTTACAAGATTTTTTTAAATGCATTTTTTTCCATCTAAGCTAAAAGCAAGGATAGATGTACCAATGTGATTCATATTTATGAAATTTAAATTTTTTATAATCAAGTTTTTAAAATATCCTGAATATCTCTTTTCCTTTTGGTCTAATTAGGTGGGAAAAATTACTGTCCTTAGCCTCTTAATTAAAATAACATTATAATGTTAGCAAAACAACAAAAAAAAGTCATTTGACATAGTCATGTGGTAATTACATTAAAAAAAGATTACTCTCCATCAGTCTTCCTGATTGTACCAAGCCATCTGTGCTTGTAAAAATAATAATAAACAATGAATTTTATATGCCATATGTACTTTGCTGTTTAATAGTAATTAAGCAATAATCCCGAAGCAATTGCTTGTTAACTGTGATAATTGCTTAAAGGTAATTATTTTGTAATAAATGATAATCAATTATTTATAATATTAACAATAGCTTTTTAAATTTTTTGTAATCTTTAGGAATCACTGTTGGCCATAACCTATCTTATGGCTGTGCTAGAAAATCAGTAACTCTGTTGTGTTAATGACAGATTTTCCACATATCAAGATTCTAGCTATGGTCTATTAGGTTTGTAATATGTGTTTACAGTATTTTTAAAAATGAGACTGCTATAAATATCTTGTTCACCTTGTTATTACAAATAAATGGCTTTAATAAAACTTCCAGGAAATGTAAAATGTGCAGTAATAGATATTACCAACACGACACAAACATGAAAATAACAGAGCATTAGGGCCTGAGCAGGAAGAGGCTGACCGCAGGCAAGGCTTTATCTGGGGGAAAAACATTAAATATATCTACCTGTCCACAATTATATACTTTCCCAAACACATCATTGCTGATTTTAACTTTAGACAGCCAAGTAATTTCAAGAAATGCTATATGATATAAAAGTGTGGCATTTCTAATAATAGAGAAGTGACTAACTCATAGATATTTTAGCAATAAGACAATACAGAGTATGTATGATTCAAAGCAACTGTTGTGTTTTATTTTTCATATAGCAATAAGGAATTCAATTGGACAAAATCTACTCTTTCTGAATTTCGCATCCAGCGAACAATCATCTAGTCCTCTCCCCCACCCTTAGTTTCACTTTCGGCAGTTTTGGTTACCTGCGGCCAACCCACAGCTCAAAAACACTAAAATGGGAAGTTTCAGAAATAAACAATTCATAAGTTGTAAACTGCTCCCGGTTCTGAGTCACATGATGAAATCTCTCACTGACCTGCCCCAGCCTGCCTGGGACATGGACCTTCCCTTTGTCCCCGGTGTCCCTTTCCTCTGCCACTTACTAGCCCCTCAGTTATCCCATCTGCTGTCACGGATCACAGCCCTGGTGTTCACGTGACTCTGATTTTTTTTAATCATGGCCCCAAAGCGCAAGACAAGTCATGCTGGAAACTCTGATATGCCAAAGCTCACTTTCCTTTAAGTGAAAAGTCCAAGTTCTCAATGTCACGAGGACAGGTTAAAAAGTCAGTATGCTTAGACAGCTAAGATCTGCAGTAAGAATGCATCTTTTCTCCATGAGATTGGGAAGAAGAAAGTCATGCTAGTCTGCTGTCGCACCTTAAATGGCAGATGTTCCCACCTCGGTGCATGAGAAGGGCTTAGCTAAGAAGCAAAATTTGTGCCATAAGTTATTTTGGGGAAAAGAGAGATCACATTCATATAACTTTTATCACAGTATCTTGTTATAATTGCTCTATTTTATTATTGTTTGTTGTTGTTAATCTCTTATTGTGTCTCACTTATAAATTAATCTTTATCACAGGTATGCATGTATAGGAAAGGACACAGCATACATAGGATTTGGTACCATCCACGGTTTCTGGAATCGACCAGGGGCCCTGAAAAGCATCGTCCTTGGATATGGGGGAGGCACAGGCTGTGGTCCTGGCCCTGCACCGTGGCTCCCTCACGCGACAAGGAAACTCATGGAGGACCAGTGCAACTGCCTCTGGAGTAGAGGTTGCAGATGCCAGGGTGCTTTTTCCCTGGGGCTGCACTGGACGGACAGTGTCTGGAGATATCTTCAGTTCTCATGGGCAGGGGAGGATGCTCCCAGGCTCTCATGGATAGAAACTAGGGAGGCTGGGAGACACCCTCCAGTAAACAGGATGCCCCACAACAGAGAACAATCTACCCCAAGATATCAATAGTCCTGAGCCTCAGGAATCCTGGCCTGGATGGACTGTTTTTCAGTTAAATAATTCATAAGAAGGGGCTCCCCAGGTGACTCAGTGATAAAGAACCCACCTGTCAATGCAGGAGATGTGGTTTAGATTCCAAGATCAGGAAGAGCCCCTGGAGGAGGAAATGGCAACCCACTCCAGTATTCTTGCCTGGAGAATCCCAAGGAAAGAGGAGCCTGGTGGGCTGCAATCCATGGGATTGGAAAGCGTCAGACACAACTTAGTGACAAAACAATAGCGATTTATAAAAGATTTCGAGCATTTCAACTGTGAAAGTTTCAAAGTGCAGTTAAATAGCCAACCTACCATTCAGTGGTTGATGACCATCTAGATGGCTTCCATCTTCTAACTATTGCAAATAGTGCTACAGTGAACACTGGGGCACATGTGTCTTTTCCAATTATGATTTCCTCAGCGGTTATCCCTAATAGTGGGATTGTTGGGTCACATGGTAGTTTTACTCCTAGTTGTTTTTTTTTTAAAGAATCTCCCTACTACTGTATGATGCAGGAAGCTCAAACCCAGTGCTCCGTGACAACCTAGAGGGGTGGGATGGGGAGGTGGGAGGGAGGTTCAAGAGGGAGACATATGGATACCTATGGGTGATTCGTCTTGATGTATGGCAGAAACCAACACACCACTATAAAGTAATTATACTTCAATTAAAAATAAATTATTTTTTTAAAAGGGGGGGAGAAAGATAAGCACAAATGGGAAAAAAAAGACCGACCTACCAAGAAATTTGCTTCCCATCCTTTTCTCCCAAAGGAAGCAGGAAGTGTCCTAGTAACCAGAACTTCTCCCTTTAAGACCTGGTCAGTTCAGTTCAGTCACTCAGTCATGTCTGACTCTTTGCAACCCCATGGACTGCAGCACGCCACACCTCCCTGTCAATTAGCAACTCCTGGAGCTTACTCGAACTCATGTCCATTGAGTCAGTGATACCATCCAACCATCTCATCCTCTGTCCTTCCCTTCTCCTCCCACCTTCAGTCTTTCCCAGTAAAACCTGGTACCAACCTGCAAAAGCCAAAATCCCACCTCTGTCTATTTTAAGCCCAAAAGAAATGTTTATCAAAGAAAATTAAACGGCTCAAAAAGTCCTCATGAGGGCTGCTTTAAGAGGGTAACCCTGAGCTCCCATAAGGGCTGCGGCCACGAGGCAGAGCTGGCCCGAGACAGACACTCATTTCTGCTGCTGCCACCAGGAAGTGGTCCAGAGATTCAGCCTCTGTGAGTTTCTCTGCAGACAGAGGGCCCTGTGGGGGCCTCTTGCTCTCTGTGCAAGCTTCATCAGTGTCTGGGACAGGTACATCTTGTGGAGGACCCGTGGGATACATGGGGTCTCGGCTTCGAGGGTGGTTGGGGAAGATAGATACCTACTTTCAGAAGATGGGACTCATGACCTGGAACCCTCCAAAGTAAACGGAGTTACACAGAAGTGAATTGAGACCTCAAACAGCAATGATGCTTGATGTCTGATCTGGGGACTGATCTTGCTCTTTGCTTTTGGAATTAATAGGACCAGCATTGTTGAATGCCGACATTTTAGGGTTGGAGGAGATGTAAGGTATTAAATATCCTGACCTCCATGTCCATCTATGTTTAGTTGATGTCTCTCGCTTTTTCTCCTTCCTCCCTTACCTCAGTTGGCCAACATTTATCTTTTGAATGACCTGAATTGTGCTCGGTGCTGTTCTAGAAGATTGCTGTGAGCTAAACAGGAAAATGGATCTTCACGACCCAGATAATCACGATGATGTGATCACTGACCTAGAGCCAGACATCCTGGAATGTGAAGTCAAGTGGGCCTTAGAAAGCATCACTAGGAACAAAGCTAGTGGAGGTGATGGAATTCCAGTGGAGCTATTTCAAATCCTGAAAGATGATGCTGTGAAAGTGCTGCACTCGATATGCCAGCAAATTTGGAAACCTCAGCGGTGGCCACAGGACTGGAAAAGGTCAGTTTTTATTCCAATCCCAAAGAAAGGCAATGCCAAAGAATGCTCAAACTACCACACAATTGCACTCATCTCACACGCTAGTAAAGTAATGCTCAAAATTCTCCAAGCCAGGCTTCAAAAATATGTGAACTGTGAACTTCCAGATGTTCAAGCTGGTTTTAGAAAAGGCAGAGGAACCAGAGACCAAATTGCCAACATCTGCTGGATCATTGAAAAAGCAAGAGAGTTCCAGAAAAAACATCTATTTCTGCTTTATTGACTATGCCAAAGCCTTTGACTGTGTGGATCACAATAAACTGTGGGAAATTCTGAAAGAGATGGGAATACCAGACCACCTGACCTGCCTCTTGAGAAACCTGTATGCAGGTCAGGAAGCAACAGTTAGAACTGGACATGGAACAACAGACTGGTTCCAAATCGGGAAAGGAGTACGTCAAGGCTCGATATTGTCACCCTGCTTATTTAACTTCTATGCAGAGTACATCATGAGAAACCCTGGGCTGGAAGAAGCACAAGCTGGAATCAAGACTGCCGGGAGAAATATGAATAACCTCATATGTGCAGATGACACCACCCTTATGGCAGAAAGTGAAGAGGAACTAAAAAGCCTCTTGATGAAGGTGATAGAGGACAGTGAAAAAGTTGGCTTAAAACTCAACATTCGGAAAACGAAGATCATGGCATCCAGTCCCACCACTTCATGGGAAATAGATGGGGAAACAGTGGAAACAGTGTCAGACTTTATTGTTTTGGGCTCCAAAATTACTGCAGATGGTGACTGTAGCCATGAAATTAAAAGATGCTTACTCCTTGGAAAAAAAGTTATGACCAACCTAGATAGCATATTGAAAAGCAGAGACATTATTTTGCCAACAAAGGTCCGTCTACTCAAGGCTATGGTTTTTCCAGTGGTCATATATGGATGTGAGAGTTGGACCGTAAAGAAAGCTGAGTGCCAAAGAATTGATGCTTTTGAACTGTGGTGTTGGAGAAGACTCTTGAGAGTCCCTTGGACTGCAAGGAGATCCAACCAGTTCATTCTAAAGGAGGTCAGCCCTGGGATTTCTTTGGAAGGAATGATGCTAAAGCTGAAACTCCCGTACTTTGGCCACCTCATGCTAAGAGTTGACTCATTGGAAAAGACTCTGATGCTGGGAGGGATTGGGGGCAGGAGGAGAAGGGGACGACAGATGAGATGGCTGGATGGCATCACTGACTCAATGGACATGAGTCTGAGTGAACTCCGGGAGTTGGTGATGGACAGGGAGGCCTGGCGTGCTGCAATTCATGGGGTCGCAAAGAGTCGGACACGACTGAGCGACTGAACTGAACTGAACTGAAACGGGAAAAATCCATGCATTTATGATCTCACTTGTAGAGTGCTATAACCAAAATAAATAAGCAAATTTAGTAAGGATTCCTAGCTTTCCAAAGACGGGAACTGCACATCTACAGGTAAATATTTGGGTAAATCTCTTGTTACCCAAATTCTCATTACTTGCTATCTGAAATTCAGGCACCAAATAAATTCTGATAATGTCTTATCTCATGATGTTCTAACTGAGTACCCGACTCAGGAATCAAATAGCACTAAAGTGATGGGACTGTTTATGCAATTTGTCAGATGGTGATAAAGTCAATGGAAAAGTGAAATAGGGAGCTTGCTAATAACAGTCCTAAAGGGAGAGGAATTGCAACTTTAAATAGTGGCCTCAATGAAAACGTGATACTTGGGAGAATTTCCAAGCAGAGAGAGAAGCAAGTACCAAAGGGTCCAGGAAAGGGTTTGGGGGCCTGAGAGGTGGCTCATGAGGTTTGAAGGACTTGAGGAGGGGAGAAACATTGGGACCTGATCATGAAGGGCTTTGTCCATGAGACCAGCATCCCCAACATTTTTGGTACCAGGGATGAGTTTTGTGGAAGACAATTTTTCCACAGACTTGGACCACGGGGAAGGGGATGGTTTGGGCAGATTCCAGCACATTATATTTACTGCATACTTTATTTCTATTATTATTACATTAGCTCCACCTCAAATCATCAGGCTTTAGATCCCGGGGGTTGGGGACCCCTGCCCCAGACCATGTAGGGACTCTGGTTTCAGAGAGAAATGGAGACCCTGTGGAGGGTTTTGAGCAGAGGAACAACCACATACTGACACGTTTCAGAGGAATGGCTGTGTTGAGCATGTTCTGCAGGAGGGCTGCAATGCACACTGGGAGCCCAGTTAGGAGGGTAAGGCATGATCTTGGGATGCGATGGAGACTTAGGCCAGGAAGGTCACTGTGGAGGTCACTGATGAGGTCAGATCTTGGATACACTCTGAAGGTAGGGACAAATTAATTTGTCATGGACTGGATGTGGAGTGTGGAAAAAAGGAGAGGTCGTAGATGAGAAAGTAGAATGATGGTGTTCTGAGACCGGAGGTAACAAAGGGAGGGAAGGACATGAATATGTGTGTGTGTGTGGCAGCGGGGAGCAGTACTTCTGTCTTAGACCTGTTACATTCAAGATGCTTCTTAGGCACCCAAGGGGAAATATTGAGTGGAATATGAATCTGGGGGTTAAGAGAGGGGTCTGGACCTAATAGGAATTTGGAAGTCCTAAAGGATATGGTTGGCACTGAAAGGTGTACACTTGGCTGAGGTCATGGAGTTAATTATGTTAAGGAGGGGAAAGACCATGAACAGAGTCCTGGAGCCCTCCCATGTAAGAGAGTTGGAGTGATGGGGAATATCCTGCAGCAAAGGAGACTCAGAAGGAGTGACCTGGGATGTAGGAGCAAAACCAGAATGTCTTCCTTCGGGGATGGAGTAATCGAGTGTGTCAAACCATCACTGGAAACAGAGAGAAGGAGTCTACAAACTGTTCACTGGGAACAGCGCCAAAGAAACCGTCAGCAAACCTCCAGGGTTTGGGGGAAGAGCCCCACGGAAGAGAGCTCTCGAGTGAACAGCAGCAGCATGGGAGACAATAGCACAGAACCTACGGGAGAGGCGGGGAGCTAGCCAGAGTGCTACCCCGAGGAGGTAACTGCATGTCTGGATGGCAATGAGAACCACCCAGGGGACTAGGAGAAACAACGACCTAGGAAAGAGTGTCTAATTAGGTAGAAGGAGACCCAGGGAACCGGCTTATTTTCTGCTCTTGCCAGGTCACTTCCTAAGGTCTCATGTATCTTGGAAAGTTCCAAAGTCCCTTCCCCATGGTACAACCATCTTTCCGGTTCTGGTTTGACCTGCTATGATGAGCCTGTGACCTCTGAAGGTGGGAGGTCTGGTTCATTTCCTGGATTCTCAAACTGCACATCTACTTTGCACCTCAGACCAAATGCACCATGGAACCACCTTTCCCTGAGTCAGAATTGTCTTAAAATTATCTGTAACACTCCTTTATCCAACAACTGCTCTCATGGCTTCTACTTATACAATTTCTCTAAATCCTCAGTCTCTCTGCCACATCCCACTGTGGATGGTTTCAAGCTATCAATATGACTTCCCTCAGTACAGATCTGAGACAAGATGTTCACAATTAGTTTTTGTATGCTGGTAGAAGCTTCCCAGTGGCGCAATGGTAAAGAATTCACCTGCCAATGCAGGAGACACAAGAGACTCAGGTTCGATCCCTGGGTCAGGAAGATGCCCTGGAGGAGGGCATGGGAACCCCCTCCAGTATTCTTGCCTGGATAATCCTATGGAAGGAGGAGACTAGCAGGCTACACTCCATTGAGTTGCAAAGAGTCAGATAAGACAGAGTGACTGAGCAACTGAGCGTACACACACACACACACACACACACACACACAGGCCAGCTCCTGTCCACCCCTGGATTAAACACCACTGTGAATGCCTTAGGTTTTATGTCTTAGTCTCTTGCAGAATCAGCCAAGAATACGATGTGCTTCCATGGCACCCTGGGCAGGGCGTGAGCCCAGAGCAGTGATGGTTAAGGAGGCAGGGGTTGTGACTGCAGAAGGCTTGTTGCTTCAGCCTGGCCCCTTGAGGAACTGTGGAGTCTGAAATACACCTCCGATGTGTCCCAGTTTTCACACCGTGAAGCCACTGGTCCATGGGTGTCACCTGCTTTGACTTGGCGGAACGTGAACTATCCTTCCGTTCAAGATACAGAGGAAAGAGTGACTCTCTATACCAGCACTGGAAACATGGAGGAGCAGGGATTTTATTGCAAAGTTTAACTCTGTGATGGTTTTGACAGGTCCAAAGAGGCTCACCTGGAAGACAGAACCTCGAGAGAGGGAATTTGAGAGAAAATATAGCTGACACTCGCCTGGAGGAGTGCTGCTCCAGCCCTGGCTGCACACTGGAATTACCCAAAGCCCTAAAATGCAGGTCCTGCCCGGATGCTGTCACCCAAACAAGAGATTTGATTATTTCAGACAGTGATGTCTCTGGCTATACCTTCCTGAATGCACCCGATTGCGCCTGCTTCTTCTCGGACATTAGTAATCTTTAAAGCTCCCCTGTGATTTATCTGTGTGGTCAAGGTTGAGAATTAGTACAATAACATTTTGAAGCCACACAACATTTTTTCCAAGTCCTCAAATGGTTCAGTGGTGCTGGAGCATATAGTGGGGTGTGCGTGTGTGTGCGTGTGCGTGTGCGTGTGCGTGTGTGTGTGTGTATGTATGTATGTGTGCATGTGCAATAAGTACCTTAAGGAGCAGTGTTGTATGTGTTATATTCTGTTGCTTTTTGTGCATAAATAATTTTTGGCAACGCTATACACACACAACAGAGGAGCCTGGCGGTTACAGTCCATAAGGCTGAAAACAGTCAGACACAACTGAAGTGACTTAGCATGCTCACATACACAGACATACAAATTTTGAGCAAACAATTTTGGCAATGCAAACATACATGTTATAATGTGTGTGTCTGTTTGCTCAGTTGTGTCCAACTCTTTGCCACCCCATGGACTATAGCTCTCCAGACTCCTCTGTCCATAGAATTTTTAGGCAAGAAGACTGGGGTGGGTAGCCACTCCCTTCTCCAGGGGATCTTCCTGAACCAGGGACCAAGTCTAGGCCTCCCACATGCGCTGCAGATGGATTCTTTACCATCTGAGCCGTTAGGGAGGCCCTATATATTATAATACTGAATATTGAAAATGTATGTAACACTGTCAAAATTAATATATATCAATAAGGATTATTTGCCAAAAATTTATATATAGGGAGTAAAACTATCTCAAATCCAACCCGTTTTTGCCTTCTTTCAAAAAGGCTCTTCTCTTATTCAGTGCCATTAAACACCTCTCCTCATTAATCGGTCATATTTATGGTCGGTTAAGTGCTTGACTATCTACTGAATTGTATTATTCTCTAATTACTTCTTGCCCATAAATCTTCTCACCTAGGTCGAAGTTCCTCCCAGGAGGTGTGATGTGGCACAAGTTCTTGTATCTTCCACAGCCGGGTCCCCACGGAGAGGCTCTCTCTCCTGGGGGTTGATGACAGGGCTGGTAAATTAACCCTGAGATCTGCATAAGCTTCTGTGGTCACCATTCACCTCTTAATTTGGCGCATCATCATCACATAATGCAATTCAGTGTTACAGAAACACAGGACAGCAGTGTGATGGCTGGACCCTCCATCTCAAAGTAATTCAGAAATCAGGTGCAAGTTAGAGGCCTGAATCATTTGTTTATAACAGGTATTAAGTCCTGCTTGTACATCTGGCCATTATTAAAGGCTGGGCTGTGGCTCTGGGGTTACCAGTCTCGTGTTTCAGTCACTTCACACTGACCTTGGTTATGACCCTCTGAGGGAGGGGGCCCACATCCCAAGACGCTATATACCACACTCAGTTCAGTGGTGGGTGGGTGTATACTTGGATAAGATAAAATGGTCAACTACGAAAATAATTAAAAGAATCAATACAGTTACTTCTTGGTAAGGTTTTCAGAAAGTTTCACTTGTTCTTAGCCGAAGAAAATGATCAGGGCTTTATCCATTATGCCACACGCTGACATAATTTGGAAGAAGAAAATGTATGTTTCAGCAGAGGCCACCTGCTAAAAGCTATCAATCAGACATGCAAAGTGAAACAATGTTACTGTGAAGATAGGGGGTCTCAACCCCCTATCAAAGGAGACCCTCAACCCACCTGCAACCCTCAAAGTGACCCGAAACCCACCTCCCAGGTTCAGAGCGCGATGCTCTGAAAAGCTAACACTTGCCTTGACTGATCTGAGCTTTATTCAGCAGGAGAGTTCCCTGAAAGAAAAGGCAAAGAGTGCAGCTCCCTTGATAAGGTAAATATTGGTGGTAGAGATTTAGTCGCTAAGTCGTGTCCAACTCTTGCAACCCCATGGACAAAGGAGCCTGGCAGGCTACAGTCCATGGGATTATCCAGGCAAGAATACTGGAGTGGGTTGCCATTTCCTTCTCCAGGGGATCTTCCCAACCCAGGAATCAAACCCGGGTCTCCTGCATTGTAGGCAGATTCTTTAACAACTGAGCTACAAGGGAAGCCCCAAGGTTGAGATAATTGTTAACTTTGGAATGAGCCCCACTGTAGGGCATGTTTGACCACTAGCCAAAATTGCACACATCTCTTTAATTAAACAAACCTCCCCATCTCTGCAACATGGCCTGTGGTGAACAAAGCAAGTAGGAACGAGACCAGATTCCATGTTAGAGAAAAGATCTTGGTCATCTTCAGGATAAAGCGTGGGAAATTCTTCCACTTTAGGACCACATGTGGGCTTCCCTGGTAGGTCAGGGGTAAAGAATCTGCCTGCCAAGCAGAGACTCGGATTCTATCTCTGGGTCCGGAAGACCTTCTGGAGGAAGAAATGCAACTCACTCCAGTATCCTTGCTTGGAGAATTCCATGGACAGAGGAGCCTGGTGGGCTACAGTCCATGGGGTTGCAAAGAGTCGGACATGACTGAGTGACTAAACAAAAAACAACAAAAGGATCACATATATTACTGGTGTGTCATAGAATATTTAATAAATAACCACAACCATTGCTTGAGGACTTAGGATATGCCAGGGCAGTGCTTTACAAATGTCTTATGTTTTACTTGCATCTCACAACCACCAGAAATAAGGAAACCCAGAGGGGCCAAGTGCTCCCTCCTCCAGGAAGGGTGCAGAACTGGAGTTAGTCATCCCTCATGGCAGCTGCTATGGCCTTTCTCAACTTTCCAATCCTCTGGGGTTTTTCAAGTTCTCTTTATACTTTCCTTTTTCTTCTCTTTCTTTTTTGGCTGACAGCATGGCATTCAGGATCTTAGCTCCCTGAACAGGGACTGAACCCACACCACTTGCATTGGAAGGCAATGTCTTAACCACTAGACCAGTGGTTAAGAAGTCTCCCCAGCCTTTATCTTCACAGACATTACTGTGGGGTTATAGGATGGGAAGATCCTCATACTCAAAGGTAAACCAAGACTGATAATATTCATTTAGCAAGTGATTTGAGTATACATTTTAAAACAAAGGAAAAACTGAAAGCAAAGTAGATTATGTATTTGAAAAGGATTCCCTTCTCCAAAGCATTTTGTAAAACTCAAGCTTTCAGAGGTGAAAATTCAAAACAATTCTTAGTTTCCACTTTGGTTCAGGACAAAGAACTTGATTTCTTTTCCTTCCTCCCAACACTTACCCCAATCATTTTCTTTTTAAGATCTTCAGTAAATCTGTATTTATTTCCACTTTGTAGAAATTAAATTTTAATGAGCAGGTCCTCAGACTGTAATAAATCTGCTTCCCAAATTTCACAAGCATTAATTTTGTTTCTCTAATGAATCACCCCACTGGAAGCTGAAAATCGGCCAGCTGTCTTCTGCTTTGCATGGGAGCCAGGTAAAGAGCATTAGGGCTTTCCCATCTCCTTTTTGTGTGGTGGGGGCTTAGGGGAACAGGGCCCTGACATGGGGTCTTCTGGCCCAGAGGTGAATCCTCAGAGCAGAGCTGGGACCTCTCATCCCCCACCGTGGAATTTTCTCCCTGTGGAGAAGCTTCGTATTATGGGATTATCTCCAGAGAAAATGAAAATAGACATATACCCCTGCAAATTAGCCTTGGATCCGGAGCGTATGAAGATTGTTGCTCTCACTCTGTGTGGCTGAGCGGATCATCTTTTCTATTTGGACGACTGTTTGAAAGAGCCCATTTACTGATACATAAAGTGAATTCGACAGAATGACTCCAGAGAAAATACTATTCCACCGATGGTCGCTAACAAGAATAGTCATAAGGGCTATTATTTTGAGCACTGCTTGGGGTGAGGTTCAGTCATTCCAGTTTTGGAAAGAACTTTGAGTTCCCAAGCCCAGGACTGTATTCTGCACTTTTAAAACCTCTTGTAGAAAAAAAAAAAAAATGGTATGGACTATCTTATTTACAAAGCAGAAATAGAGACACAGAGAAAAAAAGGCATGGATTCCAAGGGGGGTAAAGAGGGTGGGATGAGTTGGGAGACTGGGGTTGACACATGTACACTGCTGACAGATGATGTGTGTACAACAGGCAATGAACGAGAACCTGCCGTGCAGCACAGGGAGCTGTACTCAGTGCTCCGTGGGGGCCTGTATGAGAAGCGAATCCCCCAAAGAGGGGATGCATGTATATATATGGGCTTCCCTGGCGGCTCAGACAGTTAAGACTCCACCTGCACTTCAGGAAACCTGGGCTCGATCCCCAGGTTGGGAAGGTCCCCTGGAGGAGGGCGTGGCAACCCACTCCAGTATTCTTGCCTGGAGAATCCCCACAGTCAAAGGAACCTGGTGGGCTACAATACACGGGATCACGAAGAGTCAGACATGACTGAGCTACTGAGCAGTGAAGCCTGAATCTTGGGCTACAAGCCTGCCCTTTCTGGGGTTCAGTTTCCTAACCTGTGACATGGGTTCAATACTTACTCCCAGTTTGTTGTGAAGGTCCAATGACTCACGCCGAGCTCTGAATTCTGTGCCTTGAACTTACCTAGAGGACACTCAGGAATTGACGACATCAGACATTTGGATGGACCTCATACAAAGCATACAGGTTTTAGCCCAGATGCGTTGAAAGGAAAACACACAACACTTCCTCCAAACCAGCTCTTCTGCAGAGAGCCGGCTGTGGTAAGAGAAGTGGCCGTGGAGAAGGCCATGCCTGGGGGAGGCCCCAGGGCACAGTCACACCACAGAGGGGATGTCCCGGCACACACCAGAAGACTCTGGGTGCCCCAAGTCGGGGGCTCTGGACCACTGGGAATCTGACATCCACTGAAATTCAGATAGACCTTTGACACCAAGCCTCCCGAAGGCGGCTTCTGTGTCTGTTATCATGTGACAGGTGAAGAAACATGAACTGGGAAAACTAGGAAACCAGAACTGACTATTCTTTTGTCAACATTCAACAGTTTAAAAATGAAGGCGCGGCAATTTGTATTCAGATTTTGAGTAGCAAGCATGCAAGGCAGAAGTTCAGACCCAGGGAAGAGACGGGGGCAGAAGCACTGACTGCGCATTGGGCGGTCACTCCGAGGACCGGAAGCGTTCTCGGTTGGACCGGAAGCGTTCTCGGTTGGTGTGAATCCAGGCAAAGGCAACCGGCCCCGGCGTCTGCGTCAGGATATGCGCGGTTCTGCTGCAGTCACAAACAGCCTGGGGGTCTCGGAGGTTTGGCAGCAGTCGGTTTATTTCTCTCTCAGCGTTTCCACGCCCATCACTTGGAGTGTCTCCTCGTTCTGCATCTGAGGCTGAGAGAGCAGAGACACTGCTTAGGAAGGCGGAAGATGCAAAGTGTGCTTTTCTGAGTGACGGACGCTCAGCCTGACGAGGACGCACAGTTCGTCACTCACTGGCTGCCCCTGCCACAAGGCCCTCGCTCCGCAACGGGAACCCTGGAGGAGGAAGCTTCCAGGTACCAGAAGCGGGGGAGCCAAAAAGTTTGGGAAATAGCACAGGTGAAGCTGCCCGTCGGCTTTATCGTGTGTGCTGGTCCCAGAGCCAGCGCCGCAGATGATGGATGGGGGGAGGGGAGCAAAGTGGAAAGTGTGCCGGGAGAACAAAATGTCTCTGCCCGTTTGGGGTGAAGAGTCGAGCAATCGTAAGTCAATGAAGGGTGAGCAGTGATGCTTAGGGACCATCTGCAGACACCTCCAGGGAGTTAACCCTCTGGACACTTTCCAGGGTCTTCTTTCCCTGGGCTGTGTCACCAAGGACCATCCACAGAAATGCAATCATTTGATTGGGGGATTCTGTTATGGGAAGTCGTTAGGCTGTGAAATTATAACATCATACTATCACATACATATTATTAAAGTGCAAGCTTGTTGTGTGCAATTTGGGGGTGTAAATATACCCTAGTAGAGAGACTCTCAGAGGCTGGTACCCAGAGAGCAGCATCAGGACTGATTAGGAACTTGTTAGAAACCCGAGTTTCCAAGACCCAGACTCAGGCAAATGGGTCGGGAGCTCAGAAGTGCTGCCTGAGCCACCTGCCGGATACCAGGTCCTTCAAGGGATTCTCAGGAGATGTTCTCAGGGGTGGGAACCTTTATTGTTGTTGTTCAGTCTTTTGCAGCCCCCATGGACTGTGGCCCACCAGGCTCCTCTGTCCATGGGATTTCCCAGGCAAGAATATTGGAATGGATTGCCATTTCCTTCTCCAGGGGATCTTCCTGACCCAGGGATTGAACCTGTGTCTCCTGAGTCTCCAGCATTGGCAGGTGTATTCTTTACCACTGAGCCACCTGGGAAGCCCAGTCACTCCCATAAGACATGGTATTCTGGAATGAACGGAAATTCGACAAGTCAAGCTAGTCGTACAGCAGTTCTGAAGCCCGGACGCTCTTAGAAATATTTAGAGAGTGAGTGCAAAGCACATCTGCCTGAAAATTTTAGTTCTTCATGTGTGGGATGGGACTCCCTCCTCACACTTGTAAGTATACTTCCCAGGTGACTCTAATGTGCAGTGGAGATTGAAAATCACCTTTATGCACTGCCTTGTTTTCCTGACACGTAGGAGGTGGCCCCGGAGGCTGAGCAACCAGAGCCTACAGCCTTCAGTTCCTACGCAAGCACTTAGCAAACACTGCATGCTGCATTATCATATGATATCAAATAATCAAGGCCGGGTTTCAAGACTCACAATCTGTTTTTGACCTGGATGAGTCATAACCATGCATCGTAGTTATGGATTCAGTTCTTAATTAACAACCGCTTTGCTTTCACCACTATCCCCGGTTTTGTTTTGTTTTTTTAATACACAAATTTGTTCATCTAGCAAGAATGCAAACTGGTTGATGTCATAATGATGTCAATGAGGGGTACGCAGGTCATCATTTTCCCATTACGTTTAATCAGGATTCCTTCCTGAGTGTGCCTTGTGCAAGTCAATACTCACAGCATCAATATTACGGTTCAAGTACCGAGAAATTTGTGGTCCTTTAAATTCAGAGAGTGGATCTGTTTCTGAACTGGATGGCTCAACCCTAAATGTTGTGCTCTTATGTTTTCTGAAACAAATGGATTTTACAAGAAGGACCAGACAGCTTTCTCTTTGCTCCAAGTATTGGCGGTGCCAATGGACATGGTACTTTGAGGCCACTGCCTCACTGGGCATCTCTCAGTGTGGGACTCTTCCTGCCTCTCCCACCTGGAATCCCCAGCGTCTGCTGGCAGCTCCACCCACTGGAACCGCATCAGCCCTCAGCCTGGATGCTGAAGCCCACTAGGCAGGAGGCAGGTGGGAAGGGAAGATGATGTTTCTCAGACACCACGTCTGTTTTTCCATCTAAACACAAAAGAAGGATTTCACAGATTGTATTTCTTTGCGCCGACGTTTACAGTTTAAGGATAATGACTGCAGAGCAGGAAGACGAAAACACCATTGGCATGCGCTAGTTGGAGGGTGCTCGTGGTCAGTGTTCGTAAACCCGTGCTATATCCCTGCTCCGAGCTGCAGAATCCTCCATGCTGGGAAATGGGGCTTTCCTCATTCTTCAGCCTTCACACTGGACCTGGCCTGGAAAGCTGATCTTTCCTCCTTTGTCCTGCACTGGGTAACCATCAGTTATCTGAAACTGGCTGGGGGTTACCATGGCAACGCTACCCAAACTGCCCCTAGGTAGGAGGCTCCTGGGCTGAGAAATGTTGACATTTCAACCCCTGACTTTCAGGTTTGGAACCTGACTCTAAATCCACGTATCAGAATACAGGGCATTTCAGAAAGACCTGGAGCTCCAGGTGTTAAGTTTCCTGACTGGACTGAGAGGCCGCCTAATGCAGAAATGAGCTCATTACAGAGGCCATAAAAACCACCTTCTGCAGCAGCTATGAGGTGCACAACAGGTATGTGACTCCACTTGAAAGCGAGGGCTCGAGGAGTTTGGGAACAGAAAACAGGGGGGTTGGGCCCACCAGTGCCCTGCAGCGGCCAGGGCTTTGAGAGGACGGCTCGGGGGAGAGCAGGCTGGGGAGTTCCTCATGCCTGACAGGTGGCTTCACTGTCCTGAGACGCTGGCAGAGACTCTGACTCTTCCATGTCATTTATAAGCTCCTCCCCCTCTTATTGGAGATGCAGTTGTTGTTCAGTCACTCAGTCGTGTCCAGCTCTTTGCGACCTCATGGACTGCAGCACGCCAGGCCTCCCTGTCCTTCACCAAATCCCAGCGCTTGCTCAAACTCACGTCTGTTGAGTCGGTGATGCCATCCAACCATCTCATCCTCTGTCGTCCCCTTTTTCTCCTGCCTTCAGTCTTTCCCAGCACCAGGGTCTTTTCCAAGGAGTCCACTCTTCGCCTCAGGTGGCCAAAGTATTAGAGCTTCAGTTTCAGCGTCAGTCCTTCCAATGAATAGTTGGGTTGATTTCCTTCAGGATGGACTGGTTGGATCTCCTTGCAGTCCAAGGGACTCTCAAGAGTCTCCTCCAGCACTGCAGTTTTTGATCTCCTATTGGAGAGTCCCTGACAGTTCAATACCCTGTCTTCCTTCCTCGGCTGGTAGAAGAATGTTCTTCCGTGAGAGCTTTGGGCTCTATTGCTCCTCTTCTGTCCTTACGTGATGCTCACTCAATGCCCCACATCGTGGGTGTAGTGGAGAGAAGTGGGACACGTGTCCCCTCTCAGGGTCATCTCTGCTGTACACTTACCCCTATGGGAGCTAATTCCCCCAGGGTGCCTTCCCTTGCTTGGAGTGACACACAGCCTGCAGGAGCTGCAAGGACTAAATGAGATAATGAACTTGATATGTGATCAGAGTGCAGACTCCTGGCTAGAATCAAGCTTACAAGGTCCCAACAGACGAATGCAGGTCACTGTTCGGCCCGAGCTAAGGAGGTCCCCCTCTGGTCCTCCTCTGGCCTCGTCCTTCCAAAGAGCGAGATGCTTTCTTTTCTAGTCCACACTCTGCATCCTCTGGATCCAAGAATCCCAAAGAAACACTCTTGAATTCACATTCAAAGCCTGTAACAGGTTCCCATCCATCATCCTGAGGGGTCCTGCAACCCCAGGGAGCCAGCACTATTTGTGGGGAATGGGCTGAACCTGGACTTGCAGGCTGGGGGCCCACCTGCACACCAAAGACCAAGGTAAGAAGCTAGAAGAGGGGCCGGGTCATGAAGCCCCGTCCTGATTCCAGCTTAGATGTTAGAAGGATCTGAGAATATCCAATTCAAATCCAAGCTTTCTGGGTATGGATAAGCAGGCAGAATTAACTATTTGCCAGCTCCTTTTGTAACAGGTGTGAAGGCTACATTTGCATTGTTGACTTGGCCCCCACACACAGCAAGCAAGTCACACAGATGCACAGTGCATACATGGACACCAAGAAGCTATTCGATGCAGCCATCACTTTGACTCGCTTATTTTTGTTCTTTTTCAAAGGGATTTTTAAAAATGTGTGGTGACCGGGCTTCCCCTGTGGCTCAGCTGGTAAAGAAGCAGCCTGCAATGCAGGAGATGTGGGTTCGATCCCTGGGTTGGGAACATCCCCTGGAGAAGGGAAAGGCTATTCCCTTCTGGCCTGCAGAATTCCAGGGATGTCCATGGGGTTGCCGAGAGTTGGACATGACTGAGCAAGTTTCACTTTCAGTGACCAGCCAGGTAACATTGGAAGGGACATGTGATACAATAATATGAAAGTTGGAAAAGTGATCAAAAGGGAAGGAAATAGAGATAAAATTTGTTTCTGGTAAAACAAACAAAAAAACCCACTTCATTCCTCTTTGCTTCTTCCTAAGTAATCTAGAATTTCTAATCCCAAAGGAAATATGACAGCAATGTTGTTTTTGTGGTTCAGCCATAAGTTGCGTCTGCCTCTTTGTGATCCCCTGGACTGTAGCACACCGGGCTCCCCTGTCCTTCACCATCTCCCGGAGTTTGCTCAGATTCATGTCCATTGCGTGAGTGATGCCACACAATCATCTCATCCTCTGCCACCCCCTTCTCCTTTTGCCTTCAGTCTTTTCCTGACAGCAAAGAACTAAAGATCCATGGTTTAACAAGAAGAGCTTGAAAGCAGTCTAGTTTGGAGGGGTGACTGTTGTTTTACTGATTCATTAGAATGCACTTGAATTGCTTTTCGCCCTGACCTGAGGCTGTCTTCCTGTGATCTGAATCCACAGGGCTGAGTTGGATTCAGGCCTAGGATGGGTTTTACAGGAAAAGCAGGTGGTTGCCTAGGGCAGCAAAATGTTTTAGTGACTTTATTATGGGAGGGTCTGTAAGCTGTGAGGGGGTAGGTGGGTTTGTGGCTCTTTTTTTCCCCCATCTTGCCTACGGCAGCAAATTTCCAGCACCACCCTAGGGTGTATCAGGCAGAACATTTGAATATATTTACATCTCTAATTGAAACCCGGGGCTGGGAGGCAGGAGAGGAGAGCGTTTGTTTACTATTTCCTGTGCTGCTGGTGAGAATTTAACTCTCTCCCCATCCCGTGCAGCTCCTGTGTCTCTCTCCCCGGTAGAGAGAGAGACAGGCTTTTGTACAGGTGACATAAAGGTCACATTACCGACACGGGTGGGGAGGGCGGTAGGTACCAACCTAGGCAGACCAGAGGGACAGCTGGTACCCCTGCCCACTCCCCTTTCCTCCCACCGCTCTCTAGAGAGCGTCTGTATCGTTCTAACAGCACGAGAGACCTCCTGAAGTCGGTCCAGATCTGCACCTGGTTCCCACAGCTGCCGACACCATCTGTGCAGGTTGTCCCCGCAGCTCAGGTTGTCAGGCCGTAAGGAAACCCCAGGGGGGCAGAGCCCGTTCTCAGAGCAACCCTGACTCTTTTGTGCGGCTCCTTCCCTTTGTGATGGAGATTGTTCACACGTCTGGTGGAACCGGAGTCCAGGGCAACGCCCGGCACTGCACGAGGAACGGGAAGACCCGGTGTGGGTTCTGAATCACGTGCCCCGTGCTATGCGAAATTATCACTCAAAAGTTCAAGTTCATTGCCATCACCAT
Organism: Bison bison bison; assembly: GCF_000754665.1. Lineage (NCBI taxonomy): Eukaryota > Metazoa > Chordata > Mammalia > Artiodactyla > Bovidae > Bison > Bison bison. The sequence goes on along the minus strand of NW_011495078.1, from coordinate 3,064,559 downwards.
GAGCTCGCACAGGGCAAGCAAACAAGCTGTCTAGGGGAAATTATGAGGCTTGGCCATTTGCTAAAAAGGGACCCTTTTAGGAACTGCCAGGGAACAGCAGCTTCAGTTAGCCAAGCTCCTTGAAACAGCCAGACACAGGCGCAACTGAGAGATGTTTCCGCTTTAGCCGAGCCTCTGCGTTCTTTCGGGAGCGGTTTTTCTGCTCTCCCCTGGAAGTACATTGGACACCACCTGACCTGGGGACTCGTCTTCCGGTGTCATGGCCTTTTCCCTTTTCACTCTGTTCACGGGGCTCTTGAGGCAAAAACACTGATGTGGTTTGCCATTCCCTTCCCCGGGGGACCACGTTTTACCAGGTTCTGACTGGCAGGGATGTGCCCTTGCGCCACTCCCCGCGGCGGGATGACATGCCGGGCGCCCCGGTTGTCCCACGGCTGGTCCTTGTTGAGCCCGTAAACCTTCACCGGCTGCCGGGGCTCAATTTAGGTGCTGCTTGGGCCCGGACAAAGCCCTGTTGGAGTCACCAGGAGAGGGGGGTCCCAGGGAGGCTGGAGCTGGGGTCGGAGGACGCCCCGCTGTGGAGCGCTTCCAGGCCTCGCTGCAGCCACTGGCCGCCCTGGGGCCATTCTGCACTCACACGGCCTACCGCTGGCCGAGCCCCGGCCCCCTCCTTTCCTCTCTTCTGGCTCCTAGGAGGTTTGGTCCAGGCCCACCGGCCCAAACAACCCCCAGGAGTCAGTTAAAGGCCAGAAGAAAAATAGTCTGACTGGGGACTTCAGTGAGGACATACACAGACAGCATGTGCTTGGGTCCACAAAGGGGCCCATGTGGCCAGTGAAGTGGACCCCCCCCCGCCCCCCACCGCCTTGCCCTTTATCCATCACAGGCAGGGCGGCCACAGAGGGAATGGTTTTGCCGCAGGAGACTATGGCCAGTAGGAACTGGGAGGGAAAGGAGGGGGCTGGAACAAAGGCGCATTGCTTCTGGATGCCTCCTACTGGGAAACACAGTCCTTGATCTTATACTTGGGAACCACAGCTTGGCATTCTTTCAAACCCTATTCTTCCCAAGTTAGCAAAAGAGTTTTCCTCTTTCTTTCCAAAGTAATTTTTTTCTGATTTGTGACTTTTTTTTTTTTTTAATGAAAGTACATATTAACAGATGTTCTCTGCACAGTCCAGTCTTAATGTCAATGTGTTATGTTAGTCGCTCAGTTGTGTCTGACTCTGCGAACTCACGGACTGTAGCCTGCCAGGCTCCTCTCTTGCTGGAGAATCATGGGATTCTCCAGCAACAATGCTGGAGTGGGTAGCCATTTCTCCTCCAGGGGATCTTCTCGACCCCGGGTGGAACCTGAATCTCCTGCATTGGCAGGCGGATTCTTCACCATCTGAGTGGCCAGGGAAGCCCTTTGGCATCAATATGTCCATGTAATTCACCGTGAATGGGAACTAAATATTCACATCGATGGGAGAAAAGAATCCTACATAACCTAATGAATAAGCGTCATTAATGCAACATTATGGCTGGGTTTTTCTGAGAAAACGCATTTAAGTCTAAAGATCCAGGATATGTCTGTCAGCAAAGGATGGACACAAACTTAGCCCAAATGCATTTGAAAGGTAATCAGAGCAGGACCACAGAATCACAAGCCGGACTGCTGCCTTGAATCCCAAGGTCTGAGCCTCTGAGAAAAACTTGGAACCTTGAAAGGTAAAGAGAGGGAGTGTCTAACTCTGTGACCCCTTGGACTGCAGTCCATGGAATTCTCCAGGCCAGAATACTGGAGTGGGTAGCCGTTCCCTTCACCAGGGGATCTTCCTGACTCAGGGATCAAACCCAAGTCTCCTGTATTGCAGGTAGATTATTTACCATCTGAGCTGCAAGGGAAGCCCTGCTGCTGCTGCTGCTAAGTCTCTTCAGTCATGTCCGACTCTGTGTGACCCCATAGATGGCAGCCCACCAGGCTCCCCTGTCCCTGGGATTCTCCAGGCAAGAACACTGGAGTGGGTTGCCATTTCCTTCTCCAATGCATGAAAGTGAAAAGTGAAAGTGAAGTTGCATAGTCGTATCCGACTCTTAGCGACCCCATGGACTGCAGCCTACCAGGCTCCTCCGTCCATGGGACTTTCCAGGCAAGAGTACCGGAGCGGGGTGCCATTGCCTTCTCCGAGGGAAGCCCTGGTCAATAGCAAATAGTTCTGCAGGCAAGTCTCTGTTCAGAGAATAGTGATGAGGGCCTTGAAGACCAGAGGGGGACACTTAGCAGCATGCTGAACATTGCTGCAATAAAAAAGGAACAAAGCCTGTGCTCTAAAGGGGCAGTTTCTGCACTAGACAAGACAAAGACCCTTGTAAAATATGAACCTTGAGCCTCCTGTTTTAGAGTCATAGTTGAAATCCTGGGGAGCTCCTGCAAAAAGAAGAAGAGCACATCTGGACTTTATTTCTGTGCGCGTGAAAATACAAGGTCAACAACATGACAAAGACCAAAAATGGCACCTTTGGGGAGGTTTTGCCGTCTCTTGTGGTTTCTTGTCTGCACTCTTGGTGGCATTTCCTAAGACAGCTGTTAAAAGCCAGGGGATGTTACCAGGTGATGAGGAAGATTAAGTTTTTAGCTTTGACAGTATAAACGCCTCAGCCTTTTTGGAGAGAGGGGGACTGTGTAACCAAATTGTCCCACGAAACAGCAAATCATGGTGCTCATAGCTTTAACACACCTGTTGAATTTAGGGTCATGCAAAGTTGGCCTTGACGATGAGCCAGCTCATGGGCTGAAAGCCCAGACACAGATATTGATGTGAATGACTTGCTTAATTGCAGTCTTTGACTTTTTTTTTTTTTTTCAGTTCCAGTTGTAGTGATCCTATTCTTGGAATTCAATTCATAAAAAGTCACATTCTGGTCCATGGAATTTTTATCCTCTATAGGCTTGTGTTGTCCCTGCGAAGAAGAAAACTAAACAAGACACAAACCACACAATTCATTCTCTCATGTATTTTAACTTGTATAAACCTCAATGATCCACCACAAATAAAACACATGCAAAATAATCTCTCACGATGTCAGTGTGTCAGCGGTTCTATTGCCAGTGTGTGAGCCTGCACTCATGTTCTGGGTATCCATAAAAACACATCACCTTCTTCAAATAGTTTGATTTTGCAGACAGACAGACCAGTTAGCCAATGGGCTTCCCTGGTGGCTCAGCAGTGAAGAATCTGCCTGCCAATGCAGGAGACGCAGGTTTGATCCCTGGGTGGGGAATATCCCCTGGAGGGGGGCATGGCAACCCACTCTAGTATTCTTGCCTGGGAAATCCCATGGACAGAGGAGCCTGGTGAGCTTCAATCCATGGGATTGCAAAGGAGTTGTACACAACTTAGTAACTAAACAATAACATACCAATTGGCTAGACTTGTTATATGGGAGATGCTTGAAAAGATATCATAATGAAATTCCTGAAAATGGCCTTGAGAGGAAGACCCCCATGCAAGACACGGTCCTGAGCTGCAGCCTTCCATTCTGACTCCAACATTAAGTATGTTTGTGCTAACTTACATATTAGCAGAATTATTTTTATCCACACGACAGTGAAGGATTATTCAATCATTTTTTATAACAGCATGGACTAATTGATATTTATTCTATATCTTATAGGCTTATAATACTACTTTACATATTATATTTTTTCATATTATCTTGCCAACATGCATATATATCAGTAGATTTTTTTCCAAAAGTGGAATTATTGAATCAAAGATTATGTACACTTCAAATCTTGATAAAGGATCCAGCTGCCCTCTTTAAATGTGATTCACAGGCATGCTCTCCCCAGTACAGTAGAAAAGCAAATGGTTCATGACACCTTTGAGAACACTGTGTATTATAGTGTGCACTGAATTTTACCAAAAAGAATCTCAGCGTGATTGCACCATGTGTGCTGTTTTATAATGAACTCTAGCTCACCAATGTGCATTTGTGTGCTCAGCCACTTCTCAGAGCCAGACTCACTCTGGGATTAAGACAGGTGGGTCAAATCTCCTTCAACTGGAGAGACTAGCTTGCAGACCTCGTGGGTGTGTGGTTGGGTCTGCTCCTCAGGGTTGCTGTTTCCTGCAAACCTGTGGACTTTGTCGGACTTCTCTGGGACCTGAGACCACAGCGGTCACCTTCCATGACTTCTAAGTTTGACGTCTGTTGCTTTTGACAGGCTGTTCTCCTATTTTCCCCCTTCCTCCTTTTCATCAATAGTGAAATTTACTTATTTCTCTTTTGCCCCTTGTTGCGGAGTTATTTCTTACAAGAGAAGTGCCAGCTTCCCTTCACCATGATAAAAGCAGGAATCCTCACCAACCTCGAGCTGATGGGCGTATCCCTTGCTCAGAAGGATTTCTAGGGGAGAAGGGCCTGACACTTTGTTTCAGCTTCACGCTAGCACATCTGGGTTATTTGAATCTGACACACTCATCTCCTGTAGTAGATTCTTCCTCCCGATCATTAGATCACTTTCCCATTTGAGGAGCATGTTTTCTATGCCTTCAAGTAAGTGAATGATAAAAGTGTTTGACTGAACTTAATCACATCAGGGCCCTTCGCCTTGCTGCTAATAACTTCCTCTCAGGTGGATATCAGTACATTAATCACCATTTTTTTTTTAACAGCTATCCACTCCTTTACATTTCATCCAATCTTACTATCAGTCAGATCATGGCATCCTGCTGTTCCATGAGCATTAAAAAGGCTCTGTCACTTGCTTTGATGAGAGCCAGATACACCGTGTCCCTGTCATCCCAGGAGCTGCCAGACTAGTGAGAGCTTCAGAAAGAAAACGAGGCATGACTTGCCGGAAGCAAGCCCACGCTGACTCCTCAAAAATCATTCCTTCTTTATCCAAAGGACCTATAAATCTATGGTCTAATAATTCACTCTACAGTTTTCCCAGAAAGTGTCATCAAGTCTGTCTTATTGGAAGCTTCCGATACCCATGACTTTGACCTTTCATCTTTATTGGGATTCTTTAAATGTAGCTGAAATGGGCTTTGTAATCACACATCTGGGCTTCCCTGGTGGCTCAGCAGTAAAGAATACACCTGTAATACAGGAGACCTGGTTCTATCCCTGAGTTGGGAAGATCCCCTGGAGAAGGGAAAGGCTACCCACTCCAGTGTTCTGGCCTGGAGAATCCCATGGACTGTATAGTCCATGGGGTCACAAAAGAGTCAGACACGACTGAACAACTAAACAAAAACAGCAGCAGCAAAATCACACATTTACGTTCTGCACACTTTGCAGTAAAAGTCCCCTGGACTGGAGCCTCCATCCTTGGCATGGGGCCAGCGCTCTGCTACCCTCCCCTTAGCTGTCTGGGATGCAACTCCTGTTCCTTCCCTAGCTTCACCGGAAAGATCGGTCCTACTAACAGAGAAGGTTGGAAAAAACCACTGGAGAGGAGGGGCTTTGCCTTCTATCATCTGTTAACTGGGAACCGGAGCCGAGGGCTCCTACTGGTCTTGATAACACTTCCTGTGAGCATTCCTACCAGGATCCTGTGGCTGTCAGTCCTGCGGCAAGTCCTTTCTCCTCTAGTAATTCAATTCCAACCTTGAAAATGACGATGTTGTTGATGTTCAGTCGCTAAGTCATGTCCGACTCTTTGTGACCCCGTAGACTGTAGCCAGGCTCCTCTGTCCTTCCCCATCCCCCAAAGCTTGCTCAGATTCATGTCCATCGAGTCGGTGATACCATGCAACCATCTCATCTTTCTTTGTCCCCTTCTCCTCCTGCCTTCAGTCTTTTCCAGTATCAGAGTTTTTTCCAGTGAGTCAGTTCTCTGCATTAGGTGGCCAAAGTATTGAAGCTTCAGCTTCAGCATCAGTCCTTCCAATGAGTATTCGGAATATGAGGATAATCAAAGCATTAGTAAATACATATTAATATTTACAAATACACCTGAAGCCCTGAGTGGGTATGTAAGTCATCCAGAGTGGGAACAGCTTTCTTGTGGGCTATGGTCTGAATTCTGCCCCAGTCCTGCCCCTGGTACCTGAACACAACCAAAGTTTCTGTTTTACCTGCTCTGTAGCTCACAGGGCTCTCTGCAGAAACAAATAATGGTGATGGGAAACGTGTCAACAGTCTTTAAATGCTAAGCACTTGATTCTTGGTTTTCTACAGACATTTACCAGCAAGGGTTCCCATACACATACTGCCAAAGCTGGATAGTTACGCCATTTCTAATGGTGAAGTATGTTTAACATCATACTCAGAGGATGTTTAAAGGCCCACAAAGGAGCAGTTATGGCAAAATTTTAAAATACACTTCACATAGCTACAAATCAATACAGGTTTCTTCACAGTTACTACTGGGTCATGATCAGAGACTCTGGTGGAGCACAAAGTGGTCTCAATAAGAGTTGGAGCTGTTTTTATTGTTTAGTTGCTAAGTTGTGTCCAACTCTTTGTGACCCCACAGACTGTAGCCCGCCAGGCTCCTCCATCCATGGGATTCTCCAGGTAAGAATACTGGAGTGGGTTGCCATTTCCTCCTCCAGGGGATCTTCCCGACCCAGGGATCAAACCCATGTCTCCTGCATTTCCTGCACTGTGGGCAGATTCTGTAATCCTGAGCCACCAGGGAAGCCTCAAATATCGCATGGTATCATATATATTTGGAATCTTAAAAAAAGATACAAATGAACTTATTTCCAAAATAGATACAGAGGCACAGACTTAGAGAATGAACATATGGTTACCGGGGGAAGGTGGTGGGGAGGGATAGGTTGGGAGTTTGGGATTGATGTGTACACACTATTATACATAAAACAGATAACCGTTAAGGACTCCCTGTGTAGCACTGGGAACTCTGCTCGCTGCTCTGTAATTACCTAAATGGGAAAAGAATCTGAAAAAGAATAGATGCATGTATATGTGTAACTGAATCACTTTGCTGTGTACCCGAAGCTAGCCCAATACTGTTGACTACGCTCCAGTATAAAACAAAAATTAAAAAAACAGAAAAACAACGCCCCACCCCTACCCTGTCTTCCGAAAAATGCCTCCTTTGGAGCATACGTGGTTGGCTGTCACCACTTAGATCTAGATGCAGTGGAATTGTCAGGAAAACTGGAGCAGGCAATGTTTCTGGGTCGTCTTCTCAAATAATACTAAAAAATTAATAGGATTTAGATGGAGAATGAAATTAATAAATTTAAAAATTATTTTTATGAACATTTCAGATATGTTTGACTAATTAAAACTATTATAAATAGCTATGTTATTGCATTAAGTTGCTTAATTTCCATGTGCAATATACATAGAGAAAAGTTATTTGTCTCTACATGTGGGAATTTTAAATTGTTTTACATCTACTGAAGCTTGGCTAGATATTCTGAAGATCTGAAGCGATTTTGGCTGGTGAAATTCATCCCCAATATATTTAATTAAGTCTTAACCTTTAAAAGAAAAAGTTTGCATTTTAGCAATGACATGTCATTCAGATGTTAGAAGGGTGAGGTTTAACAGCTCTACAGTGCTTCATTTGTATAATCACAAAGATTTTATCTAAAAAATGTTTCATTGAATGTCTTCAATGAAATGGAGTCTCTCTTTGTTAAATGTTGTCTCTCTTTTTTAAAGCATTGCCTTCCAGTTTCTCAAATAAGAATCCGAGGAAGTATTTCCTCAGGACCAGGGTTGTACAAGGTGATGTCACTCACACGTCAGTCTGTGGAGACCTTGAAAGGAGGGTGATGAAGTTCCGTGAGTGCGAAATACAAGAAGAGAAAGCAGAACAGGCAGTCACAGGGTTTGTGTTGAGTCCATGTTGACAAAGCTCTTTCAGATCTGTTGGCTTAAATAAAGCATCATTGAAGCCAATTTCATATGTTTCTTCTTATTTTTGAATAGGTGGCTACTGAGAATTTAAAATTACTTAGACGGGTCACATTTCATTTTTAGTGGGCATCACTTTTCGAATACTCACCCTCCAATAAAGAGTTAGAATTGTATCGTCCACAAAAATACTTGATTTTTCTGAAATATACCAACATAGGGCTTCCCTCCCTCTGATAACAAGAAGCAACGAGGGTCATTTGTGTTAGTCCAAACGGGAGAAAATGGAAAAGAAAGAAGAAAAAAGCTATTAGAGTTTAATTCCTTTCAATTATTTTTAATATATGATTTTTAAAACATGCCACACATACACCCCAGCTTTCAGCTTTATGTGGAAAAGTTGATTTGAGAGAGGGATTGATCCCTTGTCTACCAACATGATGAGTCCCCAAATAAATAGATTAACCATATCAGCTAATAAGCATGCCATTCCATGGGCACTCCTGAGCAGATGCTTTCTGCTGTGCCACGTTGATAGAAAAACTGACAAGGGAAATTTAAAATTCACTGCTGGGAGACTCCATATTATAATGAATCTCATTAATAGTAATTAGGATTTGTTTCTCCAGCCAGCAAGTCCAACACGCTTTCCCTTTTATTGGTCAGAAGAGCTTAATTATCGGACAGCACCCTAGCAACTGCCAATATCATTTTGCTTCTTAAGAATATGCTGTAAACTTGAAGTCACCTGTGAGCAGAAGACGTTTATTTTCTTCTTGTCCAAGTGTTCACATTGGTCTGACAGCAGCCACATCACAAGAGTGTTTTTTTTGTTTTTTAAAGCATGACATAGACACAAGGTATTTGTCACAGAATCAGAGTGACTTTTAATCACAATTACAGACAGACCAGAGGTCAAAGCTCGCGCCTTTCCTTCCTTGTCTGAAGAGTTCTCTTGGAGTTCGTTCCGGAAAAGCCTGACCCTTGTCCCGTGAGCAGCCTCCGGGAAAAGGAGTGCGATGCTTATTCATGTAAATGGGCACAACGACCTGTTTTCCTGTGCCAGTCATCTTGGAACCCAGTGATCTGATTAGCCCTTGCTTTCATTTATTTGGGCAGGCGTCTGCTCCAAAGATGGGCAAGACTGCTTCTCTTGGCTGAGCCTGCCAAGTGGAATCCTACTGTATTGGCAGGCTGGTCATAGGACGGCCATGCTGGCATGGAGACGGGGCCAGAGAGAGCACGCTCTCTCTCAGATAACGCTTTGTGCTCCATCACCCAGGCAGCCTGCCTTTCACAAGGGCCCCAGCCCCGGTGCCCCTCCCAGACACACAGCTAGCGAATTCTAATGCCAACCTAATTATATATTTTGGCTTCCGTTTTCAAAATAGGCTGTACTTAAGGAAAATTTAGTACCGTCTTATGTGTTCTTACAGCTGGTTAATTACAAGGCATTTCAGTTTTCGGAGCAGGATATTCATGATACGAAGATCAGCCACTATTTAAAGACAGTTATTCCCCTGCTCTTGCAGGAACCCACAACGGGAAAGTGTGCCGGACACTCTGAAGACGGTCCTGAGCTGTGAAGGAGGGACGCGTGCTTTTGATTTAGAGTTACTGAAGTTTTTTTTTTTTAATGCTTTGGGTTGGTGTGTTGTGAAAGACACTTGCTACAAAAGCATGTCTTTCTGATAATACTTCCACATAAATCTCCCCCAGTGAGTGATTTGTAGATATGGGTTGTCTGGGGAAGAGACAGGCAAAGCCAAAAGTTGAGAACAGAGAACACGCGGTTCTTTAAAATGTCCTGATGAAGGGGAGCAGAATTATAAAGCAATAAGGGCTGGAAGAAACCTTAGAAATCATCCATCTACGGGGTGTTGACATGCTTCTCTTTTAAAAATTGAAGCTTAGCTGTTGTTTGCTGTATAGTCTGATGGGCAACAAAGTGATTCAGTTTATATGTGTGTGTGTGTGTGTGTGTGTGTGTGTTGTTCAGTCTGCCTGACCCTTTGCGACTCCATGGACTGCAGCCCACCGCCTATGGGTTTTTCCGCCTGTGGGATTTTCCAGGCAAGGACACTGGAGTGCATTGCCATTTCCTTCTCCAGGGGATCTTCCCGACCCAGGGACAGAAAGCGGGTCTCTGGCACTGCAGGCAGATTCTTTACCAACCGAGCTATGAGGAAGCCCCTATATGTGTATCTCCACACCCTTTCATACTCTTTTCCATTATGGTTTATCACAGGATATTGAATATAGCTCCCTGTGCTTTGCAGTAGGACCCTGTTGCTTATTCAACCTGTGTATAATATTTGCATCTGTAATCCCAAACTCCCAATCCACCCCTCTCCCACCCAGTCCCTCCCGCTTGGCAACCGCAAGACTGTTCTCTGTGTCTATGAGTATGTTTCTGCTCTATAAATAAGTTTATTTGTATCGTATTTTAGATTCCACATTTAAATGATATCATATTTGTCTTTCTTTTTCTGACTTACTTCCCTTAGTATGGTAATCTGAAGTTCCATCATGTGGCAGCAAATGGCAGTATTCCATTCTTTTTTATGGCTGCATAGTATTCCACTGTGGGTCTATACCACACTCTCTTTATCCATTTATTGGTCAGTGGACATTTAGGCTGCTTCCATGTCTTAGCTACTGCAAACTGTGCTGCTATGAACATCAGGGTGGATGCATCTTTTCGATGTATGGTTTTCTCTTTACTATGGGAATTATCTGTTGCCAACTTGCAAATAACTCTAGTGACTTTCTGAAAGGTCCTTATAAATCGTCCCTCGTAAAGATGGGGTCTCTAAGCCCTAAACTGAAAGCCCTGGTGCCGGAGGAACAGCACCCAGGATGGTGTCCCGCATCAGTCTGTTACACTTAGGTTAGCATCACTCCATGATACTCTGGCTTTAAAACAATTCATAAAAATTACATTAAGGCAATACTTTTTTCTCCAGAAAAGTTTGACAGGCTTACTTATAATTGTTATAAAATTGAACTGCTGATATCTGTTCCCTGAAACATTTAAAGGAATAATTATAATAGAAATATTTCTCTCTTTTCTGACTGAGCACAATACCTTGGCCACCCACCAGTCATCTTCTACTTGAGGAAGCAGTGAAAATAAAAACAGCCGACAACTTTGCTCTTCATCTTCTACTTGGAAAATGTTTTCAGATTAAGATTTCCAATCATCTGAGCTCAATGTTACATGGTTCATCTAAGTTCTTTTGAATATTTCAATAATATTGGTTTAAAATCCAATGTAAGTACTGGTCTTTTCTTGGTGCTTAAAAAAAAGCAACAGTATTTCAAAGTAATGGCCTCACAAGCATGAGATATCATAGACCTTGATTAAACTTTGTAGCTTCTGATTACATTAGAGCTGTGAAATATGGCCCACTCACTAGCTGGCCATGGATCGGTGGTTAATATATCTGTATCGCTACTGTATGTAGGTATATCCAGAGCCTCTGTCTGCTCAGAGGTAGATAAATGGGGAATGGTGTCACAACCGTGTAACATCGAGGTGTCCAGAGAACTAAAAGGAGAAATTCAATTACTTTCTAACCCTTCCTACATTTCTACTTTACACAATGCTTCATCATTAGAAAAGTTCACTAGTTCTTAGTTCCCTTTCATTATAGACTGTCTCATCAAGGACTCCAACTCAAACTACCCACCCGGCCACCAGATTCCAATGTACTCTGAGCTCCAGCTCTTGCTTTCTACATAATGAACATGACCCAGATCTGTCAGAATTTCCCCCTTTATTTGTAGATCTAACCTGAGCTACTCTTAAGACAAAACTATAGGCAGACCCATGGGCAAAATATGACTTAAAGTACAGACAGCATGGTATTTATCTATGTCTTCATATCCCAGACACCTGGTGCTTATCCAACTGAAAGGATCTCGATAGCTGTGCATACAAAAAGTGACTGAGAACTGATACCCGACTCTCGTCATTCTTCAGGACATGGAAACACCTTCATGGAAGAAGAAACAGTTGTGACATCCTGTAATGATGCTCGGCCTTGACATTTCTCAGTGATCCTAAGATCTCCCTTAAACTGGTCTCATTCTCTTTTGGCCTTGTCCCTGATCCTTGTTCAGTTTTTAGCTTATCTGGCCGCTGCCTCCTATTTCTGCTTGTGTGAATCAATATTTCACACAAGGTGGTAAGGTTGGGTGGATGTTACAAGGCCGGGCTGGCATCCTTGTTTACTCCATACACGCTGGACACAAGGCCCGAGGGGGCAGGATTAATCAATCCCATTGATGACATAGGATGGCTGACACTTTCACTTGGAAACTAAAGAAAGATCTACTTGATAGCCATTAATGTTAACACTAGGAGGGAAAGTGAAAGTGTTAGTCGCTCAGTTGTGTCTCTTTGCGACCCCATGGACTGTAGCCCGCCTGGCTCCTCTGTCCATGGGATTCTCCAGGCAAGAACACTGGAGTGGTTCCCATGCACTCCTCCAGGGCATCTTCCTGACCCAGGGATTGAACCCTCGTCTCTGACTTCAACTGTACTGGCCGGCTGGTTCTTTACCACTAGCGCCACCTGGGAAGCCCCCTTTTTGTGTATGAGGGACACAGTTCAACCCAGAATACCTGTCTAAAATAATCAAGCAAATTAATGGCATGATGACGATCTGGAGTTGGATTTCTCACCCTGGTATCCTTACAGCCTTTCCCCAGGCAGAGCAGGAAAGAGATTTGGGGACAGCAGGGAGAGAGCAGACTGAGGGGCACAACCGCACATTTGACAACGCTGAGCTACCACAGACCACCAGTCCAGGGCTGCCCCGGGAGAGGACAGAGGGCAGCAAACGCCGGGACCTAGTGAAGGTCCAGTGGGACAGAGGCCCCAGCATCACTCAGACGACAGTTTCTTGGGGACACAGCCGGCCCACAGACACCACGCAGAAATGAGAGCGAGCAGAGAAGGGTGGGTTCACAATAAGCACGATGCAGAGAAACAACAGCTAGAGTGACAGGGAGGACCAGTCCCTCCTTTTGCCCGGGCAACCTGGGCGTGGCCAACTGGGGTCACGGCAGGTCCGTCCATCAGGAGACACACCCGTGGTCTTTGTCACCTCCAAAGGGCGTTCTGCCAGCTGACATGGTCCCAACTTACAAAGAGCGGGTCTCAGGTCCCTGTGACTGTTCTGAGAGTCTCGGAATTCCCACTGCTTACTGCCTGGGCATCACACACGCTGGCTGCATCCCAGGGCCCCCTCCACAGCCACCGCTGCCCCCACCCCAGGCTGTGCTGTGTGGAGGCCGCGGTCTACTCCTGCCATGCTGCGTTCTACTGTAGACTGAGAAGTGAACAGCCGGACTCTCGGAATCTCACAAAGATGATGAAATCTCAGGCAACTCTGAGCTCCGTCTTTTCCAATCCAAACTTCCTTTGGCTCAAGAATCGCGCTGCCCCACACTCACGGACTTGTGGGGGGTGCGGTGGCTGGAAGACCTGCCTGGAGGCGCTTGGGCTCTGAGACACCTTGTCTCTGCGTAAATACACGAGTCTGATCTCTATGGCCCTGTGTGGACCTCAGCACTTCCCCCACGTGCTGCCTGCCAGCTGGCATCTGACGGCATGCTCCACAGTGATGCTCTAGATGGAGGAAAAAGGAGGAAAACGTTCAAGGAGAGCAGCGTGTGGACATCCAAAACCCAGCTGAACGAAGGCACTTCTAGCATCAGATCAGGAAGGAATCCCGTAGGGAAGGGTCCGCACACCAGAATTCACCACGAGGTGATCTGGCCACCCATCGCCCTATTTCCCTTTCACTTTACAGTCACGTTGCTCGCCTACCACTCAGTGAACAGGGATCTTGCTTCTGTTCTTAAAGCTCTGAAACTTGTCACTGTGGATTTCCCAAAAACCCAGAACGTACGCAATGTCTCTACTGTGTTTGGCGTCGAATGCTATTCCAACCTAGAAAACTCCTGGGAGATACTGGTTTTTCTCTTCTCACACACACGACCCCTTCTCAGTGGCTCTCTTCAGTTTTTTCTTTGTCTGACTTGTTAGAAGCTGGCTTCCTCCAATGATCTCTTCTCACCCCGCAGACTTGAGTGCAAGTCTTGGCAGCTCTGTGATGATCCTTACAGCTTCAACATGTAGATTTTTCAAGGCCACAAGTCAGTCCCTAACAGATGGAAACTATTTTTATGACTCACAGTTCGCATGGGGAGCCTGGACACCACTCAGGTTGCAGTCAAAATGTCACCCAGGTCTATGCGTGAATGCTCAGTCACTCAGTCGTGTCCGACTCTCTGATACCCTTTGGACTGTAGCCTGCCAGGCTCCTCTGTCCATGGGATTTCCCAGGCAAGAATACTGGAGGGGGTTGCCATTTCCTTCTCCAGGGGATCTTCCAGACCCAAGGATGGAACCCATATCTTCTGCAAATCCTGCATTGCAGGAGGGTTCTTTACCACTGAGCCACCAAGGAAATACACCCAGGTCTCTGATCATTGTAAGCCATATTAAGAGAGTTTCCTATAAAGAAAGCTGAGCACTGAAGAATTGATGCTCTTGAACTGTGTTGTTGGAGACTTTTGAGAGTCCCTTGGACTGCAAAGAGATCCAACCAGTCCATCCTAAAGGATATCAGTCCTGAGTATTCATTGGAAGGATGATGCTGAAGCTGAAACTCCAATACTTTGGCCACCTGATGAGAAGAACTAACTCATTTCAAAAGACCCTGATACTGGGAAAGATTGAAGGTGGGAGGAGAAGGGGACAACAGAGGATGAGATGGTTGGATGGCATCACCGACTTGATGGACGTGAGTTTGACCAAGCTCCAGGAGTTGGTGATGGACAGGGAAGCTGGTGTGCTGCAGTCCATGGGGTCGCAAAGAGTCGGACACAATTGAGCGGCTGAACGGAACTGAACTGCCTGCTCAGTCAAGGGGTGAACTCACGCCTGAGGCTTCCTCTCTGGCTGTGGGCGTGAGACTGCCCTCAGCCCCTTGTCCCATGGGCCTTGCTAGCTTCATCAGAGTCGGCGACTGAGGAGGGACAGAGGAAAGGAGGGGAAGGCAGGAAGGTCAGGTGCTTTACCAGCCGACCTCACTAAGCACTTCTGCTGGGCATCCTCCTCAGTGAGGGGTGGGAGTCTGGCCACGCTCAGAGAGGGGACATGGAGGCCAACAGTTCCAGGAGCAGGGGACGTGAAGCGGAACACCACCTGCCCCGTGGCCTGCCTGTACAGGTCCAGGGCACGGGGACCTGAGATTGTCACTCTAGCAGTGTTGAAAGAGGTCATGGAAATGATGAGGACAATAATAATGGCATAATGGTCCCGTTTGTGTAGCAACTTAAACGCAGCCAGTGCTTTCGGAAAGATTATTTCTAAGAAACTGAGCTTCTGGCAGAACATGCAGCCTTAATCTCAAGAGCCCCTGGGTGAAACTGAAGGTCATGATAAGGCCTGTCCACACGGTGCTCACACCTGCCATCCAGCTGAAGTGGCGCCGTCCTTCATTCCACTTGCCTGTGGACAGGCTGGAAGCGTGGGACTGGAAGGGAAGCTGCCGGAAAGAGAGGGTCGCCTGCAGGCTGGGCTGCTTCCAGGTAAGATCTAAAGGAATGCACACGCGCTTGCTTTATGAACCCTTTAAACCATCAGCACACTCTGGAGCCCGGACTGTCCAGCCTACAGTCAAGTACAACACGTAGTTATTTTGAGTTCTTAAATATTTAATATTTGCCAGGGTTGTTTTTTCTTGCAAACTAATTATGCACCAAGGCCTTTTATTGCCAAGAACTATATGCTGGTAAAACTAATTAGCATCACAGTAATTGCCCCTTGTGTAAGTAGGGTTATAAAAGATCAAGATAAATATTTAATTTTAAAGCTGCTTTGAAGCGCTTCTCGATTGAACAGCCAGCTCTCTCTGGGTCCTCGGCAGGTAGGTCACAATAAACGAGGGACACGGAACATGTCCCTGGGGCAGGTCATGAGCTGGCCAAGCTAAGTTTTCCCTGGTGGCTGTCACGAGTTTAGCAGTCTCACCCCCTGCCCAGCTCCCTAGCCCCCTCAAAAGCAGGTTGAAACTGTACACTCTAAAACTTCTGAAGATGATAATATTTGGACATCATCTTTACAGAAATAATCAAGGTGAGATAAGGCCATTAGGGTGAACTCTGATCCAGTAAGGCTGGTGGCCTTATGGGGCCTGGAAGTCTGGCCACAGAGAAGCCACATGGATGGAGGCATTGCTGGAAGGGATGCATGTCCATGCTCAGTAAGAGCAAGAATGACCGGGAAACCATCACAAGCTGGGAGAGAGGAGCCGGGGGATCAGAGCTTCCCTCGCAGCCTCAGGAGGGACCAGCCCTGCCCAGAACCCTGAGCCCAATATCCTGGCCTCCGGGACTCTGAGAGAACAGATGTCTATTAAGCCGCCTGGTTTGTGACACTTGTTCACGGCAGCCCCAGAGAACTTACACGGCCCCTCTATTTACTAGTCAGTGGCCGAGGCTCTGGAGCTGAGGGCCAGGCTTACTTCGGAATAATCTCTTCAAGCCTGTGATGCGCTGTTACCCTGTTGGAAACCCCAGGGACCCCCATGCTGTGGGAACCGCCAGCTCATCTAGCCCTTCCCTTTCCAGAATTCAGGAGAGTAAATCTCCCAGGATCTGGTCCCCAGGGGGCCCTTTCCATCACCTGCCCCCTCGTGTTGCCCCACCCTCAGCTTCTCGCCGAGACTCTGGACACGTTCACTAACACACACGTAGTGTCAGGAGATGCCCAGAGGAGGTTTACAACCCCGGCAGGTCTCCCTGGCCAGGCCCCGAGGGACAAGGCGGTCCAGTGGGAAGAGAACGCCACGCAGGGGGTTGCCCCCCTGCAGTCATAACAGACAAATGAGGCTTTTTCCTCGTTGGGCTAGTTTTCAAAGATCACTGAAATAAGGAAGTCACCAGAATGCCGAATTGTAGTAAACAAGCCCACATGTCCACCTCAGTGACATTTAAGTGTCATTGGCTGGCAGAGGAAAGACAACACACATCAGAAAGATGTTGTTTCTTTCCCTTTCCGATTTCTCTGGCGCCCTGATTTTGAACAGCCCGTGCCAGTGTATAATATTTGTATCTGCATCTAGGTAGCAGGAGCTGTAAAAAGAGTGGAAAAGGCTAGAATCTGTCCTCAGCAGCAGTTCAGTCAGTCACTCGGTCGTGTCCACCTCTTTGCAACCCCATGGACTGTAGCACGCCAGACCTCC
The DNA here is from genome assembly GCF_000754665.1 of Bison bison bison. Classification (NCBI taxonomy): domain Eukaryota; kingdom Metazoa; phylum Chordata; class Mammalia; order Artiodactyla; family Bovidae; genus Bison; species Bison bison. The sequence goes on along the minus strand of NW_011495078.1, from coordinate 3,047,463 downwards.
CTGTCCATCACCAACTCCTGGAGCTTACTCAAACTCATGCCCATTGAGTCAGTGATGCCATCCAGCCATCTCATCCTCTGTCATCCCCTTCTCCTCCCACCTTCAATCTTTCCCAGCATCAGGGTCTTTTCAAATGAGTCAGTTCAGAGGGCAGACAAACTGAAAATCAAAATTTCTGGCACAATCACAGAAAACTAACCAATCTGATCACATGGACCACAGCCTTGTCTAACTCAATGAAGCTATGAGCCACGCCACGTAGGGCCACCCCAGGCGGACGGGTCATGGTGGAGAGTTCTGACAGAATGTGGTCCACTGGAGAAGGGAACAGCAAACCACTTCAGTATAGCCTTGAGCGCCCCATGAACAGTATGAAGAGGCAAAAATATAGGACACTGAAAGATGGACTCCCCAGGGCAGTAGGTGCCCAATATGTACTGGAGATCAGCCGCAGAGGCAGTGGCAAAAATAGAAAAATCCATTGAAAGCAACTGGGTCACTGGACTCAGAATTCCCAAATTGGAACTGACTCAAGGGAGGGCTTCAGGCAGTCCACGGGACTCTGCTGGCTCCAAGGGGTCCTGGCCAAGCCCCTTTCCCATCTCTTCTGGGACAGGAGCCTCTGAAACACCACCAGCCTGGAGAAGGGCTTCGGGGGCCTCCTGTTCCTCTCCAAGCCCGAGGGAAACCCTCCCAGTTCCGAGATCTCCCTGCTTAATTCAGGGGCTCAGCACCCCCGGGTCGCCTCCTTAAGGAGCGACCACCTGATGGTGGTGGTGAAGCAACCGGAGGTGCAGACCTGAACCAAGGCCCCGCGGTGCCATCTGTGGACACCTCAGGACCGGAGGGGAGCCCCGAGGCCGGGCAGGGGAAGGATGCGCCTTACGCCACGTGCAGAGCCCGGCTCTAGGCCAGCACAGCTGCCACCCTGCCCTCCCCCCGGGCAGCGACTTCTCCCTGCTCCTGGGGGTGAGAGTAAAACCTCGCCTCTGCACCCCGCCCCATCTTCCCCCCAGATCACCTCCCAGGGCCACGAGAGGCCCCTGCATCCATCCACACCCACCCTCACTAGCCCACCCGTGTTTCTTAGGAAAGCCGATGGGTCGGGAGCACCTGTCAGGGCCCACGAGCGTTACTTCTCTGCCCTCAGCATGTCTTCCGGGTCCTGTTCCTCTGCCATCCAGCCGTGTCTCCAAGGGCAACCAGAGCATGGCCAGGGTTCCGGAGCATCACTCTGCTCTGTGGCAACCTCCTCTCTCCAGGCAGCAGATGGATGCAGAGTCCCAGCCCCAGGGCACCTGTGCTGTCTCACTTCCTCTCCCCCGCCCTGCTCTCATGGGTCATGGCACCCAGGAGGGTCGTTCCAGCGGCTTCCCGGCACCTGCCTTCCACGTTTCACCCCGGCAGTTGTTCACAGACGCCTCAAAAGCAGAGCAGGAGAGCAGGATCTTTGTTAGAAAGCCAGGCTAGGAGGAGAGGTGGAGCCCTCATCGTCTCCTGATTCACGAATGCATCCTGATTCACGAATGCATCCCGGTTCACAGAAGGGAAGACAGTGACTCAAGTCCAATTGGTCAAGTCCCCTCTGAGTAGGGGTCTAATCTAACCCCTTTTGCAAAGCAAGTAAGTCTAGAGCTGTCCTCTTGGTGGGCACATCCTGAAACTTTCTATAGGTTCTTTCCCAGCATAGCTGAGCCTGTCTGCCAGCTAGAAAATCCATCCTGCTGCAGATGAGGAAAGCTAATTGGAGACCCTCTCTGGGCTGGATGTTAGTCCCCAAAGCCAGGAGCCTTTGTGCAGGGCATATGACTATGCAAATTATATTTACGGCAATGGGGTGGTGTGTGTGCATGCTAAACCACTTCAGTTGTGTCCGACTCTTTGTGACTCTGTGGACCGTAACCCTCCAGGCTCCTCTGGCCATGGGATTCTCCAGGCAAGAACAGTGGAGTGGGTTGTCATGCCCTCCTCCAGGGGATCTTCCCGACTCAGGGACTGAGCTTGCTTCTCTTACGTCTCCTACATTGAAAGCGGGTTCTTTATCCACTAAGCGACCTGGGAAGGCCTAAGGGGGTAGTACTCTTACTAATTTACAGTCATTAAGAAAAATATTTCAGAAACGGCGTTTTATTGGGTCACAAGGCACCGTTCCAACACTCTAACAACATAGAAAACAGTGTTTTCATGTATTTTTCATTTCTTAAGAAAACATCTTACATACTTTAAATCATTTTCTCTACATTGTATAACTTTTTACATTTGACACGGCACTTACAGCATTTACCATATTATTCAACACTATTACACCCATGTTTCCACATGATGCAGACGTTTCCAGGGTCGTTAAAGGGACAAAACAGTATTCTGCCGAATGGATAAACGAATAAGATTTCATGGCTCCTTCACTGTTTTCCCTGTTCATCTTGTAAACAGCTCCACTAACCTCCACTAACCATATTTCTTCACCAAGAAGTATATTTCAAGGCCCGGCTGCTTTGAAATCAGGACTGGGTACAGTTCAGCAGGTTTTCTGGAGGTGGGAATCCCATTTCCTCTGGGACCTGCTATCCTAACCCCCAGGTGCTGATCTCCATTCTCTGCTTCTTCTGCCCTCCAGCCAAGGAGGCCTTCTTGGTCAGCTCAGGCTGCTCTAACACCGTAGACTGGACTGACTTCTCATAGTACTGGAGGCTGGAAGACCAAGATCAAGCTGTGGCAGATTCAGCTCCTGGGCGGGGGTTGGGGGGACCCTTATCCTGGCTTGCAGGTGGCTGCCATCTCTCTGTGTCCACACATCGCAGGAGGAGCCCTGGTGCCGCTTTCTCTTGCTGCTGCTGCTGAGTCGCTTCAGTCGCGTCCAACTCTGTGTGACCCCAGAGACAGCAGCCCACCAGGCTCCCCCATCTCTGGGATTCTCCAGGCAAGAACACTGGAGTGGGTTGCCATTTCCTTCTCCAATGCATGAGAGTGAAAAGTGAAAGTGAAGTCACTCAGTTGTGTCTGGCCCTCAACGACCCCATGGACTGCAGCCTACCAGGCTCCCCCATCCCTGGGATTTCCCAGGCAAGAGTACTGGAGTGGGGTGCCATTGCCTTCTCTGCTTCCTCTTGTTACAAGGGCACTAATCCCACAGTGGGGGCCCACCCTCACGACCTCATCTAATCAGCTCTCAAAGCCCCCACTTCCTAAGAACAGCTCATTGGTGTTAGGGCTTCAGCACAGGAATCTGGGGACACAAACATTCAGTAAATAACACATTGTTGTTGTTCAGTCACTCAGTCATGTCTGACCTCTTTGCAACCCCATGGACTGCAACACGCCAGACTTCTCTGTCCATCACCAACTCCTGGAGCTTGCTGAAACTCATGTCCACTGAGTCAATGATCCATCCAACCATCTCATCCTCTGTCATCCCCCTTCCTCCCACCCTCAATCTTTCCCAGCATCAGGGTCTTTTCCAATGAGTCAACTCTTCACATCAGGTGGCCAAAGTATTGGAACTTCAGCTTCAGCAACATAGACCTCTGACTTTCACACTTGCCTTAACTTAATCATTCTTAGCTTTTCAATATCTTTAAAATTTTTTAAATTTATTTATTTAAAAAGAATTTTGGCTGCCCTGTGGGACACACAAGATCTTAGCTCCCCAACCAGGGACTGAACCGGTGGCCTCTGCATTAGATGCTCAGAGTCTTAACCACGGGTCCTCCGGGGAAGTTCCCTGCCTCTCACTGCCTTGGATGCAGGGTTTCTCGACTCTGGTCCTGTTGACCTTTGGCCTGGTGGCTCTCTGCTTTGGGGGGTGTCCTGTGTACTGCAGGGTGTTCAGCAGCATCCCCGGACTTTGCCCCTTGATGTCAGTCAGTAGCAACTGTCCCCTCTCAGTTGTGATGAGTCTTATATCACCAGATATCCCCAGGGAGCCAAAATCGGTCTTGCTGAGAACCTCCGCTCTAATGCATCAGCTCCCTCCAGCAAGGACACTGGATTCTTTTGGGATTACTGCTCCTGGAGCCTGGAAAGCTGCTAAGGCTGTGAATCGGTCCCCCACCCTCCCGCCCCCCACCCCCAGCCCAGATCTCCTGTGCAGGAAGTCACAGCAGCTGCAGCAGCCTTGCCAATGCCGGACGCTGGCTGTGGCCCGGTTGCCCTCACAGCGAGCTGACCTGCCGCTTTCTCAGGCCGCCCTTGACCAGAACACTTACAGCTCAGGTTCCCCAGGAAGCAGACTCAAGACACATATTGCACAGAGGAAGTCCACTGGGGACAAGGGGAGGGAAGAGTGACCACAGGGGGTCAGGAAGCAGGATGGTGTCCACGGAGGTGGAGGCGGGCGGCAGATGCACTGAGCTTACCAGGGCCTTAGAGCCGGGACGGGGCTCAGTGATGGTCAGGGTGGGGCTGGGTGATGGTCGGGACCGGGCTGGGTGATGGTCGGGAGGTGAGCAACAGGGGCGAAGTGTGCATGCCTGCCTTGACCAGCCATTGGACAGAGGTGTGTGGACTGAACGCTTGTGTCTTCTCAGAGTTCACTGGTTGAGATCCTTACCTCCAGGTGGTGGAATTAGAGAGTCGGTCCTTGGGGAGACGAGTAGGTTGGGGAGGTGGAGTACCATGCCCTGAGGTAGGGCCCTTGTAAAGGGGACCCCAGAGCCCCCGCCGTCTTTCTGCGACGTGCAGACACAATGCGAAGTCGGCAGTGTGGCACCCAGGGCGGGGGTTCTCGCAGTAGAAACCCACCACACGGTCCCCCTGACCTCCGAGCTCCCGCCACGCTGTCCCCCCTACGTCAGACTTCCAGCCTCTGGAGGTGTGAGAATTTAAGCCCAGGTGGTGCCCACCCCGGCGTGAGACCTTGCTGTTAGAGACGCAGCAGTGGACTAAGGCGGGAGGCTGCCAGCAGGCAGGGCTGAACTCGGCCGAGGCCACTCCGCCCCACAGAAGCAGTTCCCAGACAGGGACCGCCGGCGGCGGGGGACGATCCCCTGCCCCGCAGGGCCCTGGGCAGCTCTCAGTGGCCCCCACACCTGGGCCTTAGACTGCACCAGCTCCCCTCAAATAAAGCCACACGAGCTCCCGTGTCTCCCGGGCCTGGGTCCTCTCCACCTGCCACCGCAGCCTGCAGGGTGTGACCTCCTCACCTCCGGCTTCAATTGCCAGCAGTATCCCCAGGCCGCCTCCAACCCAACTGGTGCCTGCCTCACAAACAAAGGAACCGTCCCATGAACAGCATAGTTTTGGTTTTTTTCCCACGCAAAATAAAACCACTCCTTACATGTTTACAGGGGCTGATTATGAAAGAGGGAAAGCACGTTGTCTCTGCCTGCAGGCCCTCTCCGGAGCTCCGCAGCTGCGTGTGGCTCTCTCCCTCTCTGCACGGGGCTCCCCCGTGCGCCCCTGCAAAGTCTCCGCAGGCACTGGGGCCACTGGGCAACCGCCTGTCTCCGCTCCGTGCTCGTCGCGAGTGTCCCGGAGGCACCACATGCCTGCCGCAGGTGTGAGCTGAACTGGAGAGTGCGGCAAGAACACGGTGTCTGATTAGTGAACGTTTAAGGGCTCTGAAGAAACGCTCACTGCGCATACGACATGATACGAGAATCTGGGAACAATGAACCTCCAGATTTGGGGGATTCAAACCCGCACACTGGGCACCCTGTTTACGTCCTGGGTGTATCCATTCAACGGAGCTCCGGGCTCCGGGACATTTAAGAGCAGGTGCTGGATGGCAGCCCGTTTTCCAGTCCCAGATGGAAGGCTTGCAGGACCCAAAGCTGGACTTGAAGAATGCATTGTTATTTCTTATTCAGTTCAGTTCAGTTCAGTCGCTCAGTCGTGTCTGACTCTTTGAGACCCCATGAATTGCAGCACGCCAGGACTCCCTGTTCATCACCAACTCCCAGAGTTCACTCAGACTCACGTCCATCGAGTCAGTGATGCCATCCAGCCATCTCATCCTCTGTCGGCCCCTTCTCCTCCTGCCCCAATCCCTCCCAGCATCAGAGTCTTTTCCAATGAGTCAACTCTTCGCATGAGGTGGCCAAAGTATTGGAGTTTCAGCTTTAGCATCATTCCTTCCAAAGAAATCCCAGGGCTGATCTCCTTCAGAATGGACTGGTTGGATCTCCTTGCAGTCCAAGGGACTTTCAAGAGTCTTCTCCAACACCACAGTT
>NW_011495078.1:3039529-3040033 GCF_000754665.1 Bison bison bison | reverse complement strand
TCTGGGTCATGAAGATCTTTTTTGTACAGTTCTTCTGTGTATTCTTGCCACCTCTTCTTAATATCTTCTGCTTCTCTTAGGTCCATATCATTTCTGTCCTTTATCAAGCCCATCTTTGCATGAAATGTTCCCTTGGTATGTCTAATTTTCTTGAAGAGATCTCTAGTCTTTCCTATTCTGTTGTTTTCCTCTATTTCTTTGCATTGATTGCTGAGGAAGTCTTTCTTATCTCTTCTTGCTATTCTTTGGAACTCTGCATTCAGATGCTTATATCTTTCCTTTTCTCCTTTGCTTTTTGCTTCTCTTCTTTTCACAGCTATTTGTAAGGCCTCCACAGACAGCCATTTTGCTTTTTCACATTTCTTTTCCATGGGGATGGTCTTGATCCCCGTTTCCTGTACAATGTCACGAACCTCAGTCCATAGTTCATCAGGCACTCTATCTATCAGATCTAGGCCCTTAAATCTACTTCTCACTTCCACTGTATAATCATAAGGGATTTGA
>NW_011495078.1:3033439-3039429 GCF_000754665.1 Bison bison bison | reverse complement strand
AAGGGATTTGATTTAGGTCATACCTGAATGGTCTAGTGGTTTTCCCTACTTTCTTCAATTTAAGTCTGAATTTGGCAATAAGGAGTTCATGATCTGAGCCACAGTCAGCTCCTGGTCTTGTTTTTGTTGACTGTATAGAGCTTCTCCATCTTTGGCTGCAAAGAATATAATTAATCTGATTTTGGTGTTGACCATCTGGTGATGTCCATGTATAGAGTCTTCTCTTGTGTTGTTGGAAGAGGGTGTTTGCTATGACCAGTGCATTTTCTTGGCAAAACTCTATTAGTCTTTGCCCTGCTTCATTCTGTATTCCAAGGCCAAATTTGCCTGTTACTCCAAGTGTTTCTTGACTTCCTACTTTTGCATTCCAGTCCCCTATAATGAAAAGGACATCTTTTTTGGGGTGTTAGTTCTAAAAGGTCTTGTAGGTCTTCACAGAACCGTTCAACTTCAGCTTCTTCAGCATTACTGGTTGGGGCATAGACTTGGATTACTGTGATATTGAATGGTTTGCTTTGGAAACGAACAGAGATCATTCTGTCATTTTTGAGATTGCATCCAAGTACTGCATTTCGGACTCTTTTGTTGACCATGATGGCCACTCCATTTCTTCTGAGGGATTCCTGCCTGCAGTAGTAGATATAATGGTCATCTGAGTTAAATTCACCCATTCCAGCCCATTTCAGTTCGCTGATTCCTAGAATGTCAACATTCACTCTTGCCATCTCTTGTTTGACCACTTCCAATTTGCCTTGATTCATGGTCCTGACATTCCAGGTCCCTATGCAATATTTCTCTTTACAGCATCGGACCTTGCTTCTATCACCAGTCACATCCACAGCTGGGTATTCTTTTTGCTTTGGCTCCATCCCTTCATTCTTTCTGGAGTTATTTCTCCACTGATCTCCAGTAGCATATTGGGCACCTACTGACCTGGGGAGTTTCTCTTTCAGTATCCAGTCATTTTGCCTTTTCATACTGTTCATGGGGTTCTCAAGGCAAGAATACTGAAGTGGTTTGCCATTCCCTTCTCCAGTGGACCACAATCTGTCAGACCTCTCCACCATGACCTGCCCATCTTGGGTTGCCCCACAGGCATGGCTTAGTTTCATTGAATTAGACAAGGCTGTGGTCCTAGTGTGATTAGATTGACTAGTTTTCTGTGAGTATGGTTTCAGTGTGTCTGCCCTCTGATGCCCTCTTGCAACACCTATTGTCTTACTTGGGTTTCTCTTACCGTAGACGTGGGGTATCTCTTCACGGCTGCCCCAGCAAAGTGCAGCCGCTGCTCCTTACCTTGGATGTGGGGTATCTCCTCACCGCCGTGTTTTCTCTTACCGAAAACCCTCTTTGCAAGAAAAATGGAAACGTGTTGATAAGGGTCTTCTGTGCTGGGTGGTGAGACCTGCAAAATGAGGCTGAGAACCGGGGTCCCAGCACACCGTTGCCCTTCTGAATGTGTTCTCACCCGGACAAGTCCCCAGCACAACTGAGTGATGAGGAGATACATGTTAAGGAACCTGATGCGAGAGACTGAAAAGTTTCCAATTGCCAAGAGAAAGGCATGTGTCTTGTTGACTTTGGGCCCAGCAATCAGGGAGCCAGATACCCTCTGTCTGAATCTAGTTGAGTTAAAACCACGGCTTTTGGGGTTCCCCATGTGGGCAGTTGGGTGAGCAGTGAGTCTGGAGACTAAGCAAACATTATCCACCGTTCTTGCCCTGGGGTGACCTCAGGGACGTCATTTAACATCCAGCTCTTAAAATGTATAGTGTGCAAAACGTGGCCACCTCCTCACTTTCTGGGCATGTGGCAATAAGACCATATTCTGCCACCTGTGGAAATCCCTGTAGAAAATGACACTGGAGGGACCGGAGAAGGCTCTTACAACGTTCCAGTCATATTGCACGTGCCCACAAAACACTAATATGGTCTGATGGTGGAGGCACTTGGGAAAAATATGAATGAAAGCCTGGAAGGCTTCCTGTTGGCAGTGTCCACCTTCCTGTGCGACCACAGTGTGAAGTGAAAAATTAGGCCCACTATGCTGTTCATGCAGAAAGAAAAGTGAAGCCAATTTCCCCTTTTCCTTTCAGAGCAGATCACCTCAATTCTCTACCTGACTTTGCCTGGGTAACTTCTGAAGGCGAGAGTCACGTTCATCGTGCATTGAGACTCCTCGTATGTAACTGTTCATCTTGAGAAGACGGCTTGTGAGCAGGATACTGACCAGCTTCTTCGTCAGCACGTGGACGTACCAACCGCTTGACTCTCCATTCAAGTCGGAAGAGGCCAGGAGGGTTACTGCTGCTGTCTGCTCATTCTCCACGTGACCCCAACAAACAGTATAATCAGATCAAAGTGGCCATCCTGGCTTCCAGCTGAGGGAGGTTTCCAAATATCTAAGAACCCCAGGGGTTTCACTGGTGGCTCAGTGGTAAAGAACCCACCTGCCAATGCAGGAGACGGAGGTCAGACGCCTGACCCAGGAAGAACTCACGGAAACTATACCACAGCTACTGAACCTGTGATCCAGGGCCTGGGAGCCGCGCCAAGAGAAGCCATCACAGTGAGAAGCCCCCTCTGCAGCAGAGAGGTGCCCTCGCTCGTGGCAACTAAAGAATAGCCATGCAGCGGTGAAGATCCAGCGCAGCCCAAAATAAATGCAATAAATAAATAAAACTATTTAAAAAAAAAAAAAAGGAATCCCATCACCTGCTCAGCCTAGATTCACCCCTTTGACTGAGAAAAAGGAAGAGACCTTGGAGGCTCCTGCCAGGTCCCATGGAATAAAAGTTTTGCTGTTCTCTTTGGTTAAAGATGCCTGGTAAGATCACAAGACCTCTTTGACACTGGAGTGCGATATCGATCTGGGAGCATCTGGCTCCCTTTGGAGCTGAAAATGACACCACACGTGACTTCCCGTCCCCAGACTCGGGAGACATCACGGGTGGGGCTCAGTGGCCACGTGGCTTCCCTCAGCCCCTTGGGCCAGGCGTCATCTCTCCTCGCAGTGGACACAGCCGGGGCCCCACTGCACAGCACTACAAACGCTTCCTACCTCCTTCCAAGGATAATTTGTTTTTATTTCCATTGGCGGCTATAGCGTAAACAGAGCATCTTTTTAAAAAGTAAAAATCTCACAAAATAAACAATCAGACTGAAAAAAAAGAAAAACCAGCCTTCCAGGAGAGCAGACTCGCTCAGACTTTGCTCCCTGGGGTTAATGATATGATTCATACCTGTTGTTCTCGTTTCCGGTCCCCCGACGTGCGGAAAACACACTACAGCTTAGAGAAAAATAAAATACAGTTGGTTCTATTCATCCCTTCCCTGGCAGGAGCAGTTAAACTGTGGGGAAGGCACCCTGAACCTTGCAAACCCACTGGAGTCCTGGGCAGATAACATTCTGACATTAACTTTGTAACACGTTGTACCTGAGCGGAGGGATCAGAAGTAACATAATGGTCCTTCAGGAAATCTGTGTCATGACTAATAGTTACCTTCACCCAGTGCTTTCAAAATGTTTTATAAATGTTCAGTGAGTATCTGAGGTTGAATTAGAAAGTTGAACGCTTAGAGTTGAGAATGTAATTATTGGAAGAGATGTCAATTTGATGTATGCTTTATTTTTTCTATATTTTAATGTGAGGTGATATGTGTATTTCTTTTTAGAGGAACTGTAATATGATATCTTAGAGAAGGCAATGGCACCCCACTCCAGTGTTCTTGCCTGGAGAATCCCAGGGACGGGGGAGCCTGATAGGCTGCCATCTATGGGGTCGCACAGAGTCGGACACGACTGAAGTGACTTAGCAGTAGCAGTAGCAATATGATATCTGGGCTTCCCTGGTGGCTCAGAGGTAAAGAATCTGCCTGCCAATACAGGGGACTCTGGTTCCAGCCGGGAAGATCCCCTGGAGAAGGGAGTGGCAATCCACTCCAGGATTCTTGCCTGGAAAACTCCATGGACAGAGGAGCCTGGCGGGCTACAGTCCATGGGGTCGCAAGAGTCGGACACGAGTTAGCGACTAAACAACAACAGTCTGATTTCTACTATGGTTATAATGGGAAAGTGAGAGAGTAAAGAGAAGAAAAACAATAGCCATGAAAGTGCTAGCAACACTTATCGTTGACGCCTAAATCGTGCAACTACACAATTTAGAGTGGAACTCAGAGATGACTTGTTCGCCCAACGCCTGCATTTCATAGTCAAGGGCATCGGGCACGGTTCTGAGTTGAAGGGCGTCCTCGGAAGGTGTGCTCACGTCCCAGCCCTCTGTACACGTGACCTCCTTTGGAAACAGACTTTGCAGGCAGAATGCAGATAGGATGAGGTCCTAGGATGGGCCCGAATCCAACACCTGGTGTCTTTATAGGAAGAAGGGCAAAGATACGGACACTGACATGACACAGACCCTGGAGTGACGCGTCCACGGCCCAGGGGACACCCAAGACTGCTGGCCAGCCCGGAGCCCAAGGGACAGGCCTTCAGAGCCTTCACGACCCTGCCAGCTCCTGTACTCCAGGCTCCTGGCCGCCCACGTGGTGAAAGAAAGCCTCTCCCGGCCTTACCTGCACCGGTTGGCAGGGATCTGTGAGAGCAGCCCAGGAAACTTCCAAGGGCACTGGGGGACTTGGCAGTGGGAACAGAGGCGAGGGTCTTGGGGGAGCTGAGGCCAGGTCAGAGGGCAGCCTCTCCTCTGGGCCCTCTGGTGTCTCTCAACTCAAACCATCTTACAGAAATGCAAATCTTTCCTTAGGATTCCCACCCCACCCCAAAAGTGTTTCCACCTTAGTATGAGTTACCTTAAGGGCATTGCATTAAGGAACCTGCATTAGAACCTGCATTAAGGATTTGAATAAAGGTTGTTAATGAGAGAGCTTCCCTGGTGGATCTGAAAGAATCTGCCTGCAGTGCAGGAGCCCTGGCATTTCAATGCCTGAGATGGGTTCAGTCCCTGGGTCGAGTTAATGAGAGAGGCAATCCACAGGGTGTCATGAGGAGATGGAAGGGTGCAGGTGAGCCCTGGGGCCAGGGGGGCCAAGGGCTGCTAGGGAGATGCCCCAGAATCCTCCCGCCGAGGGGTGAGGAGCTGGGTGTCTGATCGCTTCGCACACGCCTTCGCACGTGCCTTCGCACGCGCCTGCTCTGCCCTCTGGGGATCTAGCATATTCCTCTGGACAGAGAGTATCCGAGGACAAAAAGACTCAGCCAGCCTCCAGCACATCTGCACCTGTATTTGGGGTGAGCTGGGGGATGTCGAGGTGTGGGGATGCAAGCGGGGGGGGGGCACACTCACTGCAACCTCTGAGCATCCTTTCCCATCATTGTTTACACAGACAACCAAAGTGCAATCATTCTGAATTGGAGGCTGGGTGTGGAGAATAAGGAACCAGAAAAAAAATTTTTTTTTTTAGTTCCACAAAATTTTTTAAGAAGAGAAAGTTAAGTCAGGAAGGCTGGAATAGTCGGAAGTGAGATAATCAGTATTGGCAAAAAATATATTAGGACAGGAAGAATAGAGATGCCTTCAGAGATTCTTCCAGAAGTACAGCTGGTCCTCATTGGCCATGGATTCTGTATTTGCAAATCAACTCATTACATTTCTCTGTAACCCCCAGATCAACACTGTGCTACTTACTCACTCACGGACATGGATGTAGTTGAAAAACTCTGAAGTGGGCCCGGTGGGCATGTTCCCAGGTGAGGACACACAGGAACAGCCTGCCTTTTCTGAACTGCGGAGTTGGAGGAGACTCCTGAGGGTCCCTTGGGCTGCAAGGAGATCCAACCAGTCCATCCTGAAGGAGATCAGTCCTGGGTGTTCATCGGAAGGACTGATGCTGAGGCTGAAACTGATACTTTGTCCACCTGATGCGAAGAACTGACTCATTGGAAAAGACTCTGATGCTGGGAAGGATTGGGGGCAAGAGGAGAAGGGGACGACAGAAGATGAGATGGTTGGATGGCATCACTGACTCGATGG
>NW_011495078.1:3030502-3033159 GCF_000754665.1 Bison bison bison | reverse complement strand
CACAACTGAGAGATTGAACTGAACTGAGCTGCCTTCCTGCCCCAGCCCTCAGACTGGAGACTGGGGTCCTTTTACGGCAGTTAGTGCCACATTTTCCACGTCATGTGCTTTTTTGGGTGATTTTGCTGCTTAAAATGGCTCTCAAGTGTGGCACCGGAGTGCTGTCTGCTCTCCCTAAGCGTGAGAAGGCTGAGACAAGCCTTGTGGAGAAAACCTTTGCTAGCTCAGCTTTGTTTGGGACTGAGTTATAAGGCGGTTGACCATGAGTTCAACCTTATCATTATTGAACCATCCATATCTGTTAAATAAGGTACCTCTAAACAGAAACGTACATAAAACAAAGGTATGAATCGGTTGGCTGGTGAAAATGTCATAGCAGAAGTTTAAAGAAACTATTTTCTACAGGAATGATGGTTCCTGAGTTTTCCTAAAATTCACTAATCTTGTGTTCATGGTGACTACAGAGCTTAACCACCATGAATAACATAACCATTATCCACTGTACTACGAAAAGTTTTCAGCAAAAGATACTTAGTAAACTCTCTTTGTCCAAAATACCAGTGCAAGCAGTCTTTCCGTAAAGATAGTACTGTCTGGCATATCAGATTCCATTTTATCTTCATTTTACCATTGATTTTAGGTATGGCAAAGGGTGAGAGCAATTTTTCGCATTTTGTAGAATCTCCCAGGTCATACTGGTAAGGTCCTTGGAACTGATAATAAACCAGTGCACAGAACACACACAAATAATGGTATACTCTTTTGGTTTAAGCACAAGGAAAATTAGGTTAAAAGTCAAGCCATATGTTCATTTATCCCAATTAAGAGAGCTGGAAAAACAACACAGGAATGAAAACAATTGGTTGCTTACAGAGCTTACTCCCTAAGAAAACAAACTGTTAAACAGAGGCAGCGAAATTCAGAAAGAAGTTGTCGGGCAAGGAGAGGGTTGTGGACATTTAAGACCAAGGCTCTGTTTAATGACAGATTTCACATCTTAGATATTTTGCCCTGAAGCTCCCAGTCCCCTCAAGGCAAAGTACTGGCGTTTACTGTTCCTAATTGCTGGTTTTAGCAATTCTTCGGGGGATAAAGGGGATTCTGTGAGCACCCAGCCAGGTGGAGGCTAACATCTGTCCGGTAATCCTGGGTGTTCACCCAACATTGACCCCAGCCACGTGCTTGTTAGGTTTCACCTGGTTGGAGAAATTCAGATCACAGCCTTTCTCTGCCATGTCAGCCCCGCAACCTGACAAAGACAGGGATTCACTGCGCCTAAGAGCGAGCGTTCTTACCGACTCACCAAGCAGAGTGTCCGTGTTGTTGAAGAAGGTCTCAAAATGCAGAAGAACCTTGGGATTTGGGGCTTCAGGCTCTGCCAGCCGGTGGTGCTTCTGTTCTTGTTTCTGTTGCTGCTGTTTCTTGAATTTCACCACGAGTTCCTCTCCAGAGGCCACTGCACGTTTGCGTGGGGTCCCCGAGTGCCTGGGTGGCTGTGGCGAGGAATACACGCGGGCTTTAAGGAATGCGGCCTTTGTTCAGCGTTTCCCTCTGTAAACTGAAAACTAGCCCCTGTGCTGGAAAGGGAGCGGCACCAGCGACAGAAAACCCCTTCTTCCGCCCCGGATGCTCACAGCGCCAGACCCCTCTCCCCCGTCCTGCAGGACTCCCGCTGCCCACCCCCAGCTGAGCCGGAGTAACCCCAACCCAAACTGCTGTTTTTTCAGGGACAAGATAAGACAGAGACAAAGGGCCTGGGCGTGAGTAGAAAGAGGCTGGAATGCTGCTGAAAGTTCTAGGTCACGGCCATGGACTGCAGGGTAGAGCTGTGGAGAGTGGAAACCTTTTAGTGAGGAACAGTTACGTGGAGAGCTGCTGAGAATGCAGAGCTGATTAAGGGGTCCATTAAAAGGAGAAAATGCAGGAAAAGAATAACATGGCTGAGAAGAGCTGGAAGGGATTTAAAGGATGTGTTTGAGAGTCTGGAAAGCCAGGCCCAGACTCTTGTGCCTCAGAGTGGCCCCTGGCCAGTGAGAGATGAGCAGGACCTGCCAATGAGGCGATGCCGTCAAGTACTCAGCACGGCAGCTCTCCCTCCCTCCCTCCCTCCCTCCCTCCCTTCCCCCTCACTTCTTCCTTCGTTTCTCTCTTTCTTTCTCCCTCTTTTTCTGTCCTGAGGATAATCTTGGAAATAATGGCGTGCTGAGACCAACAGGAGCCCAGTGGCTCAGAGATGCATCAGAAGACTAGAGACCCAATGTCTCTAGTTCGAGAGACGCAGGGAGAGAAGAAGCAGGAGAGAAGCAGGGAGACAAGCTGTGAGCTCCCACAATGAAGTCTCAGGGGCCAGAGAACTTCTGTAAGTGTGATCGCTGGGGCTTATTCTTGATCTTGGAAAAACAGACAGCAGAAGGAAAGACGACAGAAAACAAAAGCATTTCAAACCCCTCCAAGGAAACGCAGATTCCCTTAAGGCAAAGGGCAGGTTGGTGAATTTAAAGTACATCCCTAGAAAGAATCTCAGTTCAGTTCAGTTCATTTCAGTCACTTAGTCATGTCCGACTCTTTGCGACCCCATGAATTGCAGCACACCAGGCTTCCCTGTTCATCACCAACTCCCTGCGTCTCTCGAACTAGTCCATCGAGTCAGTGATGCC
>NW_011495078.1:3025748-3030299 GCF_000754665.1 Bison bison bison | reverse complement strand
TCAGCTTCAGCATCATTCCTTCCAAAGAAATCCCAGGGCTGATCTCCTTCAGAATGGACTGGTTGGATCTCCTTGCAGTCCAAGGGACTCTCAAGAGTCTTCTCCAACACCACAGTTCTAAAGCATCAATTCTTCGGCGCTCAGCCTTCTTCACAGTCCAACTCTCACATCCATACGTGAGCACTGGAAAAACCATAGCCTTGACTAGACAAACCTTTGTTGGCAAAGTAATGTCTCTGCTTTTGAATATGCTATCTAGGTTGGTCATAACTTTTCTTCCAAGGAGTAAGAGTCTTTTAATTTCATGGCTGCAGTCACCATCTGCAGTGATTTTGGAGCCCAAAAAATAAAGTCTGACACTTTCCACTATTTCCCCATCTATTTCCCATGAAGTGATGGGACCGGATGCCATGATCTTCATTTTCTGAATGTTGAGCTTTAAGCCAACTTTTTCACTCTGCACTTTCACTTTCATCAAGAGGCTTTTTAGTTCCTCTTCACTTTCTGCCATAAGGGTGGTGTCATCTGCATATCTGAGGTTATTGATATTTCTCCTGGCAATCTTGATTCCAGCTTGTGTTTCTTCCAGTCCAGCGTTTCTCATGATATACTCTGCACATAAGTTAAATAAGCAGGGTGACAATACACAGCCTTGACGTACTCCTTTTCCTGTTTGGAACCAGTCTGTTGTTCCATGTCCAGTTCTAACTCTTGCTTCCTGACCTGCATACAGATTTCTCAAGAGGCAGATCAGGTGGTCTGGTATTCCCATCTCTTTCAGAATTTTTCCACAGTTTATTGTGATCCACACAGTCAAAGGCTTTGGCAAAGTCAATAAAGCAGAAATACATGTTTTCTGGAACTCTCTTGCTTTTTCGACGATCCAGCAGATGTTGGCAATTTGATCTCTGGTTCCTCTGCCTTTTCTAAAACCAGCTGGAACATCAGAAAGAATCTAGAAGGTTATTATAATAATGGTCTGAGAATAGCTAAACACAATGGTCACTAAGTTCCAGTAAGAGTCAAGAAGTCCTGACAGGGTTGGGAAACCCCCGTTCATGAGTTTGTAACACTGCGATGTTGCATGGAGCAATCACGCGGACTTTGGCTTCTCCGGCGGCCAAGATGATTGATGGGTTTTCTGTAGCATCATTGATCCTTATTGTTTAAACACTTGTTGTGTAGGGTATTATTTACTCTTAAAGCAGCAGATGAATGGCTACTTTTGGTCCTTTCTGTAACATTCCAACAATTTAATCAATAGGGTCGGAGCACTGAACAGTACTTGCTGGGGCAGGAGGCTGGGGGATCGGGTAGGAAGGAATGACACAGGATGACGAGGAAGCTTTGGATGGACCCGCATCACCTTCACTGTGGGGGGCAGGGGGTGGTGACCGGTGTGCGCACAGGCCAGATCTTAGCAAGCTGCACACTTTAAATATGTGCATTTTATGACTGCTAATCACGTGCCAATGAATCTATTAAAATCACATCTGCATTTTTCTTCTCATAGAATGAGTTGAGTTTTGATGTGCACCGTCTCAATCAATCACCGAATGTGTAAAATAGTTCACCACGTCCAAAATCTCGCCAGCACGTCTATCACTTAATGATCAGCTCGGAGTAAAGTTTCCAGAGCTGACCTAGGTCCCGCCACACTCTGTGAATCACAGAGCCACTTTCTCCTTCGTTGCCATTGTAGGTGCTCGATTCACGTTCCAGGGGTGCAGTCTTGATTTTACTCCACGTCTTGGGAGGCTTTCGTCAGCCGTGACGTGGGATACAGTGAACAAACTGGTTTCTCCGTATGAACATCCCTCTCATCTCCTCTGTTTTGGTTCCTGCGTGAAGACTCTCTCGGTTAGGCTGCATCTATATTAAGTTCACTCATTTCTATTTTAAGCACGGTCCTGACTTTCAAGGAAGAGCGGCAGAAAAGGACGATGGCGTCAGCAATGTAGGAAGCCGGCGGCTTTCCACGTGGACCCCGAATCTGGTCTCTCTCAGTGGAAGGCGCAGATGAGGCTTCAAAGGCGCCGATGACTCAGAGATGCTCTCTGGGTCCTGACCAACGCTGCTGGTGCCAGTGTGCTCTGAGCGGGGGCGGACCTGGAAACCCTGTCCTCTTGCATAGAGGGTGAGGCAGGGCTGACTGGGCACCAGACACCCAAGCCCTGCTCCGAGACATCCCGTCCAGGCTCCCACGAGGCCCCGCCCAGCAGGATGCCTTTCTGACAAACAGGCCCCCGAGGCAGCACCTGGGGGCTGACAAAGGAAGCCTGGGCCCCCTTGCCCCCAGTCATCAGAAATCACTGGGACACTGAGCACTGTGTGTGCTCTTTTCGACTTTCCTTAGGGAATTTGAATAAAAGCAGAACAGGATTAGAAGCAAATATCCAGCCAACCAGGGGCTCCAAACACCCACTTCCCCTGTTTGGGGAGAAACTGAATAATTAACTGATATTCAGGCCTTGCACTTTAGCCAATCTGGTCAAACTGAAATACCTTCTGCTGTGAAAATTCCCTTGTAAAAATACTATATATAGAAAATATTCCAAGCCTTTGAGCCAGCATTTTGCTTCTGGGAATCGATTTTAATTCCACAATCAGAAACACATTTGAGGATTTATATAAAAAATAACTTGTGATTTTTCATCAGAATAATAATTGTGATACAATTATAGTAAATTACAATGTTTACATTATTCACATTAATGGAAAATTGGAAACATTACTTGTTTGCATGACATAAACCTGCCCTGATACATCTACCCCATAAAAGGCACAGGCATTAAAAATTATGTTTACTAAGAATTTTTAAAGATATAGAAAGAATATACAGAACTGTGTCTGAAAGGCATAATAAGAAAGTTCAAAGTCACGCAGAATTGGATAAACAGCTGAGTCGATGCCGGTACAATATCACAATAACGCCTGACACGTGTGCAGTCAAAGTGCACTGTTATCTCAGCCAGTCCCCAGGTGCACATTTCAGAAAGCCCAGAATTGAAACAAAGTCTTCAAAACAGCATCTCCAGTAATCTTATTCTTGCGTGTTGTCTACGTTTTCTGCAGTGAGTTCATAGGCCATTTGTAATTAAAATAAAATTTGTGACCAAAAAAACAGGAAACTACATCTGCTTAGTCACACATTCTGTTTTAAAGCACAAAGGACGAATTCTGACATCCACAAGATGAGATTTAGGACAAAAGCAAGCATGCAGTGAAAAAACACCGTAATACAGCCTCCAAACGGAGCAATTGCTTTCAGAGGTTATTCATCTCACCGGATGACAATTCTTCTGATGTTCTTGGTTATTTAAATTTGCTGATTAATAGCTGGACACTGCATGATTCAGGCAGTTGTGACTTTCCAAAATTTATGGATTGGGGATAAGCTGTGTACGTGTGTACATGTATGTGTGAAAAAGAGAGAGAGCACATACATTTGTGCATTTTCTTCTTAACTCGTGCATTTTACCTGGTTCCAGGAAGTACTGAAGTCAGAGTGATTCCTGATGAGCTGTCACCAATTATGTGTAAGTAGAAAACAAAGTCAGAGAAGGCAATGGCACCCCACTCCAGTACTCTTGCCTGGAAAATCCCGTGAACAGAGGAGCCTGGTGGGATGCAGTCCATGGGGTCGCTAAGAGTCGGACACGACTGAGCGACTTCACTTTCACTTTTCACTTTCACGCATTGGGGAAGGAAATGGCAACCCACTCCAGTGTTCTTGCCTGGAGAATCCCAGGGATGGGGGAGCCTGGTGGGCTGCCATCTATGGGGTCACACAGAGTCAGCTGCGACTGAAGCGACTTAGCAGCAGCAGCAGAAAACCAAGTGGCCTGCTGGGAGGAAACACCACCCCTCCAGGTTGCTCTGGGCCTCTGGTGGGTGTCTTTGACCCTTGGGGCTCTGCAATGTCTGCCTCTTTCGGGGTCACTGTGAGCGTTTAGAAAAGGCAGAGGAACCAGAGATCAAATTGCCAACATCCACTGGATCATGGAAAAAGCAAGAGAGTCCCAGAAAAACATCTATTTCTGATTTATTGACTATGCCAAAGCCTTTGACTGTGTGGATCGCAATAATCTGTGGAAAATTCTTCAAGAGATGGGAATACCAGACCACCTGACCTGCCTCTTGAGAAACCTATGTGCAGGTCAGGAAGCAACAGTTAGAACTGGACATGGAACAACAGACTGGTTCCAAACAGGAAAAGGAGTACGTCAAGGCTGTATATTGTCACCCTGTTTATTTAACTTCTATGCAGAGTACATCATGAGAAACACTGGACTGGAAGAAACACAAGCTGGAATCAAGATTGCCGGGAGAAATATCAATAACCTCAGATATGCAGATGACACCACCCTTATGGCAGAAAGTGAAGAGGAACTAAAAAGCCTCTTGATGAAAGTGAAAGTGCAGAGTGAAAAGTTGGCTTAAAGCTCAACATTCAGAAAACTAAGATCATGGCATCCGGTCCCATCACTTCATGGGAAATAGATGGGGAAACAGTGTCAGACTTTATTTTTCTGGGCTCCAAAATCACTG
>NW_011495078.1:3016958-3025051 GCF_000754665.1 Bison bison bison | reverse complement strand
TCTTGTCCTGAGCTCCTGTCATTGGGATGTCTCACCCTGAAGGCGGGCACTGCCCAGGAACGACATTGTTACAGATGGAACATTTGATTCACCCAGCCCCTAGCAATTCTCGGAATACAGGATGGTTTTCTGTTCCCATTTTCATTTCTTGATACTTGCAAAGAGCATTCAATCCAGGGATAAACCACCCATAATAATTAACCAGACAGAGCAAAATCATTTGTTACTCAAACCTTGTTACTTCAACCTACATTATTACCAAGGGAGAAAAGCCACTGGCCTCCTACAGATATTGCTACATGGTTGCAAAAGAGCAAGTGGGTTAAAGTTGTACTTTTTTTTTTTCCTTCAGAAATTCCATTTGCCAAAGCGCCAGGATTGCACCATCCTTGTTGCTCATGCTGATAGCTCTGCAACACGAGGTGTTTTCATAGGCAAAGGAGTTTGCAACATCAGACCCACGCTTCCAGATGATGCCGCCATAGTGACCAACATTGACAGAGTCAGCAAGAAAAACGTCTCCGAGGAGCTTTGCAGCATGATCTGTGAGCATCCTTGGGTTTCTTTGGGAAGAATTATACAACCGTGCTTTATTCACCCACCCTTTAACTAAATCAGTAAATATGCATTGAGAACCTACTGTGAGCAAGGCACTCTGCTGGGTGGGAGAGAAAATGCAAAGATGGAAAGGAGACAGTAGGCACGCTACAGACGGAGATGTGCAGGGAGCAGAGAAGGTCATTCCCATCCAGGGGAAATCCAGATGAAGCCAGAAGCCCCGCCCTCTTGCTGACCCTCCCACGCCACCTCCTGGCCCCTCCCCCCGCCCCTGGACCAAATGTGACCCAACTAACTTCCTAGATGGTCTTCTTCTACCCATCCTTGTTCAAGTCCAATAAGTTCTCCTACAGCAATAAGTGTGATATTTCAAACACCCCAATCTGATCATCAAAATACCTGCATACAACTCTGAAATAGCTTCCCATTTTATTTTAGAATGAAGACCAACATTTGCTCCATGGCCTCCAAGGTCACAGATAATCTGGCCCTGCCGGCTTCTCCAGGCTCCTGCTAAACACGGGTTTCCTCTGCTCAAGCCGCAGTTTTGGGCTTTTTGACGATGTGCATGCTCTCCTGTCTTAGAGTCTTCAAAATACTGCTGCCCCCAGCCCACCCCACCAGAATCCTCTCCTGAGCTCAGCTCCAAGTCTCCGACCCCAGACGATCTCCTCTGAGTTGCTGGCCTGCGTGACATGATGCATTGCGAGAGCATTCTGCATTTGGGGCTGTTAGCGCTTGTTTTAATCAGACACAACTGAGTGTGGCAGAAAAGTTGAAATGCCAGTGGCTTAATACCATCAATTTCTTATTTAAAGCATCAAGAGCTGAACAAGGGGCTTCCTGGGAGGCTTAGCTGGTAAAGAACTCACCTGCAATGCAGGAGACCCTGGTTTGATTCCTGGGTCAGGAAGTTCCTCTGGAGAAGGGATAGGCTACCAACTCCAGTATTCTTCTTTGGAGATTTCCACAGACAGAGGAGCTTGGCAGGCTACAATCCATGGGGCTGTAAAGAGTGGGACATGACTGAATGACTAAGCGCAGCACAGCACAGAGCTGAAGAGAGCCAGAGAGATATCTGGAAGAACCAGGGAGCCAGGGTCCTTCTAGGACCTTCCTCTGATCAGATTCCGCACTGGACTCTACCACGCTGTGCATGATAGCTGCTTGAACTCCGGGAGCCAAGGCTCTGTTCTAAGCAGCAGAATAAGGAAACGGAAGAGATAAACAGTGACGCTCATGCCTCACGTTAAGGCTGCATTCCATAAGCTGCACACGATGCTTCATCTTATAAACTATTGGCTAGAACTTATTCACACACCACAGCTAGCCAAAGGGAAGTCTGAAAAATGGAGTGGACGATGGGTGAGCCCTGTCCAGCCAAAAGTAAGGGGATGGACCATTTGGTTCTCTTCTTAAATGCCACCTCAGTTTCTGAGGACCTTTCCTGGGTCTCTCATCCTTAGCTATGCTCCACGGCGGCTTTCAGCTTCTATCATATCACTTTTTTTTTTCCCAAGCCTTAATAGTATCTGATTTTTTTTGTTGTTGTTTCAAGATTTAATTACTGAACCTGTCATTTTGTGACTCTACTTCCATCCCTCCGAATAAACAGTAGGGGGTTTATCTGATACCCTCATGGATACAGCTTTATGCTAAGAGCAGTGTTTGGTGCACAGTCTGTGCAAATATAATAGACGTGTTGGGGGAAAGAGGAAAATAAAGTGATCGCTGCATGCTCACTACCAGTGATCACGCTGCCAAGCCCAGAACCATTAGCAGCTTCTGAGTCAACAGCAACGACTAGAAAGGTTTAGCAGGCTTGAAAATGTTTCTCCCGCCCTGTCTGTCGTTTAGAATCACCCGTTAGGACTGACTTAGTCTTAGGTTCAGAGCTTGGCCCCATTTTATGATTTCATTCATGGCAGGGGATGGTGGATCCAAATTAAGTACCTATCAAATCAGTCTTTACCTGGAAGAAAGATCCTCAGAAGATGGTTATAAAATCTGAGAGACATCATGATCCGGGGGGGAGAGAAACCCCCACTATAATTTTCATTTCAACATTTTCCCTTTTCAGTGTGAAAGGGAAGACCATTGGTAATGACAGTAAGGCAACAGGTAGGAAGCCAGGACTATTGCAGGCACCATGGAAGGTGCCCCTAGGGCAAT
The DNA here is from genome assembly GCF_000754665.1 of Bison bison bison. Taxonomy (NCBI): domain Eukaryota; kingdom Metazoa; phylum Chordata; class Mammalia; order Artiodactyla; family Bovidae; genus Bison; species Bison bison. Next base: position 3,022,321 of record NW_011495078.1, on the reverse strand, counting down.
TAAAAACACTATTCCCAGGCAGCGTCAGTGGTAAAGAACCCACCTGCCAAGGCAGACGTAAGAGATCTGAGTTCCATCCCTGGGTTGGGAAGATCCCCTAGAGGAGGGCGTGGCAACATGCTCCAGTATTCTTGCCTGGAGAATCCCATGGATAGAAGAGCCTGGCAGGCTACAGTCCATAGGGTTGCAAAGTCAGACATGACTGAAGCGACTGAGCACGCATGCACAAGCAAGGAAAAGAAAGACGAGGGTATGGTGAAACATCTTGAAATAATGTTACCATGAAACAGCTAGTGGAAAAATAAACTCATGCGGAGCACACAGGTGGAACCACGCTGTAAAAAGATGGAGTAAGGGCCGAAACCAAGGAGCAGCCAGCAATGGGAGAGGAAACCCCCCTGGAAACGGGCTACCGCTGCAACCACAGGGCAGAAAAACAAACAAGTGCACACGTCGTCCCGGTAGAAAGGACAACAGGTTCCGAGTAATTTATTCCCACCGCCTAGAGCATCATCTTGGCGTGAAGGGCTCGTACATTTCTACAAACAACAGCGGGGATGACAACCCTGACACGCTGTGCACAGAACCGTCTTTCCAGACATTAATCCTCGGTTCATCTTGAGACAATATTAGGCGGCAATTTGTTTTCTGATTGTTTACTCAAGTCAGCTCAGATAGAAAGCCACAGACAGCTTCCAAAGGTATGGATCATCGTCCGATGAGAGGCGAAGTCACATAAACAAGGAATCGATGATGAACGATAGGAAATTACAAAGCAAACAGAGAGGCCAGATGGCAACGTGCACGCAGCCACGGCAGGGGAGGGGCAGGCAGTGAGCATCCGATCCTGAGCCCTTGGATCTACTGATTTTTTTTCCCCCTCCTGACACAGGAAAACCGAAGGGAGGCAAAGGGAAGGACTCCAACAGATTTTTTTGTGTGTTTTCAAATTTGATTTGGTTAAATCCATCAGGGCCACTCCACTTAGTGTACAGGTCAGCAGGTAGGTCTTTCATTCAATCACCACATTATACCTGCATCGCCTCCTTTATGCCGTGGGAAATAGTGGTCACGAGAATCCCTCAAGGGGTCCCCTGGGGGTTCAGCAGGAAAGAACCCGCCTGCAATGCAGGAGATGTGGGTTCCATCCCTTGGTTGGGAAGATTCCCATGGAGAAGGGAATGGCAACCCACTCCAGTATTCTTGCCTGGAGAATCCCATGGACAGAGGAGCCTGGTAGGCTACAGTCCATGGGGTTGCAAAAGTTGGACGCGACTGAGAGAATAAAGAGAAACAACAATAAGATATTCAATGCAATGCAGGGATAGTTTCCTTAAAAGAGTCATCTTAACAATCATACTCTCTGCCCTGGTCTACCACAAATGTTTAAGATATTATTTTTATTCCCCAAGTTTAATTCTGGGCTGAATTTCTTGGATATGTTCCTCTGAAATGACTAAACCCTGATGATACTGGGTCACTTTAGGTTTCTAAATATATTCTTATTATTTTCATCCTTATTTTATTATCTCCTAAAGGCTTTGGAAAGAATAAACATCATTCTGAGAAAATAAAGATAAGTCATCAAAGCAGGCGACTCAGAGCTAAAGCGGGGGCTTTACGGATAGCATACACGTCCCACGATGTTTTCTCTTTTTTCCGAATCTCCGCACAGAATCTTGTGGCTTGGCCTTCCAGGGTTACTCAGCACAGAGACAGAGAACAACAGACTGACTCCAGAGAGCCCCGAGGGGTTGTACGCCCCATGGAAGGGACGGCACTTAACGACACTGAAGGGAAACCGTTCTGCCAGCAAGTATCAAGAGACGCCTCGGAGACGCCCTGAACCTCACTTTACCCACCTTCAGGGGTTGCACTTGATCTTCAAGGAGCTCGGCAACACTGAAATCCATTATTAGTCAGTGCCTCTGGAAGTTGTGGGAAAGTGCATTTTCCTAGAAAAGATTCACAAACGAACCATGCGTGAGCCTGGAATCATCATATTGAGATAAGATCAGACAGGACACAGCGAAACAGAACATAGAGTCACACGTCTAAAACCTGTGGGCTCCCCAAGTGGGGTTAGCGGTAAAGAATCTGCCTGCAATGCCGGAGATGCAGGTTCGATCCCGGGGTCGGGAAGACCCCTGGAGGAGGGCATAGCAACCCACTCCAGTATTGCCTGGAATATCCCATGGGCAGAGGAGCCTGGTGGGCTACAGTCCATGGGGTCGCAGAGTCAGACGCGACTTCGCGACTGAACAACTAAAGGCCTGACCGATCCAGCCCAAACTGTCTCTCTGATAAATGTTTTAACACCGCACTTTTGGCCCGCCCCGTTCACCTCTGAATGAACTGTTCAGGTGTCTCTGGGGAAGAAAGGAAGATGTGGACCAGAACTCGGCCCCTGGGACCCCTCTGGCACCTCACTTGGAAGACCGTTTCTCTGAAAGTGATGCTGATGAGACAGCCTCCCCGGCCGCATTGCCGTCAGGCTCAGAGCTTTGTCTTATGCTTTCCTAAGCTCTCTTCCCACAAACGCATTAAGAGGCAATTGCTGCTTCCTGGCCTCAGTCACTTAAAGAGGGGGAGGCTAAGGTTACCGAGCGTTTGTGTGATGCACTCTGGGTGCCCAGAAGCACAGCGCAGTGGGCATGATGAGCGGGTCTTTGAAACACACAGTCAGTCAGGCTGACGCCTGCCATCAGATCCCGAACACCCCCGCCCCGCCTTCATCCTCTGCTCCCCCTCGTCTTCCTCCTCCTCTGGGGCGGAGCCTGGCATCTATCTGCCGAAACGTGCTTTCTCTTCTCCTGACGTGAATATTCTAAACAAACCCATGTATTACATCAATCCAATCAATATACTCTGAGTCTCCTGACCATCAAAGTTATGGAAATGTATTTCATACCTCTTCCGTGTTCAGCTAAAAATCAATAAAAATCCATTATCTAATATTTCAAAGGCTACGCACCACAGAGACAATTAGAAATAAATCTCTCCAAAGGAAAAAATTAAACTGTCTCACACGATTGCTAATTATTGACATTTACTTCTTATAATCTCATACCTGGTGGGCAATTATTGGTAATTAAGTGCATAGTAGATCAGTCTCAAAGGAAAAAAAATGTTAAATAGCGAGACAGAGACATTCCGTCTGTGTTACTTACTGGTTTTTTCAGTGAATCTTCAGATTTTAAGAGATACACACCAGTTCAAGATTATCAGCGACTGTTTCTAAACATTGATTTCGTTTCAAAAGGTGTAACTAGGCATCACAGATAGCTAACGTTAATTAAGGAAAATAAAATACCAATGACAACAGCCTGGAACTATGCCACACGGAGACAAGAAGGGACACAAAGCTGCCGAGCTCCTTGAAGAGCACCCAACACAACGTACTCGGTGAAACTGAGAATCTCAAGGAAAAGGTTGAGATCAGATGACCTGCTTACTGGGAAGAAGAAATTCTTAAGCCGAGAGTGGTTAAAAATGGATGTTTGTTTCTTTAAAGTTCCCACCCTACCCAAAGAGATGGCTGCATAGTGTAAGCGTTTTACTTATAAACCTTACAGACATGTTTCAAAAATGAAGAAACGGAGGCACGGAGACTGAATGGTTTGGGGTTAGGCTAATGTCAGGTAGCAGTCAGAGTCACCATGCCAGCCCTGTGTGACCCCCAAGACTTAGGCTTTTCAATCTCTTTGGGGATGGCCTTCCTGTCCAACAATTCTGTCTGAAATGTAGTTGCATTTCCATATCATTTATTATTGCCTTAGGCCTGAGATGCTTTAAATATGGGACAGCTGCTCAGGAAACTTATGGTGTGACCTGAAATTCATAATAAGGGGTCATATTTGGCCCCTTAATGGTTTCCAAACCTAGTTGCTTATGGTCTTAAACATGTATTGAGAATCCCTGAGATGGTTGGATGGTATCACTACTCAATGTACATGAATCTGAGCAAACTCTGGGACATAGTGAAGGACAGGGAAGCCTGGCATGCTGCAGTTGATGGGGTTGCAAGGAGTTGGACATGACTTAATGACTGAGCAGCAACAACATCCATTCATTCACTCAATATGTATCTACTGAGTATCAACTATGTGCCAGGCACTATGAAGAAGGCTGGAAACAGCACAGTGAATTATTAAAAAAAAAATCTGCCTTTAAAGAGCTCTAGATGGGGAGTAGAGAAGTGGCTGCAGGGAATTATCTGGGCGTGATAAACCCTGGAGAGGGTCCCAACTCTGCTCAGACAAGTCTTTTTGGAGGAGGGACAATAGGTCTGAATTCTGAAATAAGAAGTGGGAGTTTGTCAAGCAGGGCATTCTGGGGAAAGGGCTGCATTCACTGAAAACGTGGGTTTGAAAACATGAGGCTCATTATAGAAACAGCAAGTAATTTAGTAACCTGACGGCTCAGGAAGTCCAGTGTGAGGAGAGGAGATTGCAGAGGCTGAAATTCGCTGACTGGACCACGACGTCTGAATTCATCTAGGGGCAATCTGGGGCCATCGAGAGACCTGACAGAGAGGAATGGTGTGATCAGAGGTGGTTTCTTAAAGGAGTCACTCTGGAGGAAATAAGTTGCTAGCAAATGAAGATGAGCCCGAAGTCTAGGAAACCAATCTAGAGGCCCCTTGCAATGGTGACGGGAGAAAGCCCTGTAGTCAGTGGACAGGCAGGAATTGATGGCGTTGCTGAGGGCGGATGTAGAAGGACGGTGAGGTTTCGCGTCAAAGTCCCCCCACCGGACAGCAGCTTCAGCGAGTGGAGATGAGAACACCGCCTAGAAAGAGGTTGGGTGAGGCAGGTGAATGCCGCTTTGAAATTGGAGTCTCAGGGGTTCTTGTGATGTGCCGAAGGGATTCCACCGAGGGGCTGGACAGTGTGGGAGGCTGGCTGACCATTCAGGCGTTATCGAGACAGTCAGGGTACAGAGAGTCAGTTGACTGTGCTGGGATCAGGGGCATAAGATGTGGGGCCCCAGAGATGGATCCCGAGAGCAGTAAGCCTGGGACTGCCCGAAAGCGTCGAGTGAAAAGGAGAAGGGAAAGAAGCAGCCTGGAAACCAGGGGAGGAGGGCGGGAGGAGGATGCTTTCTCTGCAGCCCAGCAACACACAATCTCTGTTTAAAATAAGTACTCCTAAGATTTCTAAATTAACATGGTCTATTGTCTAAAACTTCAGTCAGTTAGTTCAGTCGCTCAGTCGTGTTTGACTCTTTGCGACCCCATGAATCTCAGCACACCAGGCCTCCTTGTCCATCACCAACTCCCAGAGTTCACTCAGACTCATGTCCATCGAGTCAGTGATGCCATCCAGCCATCTCATCCTCTGTCATCCCCTTCTCCTCCTGCC
>NW_011495078.1:3016332-3016587 GCF_000754665.1 Bison bison bison | reverse complement strand
CTCTTCACTTTCTGCCATAAGGGTGGTGTCATCTGCATATCTGAAGTTATTGATATTTCTCCCAGCAATCTTGATTCCAGCTTGTGCTTCTTCCAGCCCAATGTTTCTCATGATGTACTCTGCATAGAAGTTAAATAAGCAGGGTGACAATATACAGCCTTGACGAACTCCTTTTCCTGTTTGGATCCAGTCTGTTGTTCCATGTCCAGTTCTAACTGTTGGTTCCTGACCTGCATACAGATTTCTCAAGAGGCA
>NW_011495078.1:3008098-3016066 GCF_000754665.1 Bison bison bison | reverse complement strand
ACAGTCAAAGTCTTTGGCATAGTCAATAAAGCAGAAATAGATGTTTTTCTGGAACTCTCTTGCTTTTTCGACGATCCAGGATGTTGGCAATTTGATCTTTGGTTCCTCTGCCTTTTCTAAAACCAGCTTGAACATCTGGAAGTTCACAGTTCACATATTGCTGAAGCCTGGCTTGGAGAATTTTGAGCATTTCTTTACTAGCGTGTGAGATGAGTGCAATTGTGCGGTAGTTTGAGCATTCTTTGGCATTGCCTTTTTTTGATATTGGAATGAAAACTGCCCTTTTCCAGTCCTGTGGCCACTGCTGAGTTTTCCAAATTTGCTGGCATATTGAGTGCAGCACTTTCACAGCATTATCTTTCAGGATTTGAAATAGCTCAACTGGAATTCCATCACCTAATCTCAGTACTCCTAAGATTTTTAAATTAACACGGTCTATTGTCTAAAACTTAGAGAATATGAAACCTCATACAGAAGAAGCACAGTCTCCCTGGAGCCCTCCCCTCCCAGGATAGCCGCTTTCGCACTTTTCCACGCGTCTCTCAATTAGATGATCCCTTAAACTAGTACAGGCTTCCCTGGTGGCTCGGTGGTAGAGAATCCACCTGCTAATGCAGGAGATGCAGATTTGATCCCCGGGATTGGGAAGATCCCCTGGAGGAGGAAATGACAATACACTGCCATATTCTTGCTGGGGGATTTCCATGGACAGAGGAGCCTGGTGGGCTTCAGTCTGTGGGGTCACAAAAGAGTTAGACACGACTTAGCAACTAAACAACAAAACAGCAACTCAAACTAGTAGAGACCTTGAAAAAAACCTGAAATATCCAAGTTGGGAAGGATTTGCTTTTTTGTTTTTTGTGCTTGATGACTGACTTTGACATACAATGCTAAACACTATAGTTTTTGAGAAAATGCATTTATTATTTTAGTGCTCAATGTAGAGAATTGAGAAATCTTTCCATGTAGAAAGCTACATGGTAGATAAATTGTTTCTTATCTGTAGAAAATGATTTTGACAGTGGATATTTTTCTACTCAAATTCTTTAAAATATCCTTCTTAAAGACATGAACATCAAAAATAGAGTTTAAAGTTTGTAGACTGAGATTTAAAGAAACCAATTTTTCAGCTTTTCTGAGTCAGGTATAATCATTCTGTACTTTTCAAACTGGTATCTGAGGGCTCAATTTCTGTCCAACAGCTTTTTCTCGTGACTTGTGGAGCACAGCTGTTGTTGGGGATCTTCCGCTGTTTTCACCACTCTGTTTCTGTCTGTGCCCACCCTTTTCACCACTCTGTGTTTCTGTCCCTCCCCACTCTAATAACCTACCTCTAGGCGTTTCTTTTGCGAGGACAATTTTAGACCACACATCAGGCATGAAATGAAGCGCTGGTCCACACGTCCAGCCTGCAGAACAGACTAAAGTAGACTCTGGGCTGCTGGTAGCCACCTGCAGCTCAGGGAGCCGTTGGTGTGTTTGTGCAAATCCTCAGCTTGTCCCTGGCTGGACTCTGGAGGGCGAGGTGACCAAGGACAAACACAGACCTGGTGGGCAGGCCACCAGCCCAAAGGCCAGGAGACGACGCTGCCATGTGGGGCAGGCGTGGAGGCGGAGCCTGTTCCTGGGGACCAAGTTGAAGCCGCTTCCTGGGCACGTGGGGCGCACCCTCTGCTCCCCTTCCCCCAGGTCACCTCCTCCAGGACCTGGCGAGGCTTCCCTCCTGGTGGGCTCAAGTCTGCACGCCCACCACCTCATCTCAAAGGCAGCATCCTGTTCCTCTGTGCTCTGCATCACAGAACTTGTGCTTGCCTGGCGATGAAATTGTTCACTGACTTCAGGACTTCTGGGGGGAGAAGGCCACCTTCCACCAAAAGCCACCGCTGGGGGCCTCCTGTCCCTGGACACAGAGCTGCAAGATGGCATGATGCCAGCTCTGTTCTTGGCCACAGCTTCTTTGACCAAGTGCATCCACTGGGATACATCAGGAAAGATTTCCTGCAGGAAGCTTTCAGCAGAAGCACTTGCCCGTGAAGACTCAAAATTGCACCTGGAAATCACAGTTCTTATCTTCTGAAATCTGACGATATATCAGGTGAGCATCTTCGGGACTCTGGCTGAGCCCACGGCCTTACTTCAGGCAGTGTTTCTCAAAGCTTGTCATCTCTGGACTAAGGAGATGAACGGCACTGGTCTGTAAGCAGAGGAAGCCATTTCCATCATTTAAAGGGACCAATCAGAATAAACTCTGAGATACACTGTGACTTTTTTCTCCATGTACAAAGCAGCACACTTAAGTTATTTAAAGCCAAGTACATTTTACTGTGCTCTTAAAGCAGAAAAATATGCAAAAAGGGACTAAACTGCCATTCTCTCTGATCTTCAGTAAGGGGTCTGTTTAAGACAAAGTAAGACTTTAAGGATTAAATGTACCCAAATTCACACAAACTTTCTTTTGGGTCTCCTAACATTAAATAGTGATTTGGAATGATAAATGGGTGCCTGTGTCCCAGGAAAACCAGGGGACTTCCACAAGGAAGCTAAGTCATCGTCTTTTATGGCTGGGAACCAGGTGAAAAATGAGGAGAAGAGTTTTTTTTTTAAGTGTGCAATTTACCACATTAAGGTTTAAAAACATGCACATTCCAAATGATAGGGATTTTGAACCATTGTTTTTTCCTTCCGAACACAAAATCCAAGTAAATGTTAGATGTTAACGATACCATGGCTGAAATTCTGAGTTTGAAAACTGATTTTTAAAATAAAATAGTGAGACCGAATTGTGTTTTTCCATTAGCACCAATCTGGGGCTCAAAATAAGTTTCTGTGTGCACTCACAGCATTTACAGATCCATGTGGATTGCTATCGCCCTGGGCTCGTGTCTGAATGTGCGTCCAAGAACGTGAGCCTCATGCCGAGAACCACACACACAGACACACACACACAGAGACACACACGCGCGCGCGCGCGGCTGTCTCCCTGGCAGTCTTGTTAATTACCCTGAGGACGCAGCCTCACACCAGGGCATCACAGTGCTCTGGGCACTACACGGACTGTCTGGCCTGTGGAGACCTTTCTGTCTGGGACAGTACCATTCTGTCTAGACAGGGAGAGAACACATATTTTGGTTGTTTTTCCCAACACCAGAAGCGGCCTCCTATAACCCTCGACTGAGACGTCTTTAAAAAAAAAAAAAACGTTTAAATTCCAAAAGCGCTTGTGGCTGCAATGAAGCGAGGGTCGCCGCGGGATTCCGTGTGCCCTGTGCGTCCCTTGCTTTTGCAGAGCACTTGGCTTTGCCCGCCAGGGAGCGGCAGGCTGCCTGCAAAGCCTCCCGCAGCACCGCTGTTATCTGTGAAAGAGCCTTTTGCTTGCAGGCGATGAGCGCAGTCTTCCTTGTTGGGTGGGAGAGTGAGCCTGATTATCCAAAAAAGACAGAGGCAAAGTAAAGCACGGTGGCTTTAACACAGTTCGAGGTGCCCAGTTCCCAAGTAGGCCTGGCTGTAAATACACCAGCTTTAACCTTAAAAGTCAAAACCTTAAATGTGCCCCGTGATTCCAAAAACCATGAAACACCAAATAGAAATATTATAATCCACACGAAGCTTATGGCTCTGCAGTACTAACCCAGCCATTCAAAGTGCCTTCTCCTATTTAATGAAGGGAATTAGCTCCACAAGAGTTTATACGCTGTGCACTCCCTATATTGTGTATGCATTCTTTCTGGCATGTGTTATTCTACTTGCTATAATGAAATCTTCAAAGAACCAAAACGCCCCATGGCTAACAGACTTTCCAGATCAGACACCGTGGGACGAATAACTTGCCCTTTTTTTTTTTTTTTTTGACTGTTCAGAGTGAAAGAGTTTTTATTTTAGTTTTCATGGTACTTAGACAAAAATTCAGAACTCGGAACTTTTTAAAGGATCTCTCAGGAAAAAGAAACTATGGCCTGTTCCCTTTGAACTCATCATAGATTCCTATTTCAAAGAACTAACTAATATTCCCCAAAAGGTACATTTTGAAGAGATATTTCGCATAAGACATCTTACTATAGCTCCTAGTGAGCTAAAAATAAAACCTACTCCATAGAACTCATTTATTGTTCTTAGAAGATACATTTTAAAGAGAAGTCTTTTCTTTTTCACTTAGAAAAAAGAGCCAACTAACTCCCTTTATGTCAGGAAAGGATAAGAACGTGTAGCCCAGTAGGATCTAGGGTATCTAATTCCTTCTCTACTTTTGCAAAATTAATTTAAAAAAATCACCATGTGGGTGCATTTTAAGGCCCTGACCTGCTCCTCGGTTGTGAGGAGGATGCCTGCTGCTGTCCTCTCCAATTACCCATCTTCTTAGCTAGTCTTTCTCACATATATATGTGAATCACTACAGGTTTGACCAGCTTCTTAAGTATTTTATACTAGCAGATGCCAACGTGAAGTCATTTGCTTTTTTTTACTCCCATCTGACCGATAATAATGCAGAGAGATATCCCAGGATTATGCAACCTGTTTGAAAGAACAGGAAAGATTGTAACTTTTTTGTTCACATCCTAAATTTATACATCCTTGTTTCTGTCTAATCTGGATAATAAGCATGGAACAACAGACTGGTTCCAAATAGGAAAAGGAGTATGTCAAGGCTGTATATTATCACCCTGCTTATTTAACTTATATGCAGAGTACATCATGAGAAATGCTGGGCTGGAAGAAACACAAGCTGGAATCAAGATTGCTGGGAGAAAACTCAATAACCTCAGATATGCAGATGACACCACCCTTATGGCAGAAAGTGAAGAGGAACTAAAAAGCCTCTTGATGAAAGTGAAAGAGGAGAGTGAAAAAGTTGGCTTAAAGTTCAACATTCAGAAAACTAAGATCATGGCATCCAGTCCCATCACTTCATGGGAAATAGACAGGGAAACAGTGGAAACAGTGTCAGACTTTATTTTTCTGGGCTCCAAAATCACTGCAGATGGTGACTGCAGCCATGAAATTAAAAGACGCTTACTCCTTGGAAGGAAAGTTATGACCAACCTAGATAGCATATTCAAAAGCAGAGACATTACTTTGCCAACAAAAGTCCGTCTAGTCAAGGCTATGGTTTTTCCTGTGGTCATGTATGGATGTGAGAGTTGGACTGTGAAGAAAGCTGAGCGCCGAAGAATTGATGCTTTTGAACTGTGGTGTTGGAGAAGACTCTTGAGAGTCCCTTGGACTGCAAGGAGATCCAACCAGTTCATTCTAAAGGATAGCAGTCCTGGGTGTTCACTGGAAGGACTGCTGCTAAAGCTGAAACTCCAGTCCTTTGGCCACCTCATGCAAAGAGTTGACTCATTGGAAAAGACTCTGATGCTGGGAGGGATTGGGGGCTGGAGGAGAAGGGGACGACAGAGGATAAGATGGCTGGATGGCATCAACAACTTGATGCACATGAGTTTGAGTGAACTCCGGGAGTTGGTGATGGACAGGGAGGCCTGGCGTGCTGCGATTCATGGGGTCGCAAAGAGTCAGACACGATTCAGTGACTGAACTGAACTGAACTGAAAAAGTATTCTTGTCCTGACTTGTTCTTTGCACTTTGCTGGCATTTCATTGCTTGCTTGTGTGTGTGTGTGTGTGTGTGTGTGTGTGAAAGGATGGGACATGGGGTACGAAGGCAGGGAAGTAAAGCTGGAGACTATTTAACAGCACTTGCTGGCCAGTTTTTCCAAGAAGCAAATTCTTGGCTAGTCATTGTCATTTGGTCTAACAAAATGACATCTCAGGGATACAAAACAGCTTCTTGCAGAAACTGCCTTTTAATTTGGCACCTGTTACTCTGTCTTGAAGAAAATATCAATTTAGCTGACAGTTTGGGGAAGAAACTGGATATCATCGTATTTTAAAATTCCCAATTATTTGCATGTACTCAAGCTTGGCTATCTTAGAACATGCTCAAATTAACACCATCCTGAGAGACTTAGTCAAAAAGGGAGCTCAAATTATTTGCATAAAATCAAGAAAACATTGCAAAAGGAAAAGCCTTTCCAGAATTTTCGTTTCAGGGCACCTCATCTTTTAAGCATGGCATATCCAACATAATTTTCATAGTTTACCCTGAGACTTCTTTTCCTTCTTCTGTTTTAATAATAAATTTCCAAGGAAATTGCCCTATAACTGCCACATAAGGGAGACAGATGTTCCAAAGAAAAGAGCAATTTTATTTTATAAGATATCTTTTAACATACGCGTGTGAAGTCTCGTAAATCGTCAAAGAGTAGCAACATTGAATAAAAGGTGTGGCTGCCACAGAATTCAGAAAATGTGACTCTGCAAAAAGCTAATACAGTACGATTATGTGTGCCTCTAAAGATAAAAATTTATCAGAGTTTTGAGCTTGCCTGATGGGTCAGACAGTAAAGAATTTACCTCTAATGCAGGAGACCTGGGTTTGATCCCAGGGGCAGGAAGATCCCCTGAAGAAGGAGATGGCAGCCCACTCCAGCATCCTTGCCTGGAGAATCCCATGGACAGAGGAGCCTGGTGGGCTACAGTCCATGGATTTGGAGAGACTCAAGGCACGACTGAGCGACGAACACTTACCTTTTGAGTACCTAGGGCAATGATGGGCCACATGCCTCATTTCTCCCAAATATAACCTCTCAAACTCGGTGTTGTATCATCAAGTATGATTCTGGTCACTTGAAGAAAAAAAAAGTTTCTTTCCTTGATCATAAAAATAAAAACATTTTGGAAAAAAAATAACGGTGTAAAAGAAGCGAGAATTTCTCACAATACCATCCCTTGACTAAAACCCAGTACTAATGTGTTACGTTATTTCCAGTTCTATTTTTTCCTAGAGAAATAGGAATCGTCCGAGAAACATAAACAGGAACACGTTGGGTATCTCTCGTTTTCCCCAGTGAGACAGACAGTCACTGGAATCCCCCCAAGACACAGTTGCCTTGAAGGATCGAAGATTTTATATCAGAGATGCCCAGAAAAAAATGTAGCTTCTGACATTCAGAATGGAAGACCAGAAGACATTGCTGAGAAAGACTCGGATTTGCTTGTTTTCATCTCAGGCTCAGAGGGGTCAGTGAATCCCTCTTCACAAGTTCACCAGGAGTTTTCACCATCGTTCCGCCCTGAGACGGGGTTTGCTAACTCCCGGCTTGTCCTCCTCTGACAGGTCAAGTGCCAGCCTTGGTGGATTGGGGCTCAGGTTTACAGTGGAGCCCCTGAGCTCCAGATGAACAGGAATTTTCTGGTGAGGTCCGAGGGGAAAGAAATGGAAGATCAAAAGATCCAAGAGCTGCGGTTGCCAAGTGGGGAGGCGAGGACTGGGAGCCTGGGTTTAGCAGAAGCGAACTGTCACACACAAGACGGACAGACAACAAGGGCCTGCTGTAGAGCCCAGGGAGCTGCGGTCAGTATCCTGTGATTAACCGGAAAGGGAAAGGAAGATGGGAAAGGATGCGTGCCTGTATAATTGAGTCACTTTGTTGCACAGCAGAAATTAACACATTGTAAATCTACTATGCTTCAACATTTTTAAAATGGAGAGAATCAAACAGCTGCGAAGTAGGGACACCCGTTGTCCGCCTTTCTCCGTCCCACTCTCTGCCTGGAGGCTCATCAAGGGTGACCCGGATGGACCCCGTCAGAGCGCTTCCTCGCCCACGGAGTCAGCAGTGAGATAGTGGGGAGGGCGAGGCGGCTCTCTGCTCCGTGAGTCCTGCCTGCCCACCTCTGACGGCTGAGGACCATCCACCCTGACCACGGCTCCTACTGGCACCGTGGGCTGCTTTATGGGCCCTGGTGTTGCAACTCAGCAGAAGACCTGTTTACTAATGAAACAGATCTGAACATTTTCAACTTATTTTTTATCTTTGGATGAGTGTTCTTTTGAGGCTCTCAGACTGGTTTAGGATTTCTCTGTATATAACACCTCTTCCACCCAGCTCCCAAATACCATGCCATCAA
>NW_011495078.1:2995470-3007998 GCF_000754665.1 Bison bison bison | reverse complement strand
TAGACACAATTTTTGATGCTTCAGTGACAGTCTGGATGTAAATTTACTGCATTTATATAAAAATGAAAATACTGTTATGAAAATGTTTGAAATATGTTTTTCGAGAACAACTCTGACTATTTCTTTAAGAAAATAATACAGAAGAGTGAAGTGGAGAAATGCTGAAACAGTGTTAAGTGTCTTAAAGGAGATCAATAAACTATTTTCAAAAAGGTATTATGTTTTCATTTCCTTTTTAATTTTTTATTTGCTGAATTTTAAAAGTTGGAAAAATGCTTTAAAGAATTCCTGTATATCTTTCATCCCAATTCTTCTTATGATAATAGCTTTAAAAAATAGGAAAAAAAGAGCACTGCTATAATACTGTTATGTAACTTACATATTTCATTCAAATTTCACCAGTTGTTACACTGATGTCCATTTTCTGGTCCAGGATAAAATTTAAGAAAGCAAGTCGGTTGCATTGCCATGTTTTGTTAATTTCCTTTAATCTGGATCTTTCCTGGGTCTGTCCTCAGAGGTCTTGACACTTGGGAGGAATAGTGCTCAGTTATTTTTCTAATATTCCTCTATTTTGGTGTGACTGGCATTTCCCCATAATGGCATTTCAGTTTTGAATTCTAAACAGAGGAGATACTATGTGCTCCGTGCATCACACCTAGAAACATGTCTACTTGCTCCGTTGCTGATGGTAACTTTGATCATTTGGTAATGTGGCTTCTGCCTGGTTTCTCCACTGTTGGAAAAAAAAAAACCTGTCTTCGCAGTAAAACCCCAATTATTACAAGTAGAAGGAAAGTTAGAAATAGAAAGTCACCATTTGGTAGACCCCACTGGGACTTCCCTGGTGGCTCAGGCGGTGAAGAGTGTGCCTGCAATTCAGGAGACCTGAGTTCAATTCCTGGGTCAGGAGGATCTCCTGGAGAAGGGAATGGCAACCCACTCCAGTGTTCTCGCCTGGAGAATCCCATGGACAGAGGAGCCTGGCGGGCTCCATGGGGTCACAAAGACTGGGACATGACTGAGTCATTAATGCAGCATGCTACTGAATAGGTGCTGACGTCTGGGAGGTTTCTCCACCAGTGGAGATGTCTGACCTTTCAGCAAAATCCCAGTTAATAATTACAGGCGGAGAAAATGAAGAATGAAGAAATTCTCCATTTGACAAGCACCACAGCAGACACCGTTTCAAGCAAAAATCATGGCTGGACCTTAAAAGTGGTTCCCAAAATGTGATGAGAATTGAGTTATTTCCATAATCTCAAATTATCTCTCTATGTGATACTTATTGATCACAAAGGGGGATAATAGTAACTTTAGAGTGGAAAGCACAGCAAATCATAGCATATGTTTGTACATGTCCTCAGGGGAAAACAATCTTATTAACATGATAGAAAAGTTGCTCATTTGAAAGCAAAGGTAAGATGGCTTCACATATATTGGTTCTCAGCTTTTCCTTAACACATTGCTGGTTCACATTCTTTGCCAACTTCCCTTCTAGGTGCATTACTGTCTCATCTATTGATTTATACCCTGTTTTTCTGCATAACGGACATTAATCTAATGTTTGCTGTGTTTGCTGCAGTTCTTCCTAGGTTGTTGCTGCCTTTTAATATTATTTATGCTGATTTGCGGAACAGAGGAGCTTTTTATGTAGCTGACGGTATTGATTAACCATCACGCTCTCTTCCGTTGCTTTGACTGTAAAATTCTTGACCGTCTTCAGAACAGAGAAGTATTTCCCCTGCGTTTTGCACCATATGTAAAGATAGACTCTGACCCGGTTTTGTTTTTGTTTTCTCAACAGATAATACATTGTTTCAGAAAACTGTAATCCTCCTGTTTTTCATAACCTCATGATGCTATTATTATTATTTACTGCTTTTGCAATATGTCCCTGTGTTTCTTTTATTTTTTTGGCCACACTGCATGGCATGCGTGATCTTAGCTGCCCACTGCATCCCACTCCCCCCACCGGGGATCTAACTCTGGCCTCCTGCAGTGGAAATGTGCAGTTTTAACTCTTGGACCGCCAGGAAAGCCATGATGCCATCGTGTTTCTTATTCATCTATTTCATCCACTGAGCCCTTCTCCAGGACCAAAGTGACTTTTCTATCAGAGCTTTGTGTCTAGGCAAAAATGCTTCTCGCTACTTTATTTCAAAATTTTACTGTTCAATTTCACGTGGCTGATCTTCTTGATCATTTTCAGATTCACTTTGCCTATAACCCCAGCCCAAATTTTCCATAGGGAATTTTGTTTGCAATTGCCCTAAACCAACAATTTTTGAGAATAAAAGATAAGGTATTCAGCTTTCTGAATTTTCAGCTCTTATTAATTTAAGTTGTTTGATGTCTCTTTCTGGGGAAATGGTATTTTATTGATTGACTTTTAATTGGAAGATAATTGCTCTACAATGTCGTGCTGGTTCCTGCCGTACACAAATCAGCCACAGGTATACATATGTCCCCTATTCTTGACCCTGCCTCCCGCCTCCCACCTCATCCCACCCCTCTAGGTTCCCTGAGTCACACGGCGAATGACACTGCAAATTTTAACTGTTATGTTCATATGAATTACATACATATGAATCCATATGCAAATCAAAGAGTGAAACCCACGTCTTTCTCTATCCATTCACTACTTGAATGAAACTACACGTATTTTTTAAGTGTTTATCACGTGATATTTTAGCATAACTTTCTCCCAAATGATCACAGTAATTTCCAGATTATTTGTTGATAGGTGAGGAATTGTTTCCACGATCTTTTGACACTGCAGTCATCAGATCAGGGGCGACCCAGTCTGTTGTGACGCGACAGGACTGACTGCAGCAAACTCTCCCACTGACACCTCCAGTCCCTGGACAGTCATTAGAGTCCTTGCAGCCTCAGCAAGCAGAGAATTTACACTCACCCACGTTATTCATCTCACTGCTCAAGCCTTACTCCCTCAGACTTTTTTTCACAGTGATTATACTCAAAGTATTTTCTAGCCTCAGTTATACAGTCTGAGGTTTGCATAGAACATTCAATATCTCAGTTAGCCAAGTCAACAGACACTGTTTATCAGCATGCTCCATCCATTCATTGACTTAATTTTATTAATAGATCACTCTCAATCCAAAGAGATTTGCAGAAATAGATCGGCCTTGATGGCTGAAAACACTTCTTTATTGTTAAGTCAAAGAGAATAACTTGAATGCTTTTGGATGGCTATTAACAGAAAGAAATGGTTTTACTGCTTTAAAGAAAAAAAAAAGAGAGTAACATCTTTTTCATAAGGAGTTTTAACAAAGTCAAATATGAAAAAGAATGATTAATATTTTCTGACGTTTAACTGTTTCTACATTCAACTGCTATTAAAGTGAGTATAAAAATTGTGATGCAATCTTCAAATTAGTTTTACAACTTTAAACCTAACATACTATCAACACTGAATTATCTTCCAGTTTTCCTTGTTTAAATCCCACTTGTCTCAGATGCATTATTGAATTTTCTCTAGCGCTTATTTGGCACATCATACAAATATGAGATTTATCTGGAGCAGCAAACAGGAGCCTGACAATTTGCACCTTTTATAACACATTCAGAATAGTGATCTTATCATGACTTTGATGTCACCAAATTTAAAAGTGTATGTTTCTAAATTTTGGCTGAAACTTCAGATTGTCTCTATTACTTTGTCTGGATAACATCTATACAAAATCCAATAAGTTTTTATTGTAAGCCTCTTTATTTTTTCCATGTACGAGGAACAAGGTTTGATTTTTTTTTTCCGATAACATCACTTACAGCTCCCAAGATCACTAGAAAACATCACTAAGTTCAAAAATATTGAATTTCACATGAAATTATTAAAAGAGCTTTTGGTGAAACCTTGCCATCAATAATGATTGAAATTTTACTGCCTTGATTTTTATGATTTTCAAAAAACTTACTGTCTTATTTGGAAAGATCAAAGTTTTGTGCTAACAGGGTCCATCGCTCTAATTTTCAATGAAACACTCTTATTGATGCTAATCTTTTTTAAAGTTCTACTTAATATTTAGTGTCTAAAGCACACAATCATTTCTAACTATTAAATAGTGCTAAGAATTCTGGTAGTTCACTCTATTTTTGTTTGCTTCAACATTTTTTTGATAAAAACTTTCAGGAGTTTTGATTCTTCAAATGCATTATAGTATCAAAATGCATCATGGTGTTATCTTAGTTAATCCTTGTTTAGGTGTTTTGCTTTACGGGAAGATTTTTACCAGCAGATAAGCATGAAGGAAGGAGAAGGCAATGGCACCCCACTCCAGTATTCTTGCTTGAAAAATCCCATGGATGGAGGAGCCTGGAAGGTTGCAGTCCATGGGGTCCCTGAGAGTTGGACACGACTGAGCAACTTCACTTTCACTTTTCACTTTCATGCATTGGAGAAGGAAATGGCAACCCGCTCTAGTATTCTTGCCTGGAAAATCCCAAGGATGGGCCATCCTGGTGGGCTGCCATCTATGGGGTCGCAGAGAGTCGGACACGACTGAAGTGACTCAGCAGCAGCAGCAAGAATGAAGGAAAACATTGCCCCTCACATCTCCTGTGGGTTTGTATGTGGGTTCATGAGGTGGATGCTATTTGGATTTATTTCTAGTGAATCAACTCCAGAAAGAAAAACTATTACACAATTCATTAGTTATTAAACCACTTAGATTCCCAGGTGGCGCTAGAGGTAAAGAACCCGCCTGCCAATGCAGGAGACAGAAGAGGTTCGGGTTCGATCCCTGGGTCCAGGAAGATCCCCTGGAGGAGGGCATGGCAACCCACTCCAGTGTTCCCACCTGGAGAATCCCATGGACTGAGGAGCCTGGCAGGCTCTAATCCATGGGATTGCAAAGAGCTGGACACGACTGAAGTGACAGCACACATACATGCACGGAACCTCAGGATCTGACGGTGGCCCTGCTCTGATACTTTGCAAAGCAGATTTATTGAGATGGAATTCACATCCCATAAGATCCACGCTTTCCAAGTGTACCTCGTGTGGTTCCTAGGACTGTCACAGAGCTGGGTAAACATCACAGCTCTCTCATTCTCCTCCCTACCCAAAGAAACCGAATTTGTAAGACCTGACTCCTCAGCGGCCCCTTCAGCTCCTGGCAACCACAAATCCACGTATGAGACTCTTAGAGGCCCCATGGACCATAGCTCACCAAGTTCCTATTCCCTTGGAATTTTGCAGGCAAGACTACTGGAGTGGGTTGCCATGCCCTCCTCCAGGGGATCTTCCCGGCCCAGGGATGGAACCTCCGTCTCCTGAACTGGCAGATGGGTTCTTCACCACTGAGTCGCATGGGAAGCCAGTACTTTCTGACTATGTATTTACCAACTCTGGACATCTCACATAAATGGAATCGTATGATAGAGGGTCTTTTGTGACTGGCTAGAGTTTTCAAGGATGTCAGTGTTGGGGCATGTATCGGCGCCTTCAGCCTTTTGTGAGCTAATATCCTCCTGCCTTTTCATAAATGCTTCCGTGGAGAGACGGTCATACAGGAGTCAGGGGTCAGTTATCGCTGACTCATCTCCGACTCGGTCTGCCGTTTGTTTCCGATCACTGACAGTGACTCGGACAATCAGAACCCTTCACCCACACACGTTAGGGCCTTGCTGACCACCAAACTCAAGGGTCAAGTCAGTGCTCTCGTTTGTCTCCTTAAAATGGATGTAAGTTGAATGATCATCCTAAACGAAGTACATCAGACAGAGAAAGATCAATACTGTGTGATACCGCTTATATGTGGAATCCAAAACAGGACAGAGATGAACTTATCTATGAAACATAAATAGAGTCACAGACGTAGAGAACACACTTGTGGTTGCCAGAGGGGATGGTAGAGGAGAGCGATGGAATGGCATCCATCCGCCATATGGCATTTATCCGCCATAACGCCATCCATTTGGGGTTAGAAGGTGCAAACGTGTATGGGATGGATCAACAAGGTCCTACGGTACCGCACAAGGAGCTATAGTCTCCTGTGATAAACTGCAGCGGAAAAGAATGTGAAAAAGAATATATATATAACTGATTCACTGCTGTACAGCAGAAATTAGCGCTGCATTGTAAATCAACCATACTTCAATCAAATAAATTCTTTAAAAATGGGTATAAGCTGGAAAGCAAAGGTAACGGGGCACCGTGATTTCTAGGCACATCTCATGTGAATGAAATTTCACCCACATACGTGTGGTGGAGGAATTGCTATTATCTTTATTCCTCAGCTGAGGAAAATGAGGCTTAGTGGGTGCTAAGGACCCATCCCACATTCAGCTAGGAAATGATGGAGCTGGCATCCAAAGCTACGAATCAGCCTCTGCCTGGGACAGAAGAGGAGGAGGCGGCAGTGCAGGAAGAGAAGGGAGGAGAAGGGCCAGGCGGAGAAGCCCAGCTCGCCGCCGACTACACTCACCCTCAGCTGTTCAGACTTCCCGAGCACTCCTGAGCCACACACACAGGCAGCCCCTCTGTCTCCTTAAACACACAAATAGCACCACTTTCGGAACAGAGGTTAATTTTCTATTTCTTCCCTGTCTCTCCACTGGTCCCAACATGACTTTCTTCTCTGTGCAGATAAATAAATGATGTTGACAAGCAGCCCAGGTAAGCAGGAGACACGCGTTGACTCCAGGGTGTTGTGTTAGAAACGAGAGCCGCACCAGGCTGAAACGCTCCGGCGTTTAAAACCCTATTCTGCAATTTACGAGTTGGTGCTTAAAAATAACAGCCCCAAAATGCCTCCAAATATGCGTGCACCAAACAGATTCTCCGCCTCTGAATTTATTGTAGAGTCATAAAAATGTACAGAAAAGGGGTTTGATGGCAAATAGTCTTATTAAACCTCGAAGCCACGCAAACAGCCAGCACACAGCACTGGGCCATGTAACGCACCCCCAGCTATAATTCTGTCAAAGAAGGCACATAAACACTCTTGATGGAATTAGAGGCTTACCAGGGATGGTAAATAGACCTTATTGTTTATAAATTTGATGCCATATTCAACTGCGAGATGGCCCTTGTGTCTGACTTATCAGAGGCAGAAGGATATATGGAATTCTTTCATTTTTCTCAGGACATGTGGAAGTAAGATGCTAAATGTCATTAAGGTGACAGGTGAACACAGCTGAGTGGAATGATCGTGATGGGGAAATTTTCTTTGAGGGAAATATACAAGTAATACAAAATTGCAAGCATTAAAAAAGATTAGCTCTGACATGGGTGGGGGGATTTTTTTTTCTTTGTCATTATTCAAAGCTGAATAGCAATAAGATTGTAAACTACAGTGCTTCATAATAGAATGAGGCCCCCTTGTATAATGAGGTTCATTATAAATGACATGCATAATTCCACTCGTGTTCTCTGTTGATTCCATCTTTTGTTGCTGAGACAGACGGCTTTAATGGGTCCAAGGAACCATCGTGCACTTTAAACACACTTAAAACTATTTTGCAAGAGTATTTTGTTTTCTTTCCTTTTTTTCAATAGGTCGAAATTTAGACAAAAACACCCATCGGAAGAGAGGGTCTTTGTGTAGAAGAAAAACGCATATCATTCAGGATATTATTCTAAAATTCTCCAGTGATGAAAGCGTGTGTGTGTGTGTGTGTGTAAAGATTGCCTGGTGAGTTAATTTCATCTGTGAGTCACCAAAATATGCAAACGACATAGGGAAATTGTTTGATTAGTGTGGATTTTCAAAGCTGAATATTTATGGCTGCCAGTCCGCCGCCACTGGCAGGGCTTAAATCTTTTGAGAAAGTCAAACAGTGAACGACGGTGCAGCCTCTGCAGAGAGATGAAAGGAAACAGCACAGTAGCAGAAGGGTAAATAAAAACAAAGACGGCGCAAGGGGGATGCACACGTGGAGACCTCAGCGACGGATTCGGGCAGAAGCCCACTGCAGACCGCCCACCGCCTGGCTCTGCCTGTCCCCTCACACACGGCTCGCCCGCAAGCCCCGAGGGGCACCAGGAAGCCCATCTCAGGGATCGGGCGTCTGGAAAAAGGTCTGCGACCTGCTCTGGGCGCCTTTCTACATTCATTTTTATTTTTTATGGAAGCATCAGTTGTTCAGTTCAGTTCAGTTGCTCAGTCGTGTCCGACTCTTTGCGACCCCATGAATCACAGCATGCCAGGCCCCCTGTCCCTCACCAACTCCCGGAGTTCACCCAGACTCACGTCCATCGAGTCAGTGGTGCCATCCAGCCATCTCATCCTCTGTCGGCCCCTTCTCCTCTTGCCCCCAATCCCTCCCAGCATCAGAGTCTTTTCCAATGAGTCAACTCTTCGCATGAGGTGGCCAAAGTACTGGAGTTTCAGCTTCAGCATCATTCCTTCCAAATTTGATGTAAAATGTTGGGTTAGTGTCTGGTGTACAGAAGAGTGATTCAGTTTCATCTATACACGAAGGCAGGAGAAGGGGACGACAGAGGACGAGATGGTTGGATGGCATCACTGACGCGATGGACGTGAGTTTGAGCAAACTCCAGGAGATGGTGATGGACAGGGAAGCCTGGCGTGCTGCAGTCCACGGGGTCACAAAGAGCTGGACACAACTGAGCAAATAAGCAACAGCAACCGTGCAAATATAATATATTCTTTTTCAGGTTCTCTTCCCTTTTAGGTTATTGTGAGGCATTGAGAAGAGTTCCCTGTGCTGTAAAGCAGGTCCTCATTCTTAGTTTGCACACAGCAGTGTGTATCTGCTAACCCCAATCTCCTAACTCACCCCCTCACCTTTCCCCTTTGGTAGCCATAAGTCTGTTTTCTATGTCTGTGGGCCTATTTTTGTTTTGTAAATAGTTTACTTGTTTTTTTGTTTTTTTTTAGATTCCACATATAGGCAATATATTTGTCTTTGTCTGGCTTACCTCACTTAGTATGATAATCTTTATGTCCATCCATGATGCTGCAAATGGCATTATTGTATTCTTTTTAAGGCTGAGTAGTATTTCATTGTATATATGCATATCCATCTGTCAACAAACATTCAGGTTGCTTCCAAGTGTTGGCTGTTGTAAACAGTGCTGTTATGGACCCTGGGGTGCGTATATCTCTTCACATTACCCTCTGACCCTGCAATCCCACTCCTGGACATATAACCAGAGAACACTGTTTCATCTCTTTCCTGGATTGTCTCCTCTGCCGTTTGATTGGACAGAAACCAAGAGCAAATTGCCCAGGCTTCAGATGTTCTCTGCAGAGTATCCTTCCTTGGGCTGATCATACCTATCCTAAGAGCTTCCACAATCAACTCTCTGTTTCCCCCAAGCCTGCCCAGCCTAAGACGAGCCAGGGAGCCACACGCTCTTTCTGGACCATTTTTTCATCTTCTGATTTTCAGTGCAGACAAAAAGCTACCAAAAGTCTGGGATTGGGAACATACTCCATCCTCTCTGCAATAGTATGAGGTGTTTGCCGAAACACTGAACATGAATGTGTTACGTGAGATCCAGTCATGACCACTGAACAGAATCACAGATTCCATTGCTGTTGTTCAGTCGCTTAGCTGTGCCTGACTCTTTGCAACCCCATGGACTGCAGCACGCCAAGCTTCACTGCCTACCACCTCCCAGAGTTTGCTCAAACTCACATCCATTGAGTCAGTGATGCCATCCAACCATCTCATCCTCTGTCGTCCCCTTGTCCTCCTGCCCTCAATCTTTCCCAGCATCAGGGTCTTTTCCAATGAGTCAGCTCTTCGCATCAGGTGCCCAAGTACTGAAGTTTCAGCTTTAGCATCAGTCCCTCCAATGAATATTCAGAGTTGATTTCCTTTAGGATTGCCTGGTATGTTCTTCTTGCAGTCCAAGGGAGTCTCAAGAGTTTTCTCCAACACCACAGTTTGAAAGCATCAATTCTTCAGCACTCAGGCTTCTTTATGGTCCAACTCTCCCATTGGTACGTGGCTTACATCGCCACATTCCTCTCTCTACGATTGCCCTCTTTTCACCCACAGCGAACTTATTTCACACTGATCTCAGAGAAAGCGTTCTCTCTTGGGCTTCCTCTGTCTCTATTAAATGTACAGTGTTGCTGGGGAGAAGCCTGCAATTTGCAAAATGTCTCCTAAAAAGAGTGATATCAAAGTTTGAGAGAAGACCCAAGAGGGAGTTGCAAAGTGGAGCGAGTGATGGCTGGGTCACAAGTATAGCACATTTATGTTGGCAGAGGAGAATAACCACAGGAATGAAAATGACTCTATAATTAGAATCATATAAATTAGACATGAAAGAGACCTATTAGTTCATCTCAAGCATCCCTAAAGGGACCAGCATCAGACTGTTCCCTACAGAGCACTTTCCACACTTCGTCTATATCACTTTTAACAGGCGTATAGGGTGACGTGCTTTCATTAACGGCATGGACAGGCTCTTTACCGCAATTAAATAACAGGGAATCTTTGATCTGAGCAGCGTGAACAACGAAGTTCATGCTTGCGAGGCATATGTGAAAACCGGAATGATGTGAGTGCTTGTGGCTTCAAGTACCCTCGAAACATGCCTGCACACACACGGCCGTGCCCCAAGCCCCGCTCCCCCCGCCCTCCACACACAAGTGGGCTCTCACTCTCTTCTCAAGAACGCTGAAATCAATAGTCCCAGGAAGTCATCCTCATCTGTGAGGAAGTGAAAATCGGTAATGGATTGGAGATGACTTCCTTGAGTTACTGGTCCCAGGATTCTTGGGAAGGAACAGGAGAGGGAGCCTGGGGAAGGGGAGGGTCTAGTTTCCCTCACAAAGACGTCAGCATGGGACTCACCAGGCTGAAAAGGACCCTTCAGCTCTGGCTCAGTTGCTACAATGCACCCGGGTTGGGCTAGAGGTAAAGAACCCATCTGCCAATGCAGGAGATGTAAGAGATGCAGGTTTGATCACTGGGTGGGGAAGATCCCCTGGAGAAGGAAATGGCAACCCACTCCAGTATCCTTGCCTGGAGAATCCCACGGACAGAGGAGCCTGATGGGCTACAGTCCATGGGGTCACAAAAATCAGACATGCCTGAAGCAACTTGGCTTGCACACACCTACGTAGAGGACAGGGACCTTCCATAGTAACTGGAGTGTGAGGGTGGGCAGGAGACTGAGGGTGAAACCCAACACACATTATGAAAGGGTGAGGAGTGGGCCATCCCACCAGACCCTGGAGAGTGCTCAGGTCACACCACCAGCAGGGCATTGGGAAATAGGCCATCTTCCCAGGGGGGTTTGGAGTCAGTAGGGAGATGCCTGCTCTGTTACTCCCTGACTGTGGGGCTTCTGGCAACATGCTTCAAGCCTCTCAAGCCAGTTTCTTCATTTGTGAAACGAGTTCATTTTTTCTTTCAGCAAATGCTTATGAAGCATGTACCAGGAGCCTGGTCCTCTACCGGGCGCCTAGAATACCACAGCACACAAGTCCGACAGCATCTCCTCTGTAAACAAGCGGAGCTGCAGCAGAGTGTTGCCCGGGATTAAATTAAGTCATGTTACAGAGCTGACTGCCTGACACATGGAAAGTGCTTGGCAGACATCTGCCTAATTGTTGCTCTTGTAATATTATCTGAGGCTGATAAGGCTTCTTCACAAGATCTCTTAATGCTTCTCCCTGAGGACAGGGTGAAGGAATACGGGCTGTAGGCTGACGTATTTGGGGGTGTTCGTGTCTTCACACTTCTATTTCCTTAAATAATCACACTGCATAAAGAGTGGATTACTTTTGCTTTCTCTAATCTCTTCCCTTATCTGAGTCTACGCATCACTGAATGCTTAAGTTGGACTATAAAGAAAGCTGAGCGCCGAAGAATTGATGCTTTTGAACTGTGGTTTTGGAGAAGACTCTTGAGAGTCCCTTGGACTGCAAGGAGATCCAACCAGTCAATTCTAAAGGAAATCAGTCCTGAATATTCATTGGAAGGACTGATGCTGAAGCTGAAACTCCAGTACTTTGGCCACCTGATGTGACGAACTGACTCATTTGAAAAGACCCTGATTTCGGGAAAGATTGAAGGCGGGAGGAGAAGGGGACGACAGAGGATGAGATGGTTGGATGGCATGAGTTTGAGCAAGCTCCAGGAGTTGGTAATGGATATGGAGGCCTGCTGCAGTCCATGGAGTCGCAAAGAGTCGGACACGACTGAGCGACTGAACTGAACTGTATACGAGGCAATGTGGGGATATGAGAGGCTGCAAAACGGGACCAGGACCCTCTGCAAGGGGGTCCCTGGGGACCACTAGGAATCCGCCAGGAAGGGCGGTGCCACAGACAGAGCAAGGAACACGCACAAGCTGGGGGAGGACAGGCTGGTGGGGAGAGGGGGTGGTGGGAACGAGATCAAGACTCAGCCAGGAGAGTGAGGAGGGTGTTCCACGGCTGAGTCAGGCAGGGCCTTGTAGGGTCGGGACCCAGTCAGGGTGGTGCCCACGACTAAGGGGCTGCATATACACGAGGGCCACAGGCTTTGAATAAACGTCTCAGGGGACCGATGCTCACCTTTGGGCAGGTTAAA